>NC_055670.1:1955000-2264657 GCF_017976325.1 Chelmon rostratus
AATGAGCAGTTGATCAGGTGTACCTAATGAAGTGGCCAGTGAATATATATATCATATATAAGGGCAAATCTGCTGTGTCTTCCAGTTGTCATTAGTGGTGCAATGACAGGTTAGCAGTCACAACAACAGAATGAGTTCATCAGTGATTGGCTAACCGCTGACATAGTGTTAAAGAATGTCTGGTCAGTTTTGTATACACCTTCAGACCTTTAACCAGCCAGTTCATTTTGAGCTGAGGAGCATGTGTACTACACCCCCCAGGATTTCCATTAGAGAAAACAGGTGATGTTGTCCTGGAGAAATTCTGTTTAAATTTTATCTGTTTTTATGGACCCTATTTTCGCTCGTTTTGTGTCCAAGTCACTAATGGGGAAAACATTTTTTTTAAAGTTGGCCCAGTATCGGGCGAGAGCGCTGCAGCTGTTAGCTGCAAAACAGGTTGTAATGTAATCCCTCCGAGTGTTTGCACACCGTCAGTGTACGTCCATTGAAGGTGTTTTCTTTTGGCACTGACAGGCTCAGATGGTATTCTGTGTGTCTGACATCATTATCTCTACAGAGACAGACCTTTCTGTTAAACAGAAACCAGAGACAGCAGCTATATTGCCAAAGCCACCAGACTCCATTTACAAAAACAGCAATTTTAATCATTGTAAAACAAAATCAAACTCAACAAAACCTTCTTTGTTCACCTTACACTTCTTACATCTTAATTGGGAATTATTTTAGTAGGACAGTATGGCTGGGTAGATTTAAGTATGTCGGACCTCAACAGGTTTTTTCTGGGAAACCCATAAATACCAGATAACAGAAACCTGCTCCCAGTGGTAGCTTTCATTTGTGAGAGCTGTCCAGTGGTCAGAGCTCGCTTGTCTGCCCTGGCTAGCTTAACTTTTAACTCATCATTCTTCTCCTCAAAGTGTTTTTCATTGTGTTTAGTCATAGTAGCTCTCGATGGCAAACACACAGAGGCTCAAGGTACTGAGTCTCTCGCCCTCTACCACCACACTGATTGGCAGCATACGGGTCTCAATCATATGGCACACCAACTGGGTGATGACCGACGTGATTATGCCATGTGTGTACGTAAATTAACCTATAGACTGACATGCATAACCAGTCAAAAATGCTCTGTGTGGTTAATTGATGATCATTTAACCATTGACATCCCCAACTGAAATGATGCACTAATAAAATGTTGTGAGTTTAGACATTTCAGTGTTTGGCCAATCTTACCTTTTCCTTTGTTGCTGTTTTTTTTCTGCACCTGTCCCCAACTGGGATTGGATCTACACTCCATTCACCTTTTTTGCTCTTCATTTTGTGTTGACGAACCACCAGCAGCAGCAGCTGAGTGCAAGAATTCAGTCAGCCAAAGTTTCTCCTTGGCAGCTAGCCAAAGGCGCAGCACTTCTTCAGCAAATATGTAGCGCAAAAAGTATTTTTAGTGTTAGTCCTATGCTCTCCAGTGTAACACTCTCTTCAAGCGCTTGCATGTGGATTTGTAGCAGGAAGTTTAGGTATTTAGAGCAGCTGCAGTTAGTTTGACAGCAGAACATGTTTTTTAAGGCTTAAAACATCAACAGAAACTGTCAGCTTTGGTGTCAGTTGTTCATAATCAAAGACTGGAGGAAAGGCATTCGGAGAAATGGAGGAAATAATGAACTGAAGTTGAACTAACCAAGGCAAGTTGAAGCAACACGTGGTTCTCCATTAAAACAATTACAACATGTCTTCACACATTGATCATCATCGATTATACATTGATTATATTTGGACTTTAGCTATAAAATGACGATGTTATCGTTCATTATGAGAGTTTGAATGACACCATTTGGATAAGTTTGAGCATTTCCTTCTGATCACATTCTAAACTGCTCAGTTTTGACTGTGGCAGCTTTCATTTATGATTGAAATCTTTGGTTTATTCTGTGCAGTTTCCTTTCTTCGTCTGGCACGTGACATCACATCCTCAGTAGCGCTCCTTGAGTCCTCTTTATTTCAGTGGATTTAAGAAACGCGCCCACCATAACTCAGCGTAAGGTTTCCTATCATTGCACGGCTGCCTTGGAGAAGCAAATGGGGTGTTAAGTCAAACAACGAGTCCCCTGGCACGCGTAAGAATAACTAGTGCGTTTCAGTACAACAACGATGCTAATTATTGAGCTGTTCTAGCATTACGGCGCAGTTGAAAACCTCAGCCATCTGCCCAAAGCCCTGTTGCTGGTTGATGTACGAGCTGTAATACAGTATGCACGTTCACTGCCGTCCCGTCTGTATTTTGTTAAGACAAAGTCTCTGGAGAGGCTGGAGAGGTGTGTGACGAGAGGGGAGGAATGGGTGGAAGCGGGGGACTCAGAAAGCATCACAGCAGTGCTTCATTACCAGCAATAACATCAGAAATGAAGTGTTGCTTTTCATTTGTTTTAATTTTCTCCAAATGTGGAAGGCCGAGTGCAAACACCAGCACGCTCACAATGCCCTGAGGTGTGATGTGCGTCAAACAAGACGCTTTCTGGAGCTTTTTCTGCTCTGGAAAATGTGTTTAAAAAGTCACTGAACCTCAGCGGACTGACACGAAGATGAAGTGCGACCTTTGTCAGATGCTTTGAATTTTGAGAGAAATGTTTGTGAGACAGCCGTGGTTTGCTTTTTAAAATCTTGTCACTTGTAGTTAAAATTCTCTCTTAGTGTCTGCTCACAACTGGAAATATCGATGAGATGAAGTCATAATTTAACAACCTGTTATTTTGTAACCCTCCTGGCTGGTGACACAACCTTGTTTTCGAATTAAAGGATGTGTTCTATCTTTTTTGCTATTTTTCACAGAGAGAGAGACGTCATAGGTTAATGGTTTGCAGGGGGGCTGCCCAGATGTTGTCATTATTGACTAGTCAATCAATTCTAAAAAGTTTTCCACATTGATATTTTACACATCAAGTTCAGAGGACTTTTCAGCTTGTTTTCTAATGTCTTGTCTGGCTCTGGAGTTTGTCAGCTCTGAGAAAATACCCCCGGTCATGTGATCAGGGTTATCATAGCTTGGACTTAGAAGGTTTCATGAAACACTGTTGAGTTTCATAATGAGAACTGCAGGAGCCATTATTTTTATGAGCTCCACAGCTTCATAGAAAAGCAATAAATTGTCAGATTACCCCTTTAAGTTTATGAAATTCCAAAAATAATACTCATTGCAATGCATATTCATTCACATGTTTTACAGTATTTGGTGTCCTCACTCTTGAACAAACTAACTTCATCATATTTGAGGCACTGCTTAAATTAATTTAACCTGCGTTGTACTGCCGTACACTAACTTCCAGCCTCATGTCAGCAGGAAATAAAGGGCTCCCCGTCCAGCCATCCCTCGCCTGTGGTCCTGTTATTGACTGATATCAGTCATGTCAGCCCTGGGCTCCAGGAAAGAGGAAGTGACTTCTAATTTGCCTCTCTGTTCTCCTCTGCTCCAAATTCACTTACTCGGGTGTCAGCTAAAACCATTAGAGCGGCTCCCGCACCACATGGGAGACGCCGGCGAGAGCGAGGAAACATGGCCTCCCCTTTGAGGATGTTCATTAACTGCCCTATTTATTTTCAACTGTCAGAAAAGCCCACTAATTCTCAGCAGTCCCCTCTGTGTAATTAGGTCTGTCGTAGTCATTCTCCAGCCAGGGCCCTCACTCAGACGCTTTGCACATTACCCATTTCTTCCCAAATGTCAACATATTCCTTTTTTAAAAAATTCAAATCTAGCTAAGTCGAGTTACAGAATCAGCCTGTAGCTGTGCGCCCACAGTGGTGCCAGGGGAATCGGGCTAGTCCTCCTGCGTTTTAGTCCGTGCCTGATCCAGCGCCTTTTGCTGAGCGTCTGACATTTTTAATTAAAACATACCGAGTATCTGGTATCGTGCCTTTGAGCTGCACTCAAGTCAACAGACACTGCTTTTGCAGGGGGAAATTACAGAGAGGCTCCTGGTGGAGGTTTGCCGTGAGTGTTACCATAATTACATATTGATAAATTTATGGAGTGTGTGCCAGTTCTTTTTCCCTGCGTTGTAACTTTTATGTGTTTTTCGGGTATTATTAGCCCTCCTGTCAGTCATTTGTTTCCGGCAAGTGAAATAAAATTAAACATGTCCATTGTCAACACAGAAGAAGGAAGTGGTATAACGAAACTATTTGGAGCAATTTGGAAGGGCCCACTGAATGGAAACAAGTAGCTCTGGCATGAATGTGTTTATCTAACAGTGAAAAAAGTTACCTATGAATTAAGCTAGTCTTGGCTTTTCCAGCTGCACACAGTTGCTTTCCATGTGATCACTGACATACTGTAGGCAAGCTGCTTTGGTTTTTACAGGCCTGAGCTTACAGATCAGTTTTAGTTAGCGGTACTGACTAAAACTGAAAGTGAATGAAACTGATCAGGCGTGATCTGTAGCTTAGTTAGTAGCTATCGTGGGATGATTGTTGGAAATTATTTTGAACCGCAGCAAATATTTGGGTGTTAGGCTGTGTTCAGGCAGACATTACTGCTAGAGGAAACAAAGCCTTGTCATTCATTTCAGTCAGACCGCTTTGTTGGCGAAGCTGGGGTCCCAATGTAGAGGGCTCGGGCCAAAGTAACACAGGGTCGTCTGCAAAAGCGGTGATCTGGCTCAAGCTTTCCTGCAACTCAAGGCAATGCGTTAACGTTTAATTCTAGTGTTTCTTGTGATTCTCAAAATGGACAATAAAATTATTCCTGCCGTTATAACTTTCCAGAGTTAGAAAATCCTGTCGCTACCACACGTTGTTTACTGTGCATTTACTTAAACTGTATTTGTGGAACTTGAAGCAACAGGGGTGCAGTGCAGTGTTTGGTCTGAATGGCCAGTAAAAGGGATTTTGATAGAACAGCATGCGTGGTGCAAGATAGTGTCTTTCGGACATCTGTTTCCAACCGTTTCAGTGGAGCTTTCATTCATAACACATTGTCTTTCTCAGCAGATAGAGATCCTATACACACCTCAACTTTAACTTTACTTTTAAGCCACCATTGCCACAGTAAGTCAATGAGAATTTCTGAATCATCATGTTTTATAATGGGCTTTGGTGTACGTTTTTAAGTTGAACGTCTTGCACAGCCTTGCTCTGAGTACACCAGCAGGTAATATGATACCACAGTTGATACAATATCAGTCGCCAGTGTTTGTCACTTCCCATAAACTAGAAAAGTCATTAAACGTTTAGCTCCTAATGAGCCAGATCACAGCTTCCTGTCTTGAGTAGGAACTGCTCCTCTTGGTTATCTCCCCCCAGGCAGTATTGAAGTCTGGTTCCTTCAGAAGCTGCAGCCTGTTAGGGCTGGAGGCTGGGGCTGCCTCCCCTGCCTGGTTATTTTTGGAGCACCGTCGGGCCCTGTCTGCGGGGAGTGCTGTTTTTGAAGGGCCTCCAGTACCATTAATCAGCCGAGGGACCCCACGGTGCGAGCAGGCCCCGAGCCCTGGCCGGCCACACTGCAACGTTCTGTTCCTGTACCCCCGCTCTCCGCACAGTGTGAAACTCAGAGGAACCTCATCAATCTCACCTGTCCCACACGTCAACCGCAGATTTAATCAAACGCTCCTTTTGGGCCTTCCTCTCTGCTCCCCCTCCAACACACTCAGAGAGAAAAAAAAGAAAAAAAGTGCCAAAGCCTGGACGTCGCTATAGTCACACTTTTATTCTTATTTATTTTTTCTTCCCCACATTGCCTCGTCCATCACTTTCTTTTTTCCTTGTCCTGCTTTATCCGCCTACTGCATTTCTTAATGTCGCCTGTGTCGCCGTTTACATGCGTGCATGTGTGCGTGTTTTCTCTGTGGTCGTACGCACTTTGTTTCAAGCTGTGGTGTGTTTCCACACTGGCCAAACACGCACGCACGCACACACATGCTTTTAGGGATAAAGGGGGGTAATACAGTTAACCCCATTTCCTATTTGATACCTGACTGAAGTGCAGCTCTGTTGGTCTCCGGCGTTAACAGGTCCCAAAGTGAGAAAAAGACAGAGATGAAGAAAGACACAGAGGAGTGGGGGGAGCTGTGTCAAGGTGCATTTCAGCATGATGCCGGTGTTAATGGGGTGCTTGGGGCGCCCAGAACAGAAGAGGAACACTGGATCTTGTGTGTCTGACGCTCAGCGGGAGAGCCGTGAAAGTCCTGCATGTGTCGGCCCATCTCGGAGCAGCCACGGTCAGATCTAGAGCTCTTCCCCGGCCCACAAAGAGCTGATGGTAATTCACAGCAGGGCGAGCGGCGATGCTCCCAGAGGTGGTTCTGAGATGTGTTGAAATTGGCGAGGTAAAATGGTGGTGACCGTCGGCCCCGCTCATCAGCGCCTTGGTGAGAGAGATGTCAGTGGGCCACTCCAGGACTCCCGGGCTCTGATATGATGTATGAGCCCCGAAAAGCAGCCCAGAACAGGTCTGAGAAGAGAAATCCACTGTTTTGCAAGCGCTCGCTCAACCAAGCCACGGCTGTGATTAATAACAGTGAGCGAGCAGGACTGTCCCCTCACGTAGCACGCTTCAATCCAACAATTTCTTTCAGTGACACCAACTGCCAAATTTGGGTCGAGTGAGCCAAAACGGTCAGCTACTGATTGACGGCCATGATGTTCAGTTTATGGGACAGATTTATAAATGGTTTGACTAAAAGAAGAGCATGCAGTCAAGTGTGCACGCCTCGTGGACACTTCCGACCAGGTGTACACACAGTTTTCTCTGGCATTTGTGATATTGATATTGCTGAAATAAGAAAAATGTGATGACTTGGAATCTAATATGCAGTGTTATTCTTTCCGGCTGTTTGATTTTAAGTTGCACAACATCTACAAGTTACATCTGCAAGTCCACATGTTATTTGACTGTTCTTTGGCAAATATGGCAAACAAATCTGTATGCATATTTCAGTCTTGTGTGCATTCACTCTGTAAGCACAGTTTTCTGCATCTGGTCCAAGCACTATGTCTCATGTGTGTAACAACACACTCTTCTCATTTAGTTGCATCTTGTGCTCACTTTAATGATAAATCCAACACTGGCCATATAGTTCCCACA
The DNA here is from genome assembly GCF_017976325.1 of Chelmon rostratus. Lineage (NCBI taxonomy): Eukaryota > Metazoa > Chordata > Actinopteri > Chaetodontiformes > Chaetodontidae > Chelmon > Chelmon rostratus. Next base: position 1,962,079 of record NC_055670.1, read on the forward strand.
ATGAAGTGGTTCCAGGGCGAGAGAAGGGAAATGCTGTTTCCATGGAATCCTGGAACTAGATTTTCTCTGGAATTGTGCATTGATTCCAAAGGAAGAAGACAGACTATTTGTTCTCAAATGAGGTGAATCAGCTCCAGTTGACTTTTGTTTTCCATTTAATAACGTACCGTGTGCGTAAGATCTGGTGGTGTTAATGTTTTGTTGATGGGCTGTCTGATTCTTTCCACCAGCGTCGTTGCTTGATGTGAGCTGTCAAATCCATACGGACGGACACCTTCACAGCTTAACTGATGTTGATGTAGGCAAACTCCACGATACATGCGGACATACGCCTATGTTTGCACACGATCTCTGTCCCTGCGGAGATTACCACACACATACACACACACAGACAGACAAATGAACACATATTCCCGGAAAGGCAGTGAAAGTGTGAAAACATGGCCTTTTAGTATATGTAACCTTCTCGCTGTTGCCGTTAATGTCACACACACGTGGTGCGTAATGCATTCAGCATATGGCAGACGTGGACGAAGAAAGCTTTCGTCACCTTAGCAAGGATGTAGTACGACAGCCGGTCAGTGTAAAATATGAGGAAAGAACAACCAGCGTTTCCCGCGTCTGCTGCGTGTCATCAACAGGCGTCCAGCGACTGCGAGACAGATGGAAAGAGAGGGAAGGGAAGAGACAGTAGGGGAAGGCAGATGACGCTGCTCTGCACGCTTTTAATCTTTTACTTCACTGTAGCTGGACAAGGAAGGGTCGTATTTTTTTTTGTCTTGAGCTTGCTGTACTTTAGGACTGAGCCCTGCCATTTTTTTTTGACTGAGTACTTCTTCCGCCACTGATTTTCAGTATGTATGCATTAATATTTATATGCTTCTACGTTCATAATAACTCACATCCTAATGTTAAGACATTTACATAAACATACACAACACCTGAATATCAATGAATCGCAGTGACTGCTCAGTTTAAACCAAGAAAGAACAGAACATTTTATCATACAATATTTGCAGGGAGAGAATAGATACGTCTTCAGAGGAGCTTATCCGACCTACAGGCAGACAAAGATGGAAGAAAGCAGGCCAGGAATTGCAGATGATTGTTCTTCTTCAGCAGCAGGAAGTAAAGGAGATAATCGATAAACTTCACTGATCACTGCTCAGAATATCTCCAGACACACATATGAGAATCACAGAGTCGACCACTGATCCTTTCAGCGGTAGCAAACACATCCTAGCTGCACTCAGCGAGGAATGCTGCAGGAACCTGAATGTTTTGGTGAGAGAAGTCCACTGTGAGAAGCAGACCAGGTCACAGACCCAGAGGAGACCGGATCCTGAGTCCAGTCCAGCTTGTCGCTGCCGGAGAGAACCGGGAGAGGTAAAGAAAGATGAAACAGTGTTCAGGGTAATACGCCGAAGGACATAAATACACATCGAGAGCCAGAGTTTCTCAAACGTTTTCATGAGGGTGAGAATACAGAAGTGAGAGCGCTCGGTTGCAGTCGGTCCACATGTGTTTGGACAGTGGCCTGATTCGTGTTATTTTCACTTTGTGCTCCAGAACCTGAAATGAAATAATACCTACGGATCTTGAACATAATATTTGAACATCAACATGTTAGCAGATCTGCTGGACACGGCTGTAGGCTGCTGGTCTGGTTGTGTTAAATGTTAGTTCAACATCGAATCGCAGGACAGAAAAGTGCATCTGGCCACAGCCTCAGCAGGTGTGCAGCATAAGCTGTCAAAGGCAAAACACCTGCTGTGACATCACTGAGAGGGGGTGTGGCCAAAAGTGCAGCACTTCTGAATTTTTCCACCCACACAGAGCAGTGTGTCACCAGTTCTCTGCCAACTCAGCTTCATTTATATAGCAGTTAAAACACAAAGTGGTCAACCAAAAAGATTGTTCAGCCCCCACAGTAATAAACAAAAGAAAGGAGAATGAAAGTTTAAGGAAAAGGAAAGGAAAGGAAAACAAAAATGACCTTGATTTCCAGTCTTCTTTTTTTTTTTTATAAAACCCCCCACATTTTTTGTCATTATAGCTGCTTGACGAGTTTTTGATTTATCTTATTGGAATTTTTAACAAGACGCAAGGTGTCATTTCACCTCCATCACATGAAGTCAGGCAACTATTATATATTGAAATAGTCCATTGCCAGAGTATGCCGGATGATAATATTTTATTACTCTTGGCTTTGAGGTGCAGTATTCATTACAAACATTAATTGCTTTACAACATTTGCTGTCTCCTCTGTCATCACGCAGTCGTTGATTTACTTGCTTGTGTAGCTTACGTTCACTTCCAACAACTATAGAGGCACATGTTTAAAGACACTTTACCCTGACCAAAAGTAACACGGAGGTGTGTGGCGAAGTAGCTTTACGCGTGATAGCGTGATTGCCCAGTGGCTAGTTAGCCGTGGCGTTGACTCTCATTTGACACTCGATTGGCTCAAATGACACCATTACCATGTCTGCATGGCTAATGGCTTCCCCTGGGGGACGGAGCGGAGGGGGAACATGCGTTTGGCGTGTCAGCTCGAGGTGAGAACACACATGAGCCAGACTTGGGGCCCCGTCCGCACCCAAATCAATCCTGACACCTCTTAAGAGGCTCTCAGCATCAATGGCTCTCCAGTGCAATTACCCCGTCGGTAATGACATAAGCACCCAGTTCCTTCCTGCCTCTCTTGCCGGGCCGCGACCAGCTCCCTCAGGCCAGTAGATGGAGACTTTGTGGACCACGCTGGCCACGGAACAGTTGTTATTTGATCCCTCAGGGCTGAGAGATGGAGAAGCTCTGGGCCGCGCTGGTGAGAGAGCAGCTGTTATCTGATCTCAGGGGCTGCGCTGAGCCTGTCCCTCAGCCAGATTGAATGTGATGTAGCTCAGCTAGCTGTCAAGATAACCGATTTCTCAGCAGTGACTGAAGAGGATATCCTCTGAAAGCTTCGAGTTTTAATGATTAGTTATGATAACCTTGAAGAGCACGGCCGGGGAACACATGATCGCCAGTCAGATCTGAGGTGATAACACGGAGATCCCATGGGTTTTGTGGGGGGAACGTTTTAAAACGGGCGTCTCTGTCCAGCTGTTGCTGTTTACAACCCATCAACACATCTCGCGTGAAGCTAAAACAAACTTAACCTCGGCAGAATTGTGGGTCATTTTCTTTGCGAGTGATTCAATGAAAATGACTAAATCAGCCTCAAGATGCACTGTATATTACTGAGCAATTTCTTTGATCAGAGACTTTAGCAAACATTGTTTTTATTGGCAGTTGATGCCAAAGTATTATTTATGATAGCAGTGTGAAGTCTTTGCCTTTTAATATGTATGGCCTCTTTTATTGGATTTCTCCATGTGGCACTTGAAAAGACAAATTTTAAATAAGATAAGCATTTTTAATACTGATTTGATACAGACATCATGAATGTCTTCAAAATGCTAAAAAAAAAAAAGAAATTCTCTGACTAGGGTAAGTTGCTAAGGCAAAGAAAATGTTGGGTCATCCTGCAAAACGTTGAACTTGGCTCAGTGTTTCTGCAGTGCAGTTCACTCAGCAGCACACTGCATTGCCAAACAAGCACAGATTCCTGGTAGATTACTTACTTCAAGTGTAGGTTGGAAACATGGAGCTGTTGTTCCACTGCTTTGGTCTAGACTGAAATATGTGAACACCTACTGGATGGGTTTCTGTGCAGACATTGGTGGTGCCCAGAGGATGAATCATGATGACTTTACTCATCCTCTCACTTTTTTTAGTGCCACCAGCAGTTCACAGATTACATGTATCCTGTAAATTGTCTCAACAACCACCCAATGGATTGCCATGAAATTTTGTAAACACATTCATGCCCCCCTCAGGATGAACTGCAATAACTTTGGTGACCCCCTGACTTTTCATCTAGCACTGTCATCAGGTCAAATTTGATACGTATGTCAGATTTGGTTTACTGCCAAATACCTGCAAAACTAATGCCATTCCCATCAGGCTTTGCTGCATGCTGGATTTTGTGCTAATTAGCCAAAGTTAGCATGCTAGCGTGCTAAACTAAGATAGTCAGCCTGGTTGCATTATACCTGCTTAACACCAGCTTGGCAGTATTGTCACTGTGCGCATGTTAGCATGGTGATTTTAGCATTTAGCTAAAAGACCCGCCCTGCTGAAATGTAGCCTCATATAGGTGCTAGCATGGCTGTAGCATAGCATCGGATAAGCCTTAAAACTGATGGACATATTGTTCAAAACTTGACTACGGCACATACCGACAATACAGCCTCTTTGGATTTTTTAACCGCGGTGCTGTTTTCAGCTTTACAAAACTCCCTGGCTTTGCTGTTATGTTGGATTTTGTAGACCTTGTGTAATTGTAACCGCTGTGCATGTGGACGTTCATGTTATATCTACCGCATATTCCACCTCCCCACCCCCACAAGGATGCAATCCCTCAGCACCTTCTCACCTGTGAGTGACAGCACACAGCCACAGCACGGCGCCTCTGCCGGGAACTGGCCCCTGGCCTCCATGGTGGCCGGGCAAACGTGTGTCACCCGGGCGCCAAACACTTTGTCTTTCTAACTGCTCAACAGAAACAAAAAGTTGCAGTCTGCGTCTTTGTGTTTTTCTGCTCTGTCAAAGCCCTAATCTACTGTGTAATGGCTTTGGTGAAGTAGCCCCAGGTTTTGGAAGCCATTGTGGTTTCATGTCTCATGACAGGTGCCGCTCTGCTTCCCCGCTAATTGTATCATGTCGTGCTTGGTGCCACAAGCAGTGGTTAAGTCTGATCCAGCAGGCCCAATTGAAAGCCAAGGTTCAGCGGAGTGGGCCGATGCCAGCAGAAATGAGGCGGTCTGGTTTGGCCGGGCTCTGCAGAAAGGGAAACACAATGTTTGCCCAACGATACAAACACAACGATTGATCTCCCTCTTTCTTGCAGAGGGGGTGAAGAGCCCGCTGCTATCCCAGCCCTGGCTCTGGAAAATACAGTCCTTGTTGAATGTTGGTGATATGGTGGGCTGCATGTTGTATGGTATATTTTATATTTTCATGGCTCTGCCTCCTCCTCCTCTTTCAGTGTCCTTCCCCGATGTGGTAACAGAGGCCTCGAGTTTGTCTGGGCGGATGTTAATTATTATTGTTGGCCAATGAGGTGATGCATTCTTTGTGCTGGATGTGTTTGGGAGAGAACAGAGGTGCTAGCCATGGAGTTAGCATATCGGTAATACAAGCATGACCGCTGCTGGCCTCCAACCTGTCAATAGTTTAACACTGACACTTCAGTCTTTGCAGGCTTCTTTCTAGTTGTGACTTTCTCACCTTTTCACCTTCACCCTCTCTCTCCAAGCACTAGTTTCTCTTCACTCACCATTTCTAGGAGGAGTGTTCTTCTCCTGTCCATTTTCTTGTCTTTTATCTTGTTGTAAGTGTTGTTAGTGTAGGATTTGAAATTAACAAATCATCTCCGTGTTCGTTTTGAGACATTGATATTATGGGTATTACATTAAGCACGGAAGACATAATTTGTGTGTGTATGGACACATTCAGCACTAATAATGGTATGAAATACAGGCTATGAAACATCTCAAATCATTTTTTTGGATACCTTCACAGAGCATCTTAAACTTGTCAATAAAAATAATAATTAATAAATAATTATTTAATAATTGCCCATAAAACTACCCTGATCATATTCCCCTCCTTTCCCAGGAGCCTCCAGGAAGTGGGCGTGTATTCTCTGGGATCCAGCCAACTGGGGTGCCCCACCTGGGCAATTACCTGGGTGCCCTGGAGAACTGGGTGGCCCTGCAGCACCAGTACCCTTCGGTGCTCTACAGCATTGTGGACCTGCACTCCATCACCGTGCCTCAGGACCCGGCCCAGCTCCGGACCAACATAGTGGACATGGCAGCCAGCCTGCTGGCCTGCGGCATTGACCCAGAGAGGGCGATCCTCTTCCAGCAGTCTCAGGTGAGCAAAGAGAGGAAAAAAACAACATTCAACAGTTACTATTACTACAATGACAATGTCAAGTAGATTATTAGCACAAAAAAATATCTATATTTTATTTTACTGTACTGTACCTGCACAGGTGCTATGGTGGATGTACGGTCATGCTGAAAATCAAGTGTCATTCAGGTTTCTACAGCATATCATTGTGCTGGCTCTTTAATGTATATTTCCCAACAGGAAGTTTCAGTTTTCTGACTTTGCAGTGCCCTGGAAGGCATCTGTAGTGTGTTGTGAATATACGCTGCTTTGTCCTCCTTTGCAGACTCAGTACTATTCATACGTGATCACATGTGAGGCGGTCTGGCCTGACACGTGCTCGTGAACACACATTTAGTTAATGTCTGCACATTTATGTTACATGTTTACTGTGGTTATTGAACCAAAATTCACATCTTAGCATAATGAACGCTTCAGTGTCTGCTTGTGTAGTTCATATATGCAGTATATTTAGACAGTCAGCCATCTTTGACTGTTTATTTTAGTGCTGTCGACTCTGTAATGTTTACTTGCTGACATGCTGGCCGGCCCCAAAACGCCTATTTGATCGCTCCTGATTCTTATCTCCACCTTATGCTCTGCACACATACTGTGTGTTTGTATGTGTATGTATGTGAGATAGTTAGGGTTCAGTCCATCTGTGTTTGTCTGGCACCCCCCCCTACACACACACACACACACACACACACACACACTCACAGTCCTATTTTTGTTCCCGTTTAGCTTTATGCCACATAACTTGGCAGCAAAGCAACCCTTCTGTTGAACACGCCTGTTCCACATGTAAAAATACAAGCACTGCCCAAAGAAAATACTCGACTTCATTGAAAAAAAAAAAGGACATATCTGGTGCAAGCTGAAGTCAGTGGTATCAAAAATGAAGTGAATGAATCAGCAGATCCATAAATCCTCTGGGTTTTCTTGAAGGATCGAGGAGAAAAATGGGTTTAGTGTGCAGGGCCAGTTGTTAGCTGTTTTCTAAAATCCCCTCTTCACAGTCCTAAGGAGTTGTTGCCATGGCTGTATGATAGCTCACTATCACTGTAATGTCCGTATGATCCGCATATCTCTTGTTGCACTGCAGTCTTGCATGAATGGAGGCCTTGTTCTTCCCGAGCTTTTAAATATCAGAGTTTTATTGCACTTCAAACCATATCCATCCCTTTCTGCGCTGTCATCGACATCTGTCCCATCTCCAGTCTGCCTGCAGTGTGTAATGAATACCGGCCCCCTACATGTTAGCCTGAAATCCTGGTTTATGTCCCTGCTGTCTGGTGTTGATGTCACACTCCCCAGAATGCTTTTCAAGCAATAAGAGAAAGAGGGGATGGCAATATAGCAAGCGTCCATAAACTTTAATTCGATGAAGCTGAAGGGTATTTCCTGCATCCCCACACACTCTCACTCTGACACATACATTCAGGACGGCCTCCATGAAAGCGGATATGTTGGAGTTGATTTACCACCGCCAGATGCACGAGACACGCTACATTAATATTCACCTATTCGTCGCTTCACTGCAACGTGTTATCATTTATTTAGCCACATGCAAAACTGATTTTTCTTTCAAATTAAACCAATCGAAAAATAATGTATCGCCAGCACCCAAGCAAAAAGCACAAATGAAACCTAAAGGGCAAATTTGATGATGTCCGATGTCTAAATTTCAGGGCTGGATCGATTTTTAGTGTACCAGTGTTCACTAGCTGATATCTGACTGTCCCCAAATAACAGGCATCAGTGACTTAAACTAATAACCTCCAGTGTGATCCCAGCAGATCTGAAATCACTGTTTTTTTATGTTGATCTTATTCACAACCCCAAAATTCATTCTGATGTGTAAAAAAAAAGCGTTGTTTTTTTGATAATTGATTCTTATTCTTCTGTTATAAAAGCCAGAGTCAGCTGTTTTTCACAGACCCAAGCAAGCAAATCTTCCATTAACATGTACAAAATAAAGATTTGAAACAAATGGCAAAGACAGCAACAGCACAGATAATGCTGATTGTGAAATCAGGAAATAATGCAATAATATCAGGAAATGCATATAAATCTATCATTTTTTAGTGTAAACTTGTCCTAATTTTAAACACAGGTGTGGCCAGGTGCACCTGTCTGTGTCAGGAGTGCAGGACGGACGGGGAGAAGCATAGACAGGCAGTACTCTTCTCTGCCACTTGGAGGCGCTAGGGAGTCACCCTGGTCCTCCGCCACAGCTGTCCCACACCAGACCTCTCATCCTTTCAGCTGTGTTTGTTTAATCTGTCTGCTTAATTGATTTCTCCGATTTATCTCTCCACTGCTTCACGAGTGATTTTTATGGCCGGACTAAATCAAGTACAACACACAGACACATATAGAATACACGTGTATGTGTGTACATATTCATATATTATTTGTCCGTTGTGTAAACGTGTATTATTACTCTCTGTATTGATTTTTGAACACATACATGCTTTCCCTGATCCACTGGTCACAGTCTCAGTTCTTCTGCACAAGCAGCAAACAGTGATTGTGCAATGCTTATCTGATGGTCTCAAGTCGGAGTAAATGCATCACTTCCTGTGTCCAAACGTCAACAGGTCAGGATTTGAGTCTTGAACTGACCAGCCAGAGGATTTGCAGATGCTTCTGAGTTAATTGCCCCGCCTCTCTCTCGGCCCCACAGGTGTCCGAGCACACTGAGCTCTCCTGGATCTTCAGTTGTCTGACCAGCATGCCCCGCCTCCGACACCTGCCGCAGTGGAAGGTTAGACATCTTAAGATCTCCTGCAGTGGACACTCACACAGACACATCACACAAATGATCAGTGAGACTGTTCGGGCCGCTGCAGAGGCAGCGAAGTACTATTTATGTAACGCCACACTTGGTAAATAGCAAAGCTATTATGTGATTTTTTTCTGCATTGAGTAATATTTCTCCCTCATACTCTTGTGTGACACTTCAGAGATGATATCATGCTAAATTGTTATCATCTGGGTGTATATCCTCGCCTCCTTCTTTCTCTGTTGCTGTGGTCCAGCATTATAAGTTCACACTGAATTTTTAAATGGGAGTATGCATTTTCCACACACCACTGTGATCGGTATCCAGTTATCCCGTCACCTTTTAACAAGCCTCTGTTAAATATTTCAAACAGTGCGTTCATGCTTCACAAGCCAGACTACAGACTTCTGTTAAAACTTGATAACACAATTTTTTAAAGAAGCATGTCAAACGTGGACTATGATTCTGTTATTAATATCCATATTATTTGTGGATCAACCAACGCTGACCACACCTTTTGTTAACGGACACTTTTAGAAATAGTTTTTTGGTTTCCTCGTGTGTTGGGTGGAAGGTTGGAGGCAGGAGGGAGCGACCAGCGTTTCAACAGCAAAGACTAAAACGTTTCATTCTCGAGCCTCTAACGACAATTATGGAAGCAGTTTAATTATGTTCCTGCTTTGATAACATAACTGGCCGCTCTTTACTCTCTATTATCTGTCACAGTTATTGATCACTTACCCAAATTTGAAAGCTGCAGAGATGAGAAAAATCTTCTATTCAAAATTTTTAAACTGATATGTGGAGATGCAGTGCCGAATAATATTTGAACTGATTGATGTGAAAACAAATTGAGTCCAACCTTAATATCCTGTGACTCGTTGGGGTCAGATCTGTTTTCCACTGAATATTCTTATCAACCGGAGATGGAGGCGTCTGAACACGGAGACTCGTCTTTAAATCCAGCTTGAATTCCCGTGACCGAAATAGTTTTGGTGTAGCCGAATCTTTTATCAAACAAACCGCAATCTGAAGATGAAGATAGCTGCTTTTATAGTGAATTACATATGTTGTGATTATTATTCATGTTGTACGGTATGGAAGTTGGACCTCCTCTCACTCCCTCATTGGTTCAGTATCATGCTGATTTCATTTTTGCCACGTCTGCGCTTAACGTCCGTTTAATAGTTGCAAATTAAGATCATTCCTTTTTTCCTCTCCCCGTGAGTTTCCGGCATTTATCCAACACCCCTATTGTCTGTTTTATCGCTTTGTTTCTCAATTCCACCTGCCAGATTTTTCAAAAGTCTTATAATTACAGTTATTTTCCCCAGCCACATGCAGTTTTAATGCATGTTGAGACAGAGTGCGAGAGCCCGCGGTTCCCTGCTCTCTGTAGCTACATCCAAAACACCTTTTGTTTACCTGACAGATGAGTTGATCTCAAACATGGTGGAAAATGCCTCGTGAACTCATCCGTGCTCGGTTTGCTGAGAGTTGATGGGTCGTAAAAGTGAAAATGGCTTTTTCTCGGGGGGGAAAGAAGAACTCTCCCTGAGTCACTCTTTCCCCGTACACTTTTTGTTTTTCTTGCATTTCTTTTTTTCCCTTTTCTTTTTCTGCCTTCATTTTTTCATTTATCTCAATTTGCTTATTTTCCCCTCCTCAATCTTTTACCCAGATGAAGAGCAAACAAAAGAATGAAGGCAGCGTTGGTCTCTACACGTATCCTGTCCTCCAGGCTGCCGATATTCTCCTCTACAAGTGAGCTCTCCAGACAAGTAGTGTGTGTGTGTGTGTGTGTGTGTGTGTGTGTGTGTGTGTGTGTGTGTGTGTGTGTGTGTTGCATCTCATAATGAAAGATTGAGCACCATTGTTTCAAGCATTTTCTGTTTCATCCACTAACTTGTCCTCTCTCTGCACAAAGAGCATTTATTGGCTGTAATTTTATGATTATGTTCCATCCTCTAGTAAAGCCGAGGGCTCTAAAGCCCAGGCAAGGATCAGTTCATTGTTTTTCAACCCAAATGTGTTAAAATTATTGTTGTTTCATCATTTCAGGAGTGGGTCACATGTGGGCTTTTATACTCCTCATTTTGCTTTGGGTACAGAAGAAACTGAGAAAAATCATCTCAGTATGTGCTCACAGAAAGCGTGTTTTTGAAGCCGTTTTCATTGTTGGAACATGCAGACCTGTGTTACCGTCTATCCTGTTAAAAAGGACATTTATCTTTGTATTTGAATGCTGAAACAATCGGCTGTAAGCCAGCATAAGAAGCTCGGCAGGGTCGTCAGGTTCTGTGAGCTAAAGCTGCCGGTGAGGTTGTGACTTGCATGGGTGTAACTGCTGATATGAACTATATTCCAATGAGATCAGAGTGACTGAAAGGAACCTGTCCTTTAACACTGTAGTTTCTTGCGGCTGTAGATCTGCTCTGCTTAATGAACATTTTTATTGCTGGTATTGGTAGTGTGTGCTGAACATTAAGTGCTGGCATTGCTTTCCAGTGAGTTTTATAACAGAGGTGGGTCATCTTACCTGACCTCTGCTAACATCATAAAACACATCATCAGTTCCTGCATACGAAGTCAAATGTTACCCGTAAGGGAAAAAGAGCAGAGGTGCTATTTCATAAAGCAGATGCCATATATTGCATGGCCATCTTTTAGGTTGTCATCTCGTAGCTAAATTGGGCACGAGAAGCCAGGCGTCAGGATCTGGGTGGTTTTCTACTGCAGCTAAAATATTTTTTGTGGGGGAAGGTCTGATTGGCCCGTAATCTGTTTTTTCCAGTGGGACATTTTAAAGGGCCAGCGCATCACCCTAACAAACAGATTTTCTCTCTTACCTCTAGTGCCGTCTGGCCATGCAGATACTTTTGATTTGATTTGTCCAGGTTTTGAGGCATCGGCCTCTGAGATTCCTGCCTGCATCCCAACACATCCCATAAGCCAACTGCTTTATAGGGACTATTTCTGCATTACAAAGTAGCTCCAGTGATATTACTGGTGTGTTCTGTGGTTCATCCAGGGTAAAGTCTTTTTAATGTTTTCAGTGTTGTGAGTAACAAAATAAAATTCAACTCCATTTTATGTGGGTGGAGACCGAAATCTAAGAGACCGATACCTCAACCCTGGGAAAATAAAGCCATCTCCACAGTCAGACGCTGATAAGGAAGAGATATGTTTTTATATCATTTGTGTGAATCAGCCCCTTAACACTCCTGAACGTATTTAAAGTGCAGCAAACCAAGCCGTTTTACTGGTTTCTATCGTTCGATCGGTCTTCGTATCAGATTTTGGTGCAGAGAAAGTGTCTGCTTTTATGTGTGATGTGCACGGTAGTGTGCTGGTGCTGCGTCAGTAGATTTGGATGATATTGTATCTCGCTGTTTCCGTGGTGAAAATGAATACTTCAGCTACGTATTTCTGAACAAATTCAGAGGTTATCTCTTCAGGGGATTTTATTTGAACATCAAACAACCAAAGCCTAATTTCCTGAAGAAAAAAGGGCTGAGAAGTAGCAGAGAAAACCTAGAGCTCTCTGGATTTTATTAAAGATGAAATTAATGGATTACTTCCTCCGGAGTGACAGTTACAAAGTTGTTAAACTGATGCTCGAGCGTCTGCAATTTGTGTTCACATCTTGCTGTGTATGCTGTCGCACACTTGTTTAAGCTCACGTTGTGTTATGGGTTCATCTCTCAGGTCCACTCACGTACCCGTCGGAGAGGATCAGATCCAGCATTTAGAGCTGGCTCAGGATCTCGCTCGTATGTTCAACAACCGCTACGGAGTCCTGTTCCCTGAACCCGGCGCCTTGCTCAGTAAGAACACACACACGTTTACAGGCATGGCGGCACACACACACACACACACACACACACGGTTTCATCACATAATGAAATAGATCTCTGGTGCCAGTATTCACTAGTCAATTTACTTTCATTTATATACCCTAATATCACAAATTTGCCTCAAGTAGCTCTCCATTTTTTTTTATGCACAAAATGTTTTTAGCAGGTTCAGTTTCCTCTGGAAAAACCTCTTCAGCAACATTATAGTAAATCATCATAGCACATTAAAGTCCTTTGTAACTCACACTAAAGAAATGCTGTTAGTATTAGCAGCTGTGTAAATGAGGTAGATCACATTCATTTTCTGTAATTACTGAGTAGTTTCATGTTTCATAGAGACGAGAGCGTGTTGCATTTTGATTTGAGGTGTACATATTAATGTAGAGAGGGCCGTAGTTATTACTGAATTCAATCTTAAATCTTTTTGCCATTTTTCTCCTTAACTGAGCTCTTCAAGCTAACATAAATGCCAGTACAGTGAGAATGTTTAAACCCATTTTTAATAAAAATAAAGTTGTTTTGATCTTTTTCTAGAAATGATTGTCATCATCTGGAAACTAGAAAGAATTGAGCCTTGCTTTGCAGGAATCAAGACCAAATAACGTTGATTTTAGACAATACTTACAACAAATTAATTTGCATTGGAAACAATGTTACTTACTGCGCTGGCAGGTTTGTTTCACTTATTTTAAGAAGATAACATTTCAGGAATTCAGACAGACTCAATAACTTGATGAGAGGGTTTTTGCAGCCATGTTGCACTCTGATACATTTCCTGCCTCCTTCTCCGGCTGTGGATTTTTTTTCCTGAATAATTGTCAAACAAAGCAGCAGCTTCAGAAAGAAGCCCATGTGTTTCGATTTGGAGGAACTGACACCGGTGATGTCTTCTGTTACCAGCATCATTTCTGTCATCAGAGCCTGTGTAGTTGCTGGATGATGATGATGATATAGCTTCATCAAGGGTTGTCCAGCAAACAGCTGGAAGGAGAAAAATCTGTAAAAGAATGCAACAACAAATGTCAGAAGCTGCGTGTTTTCTCAGAGGTGTTTTTAAAGCACTTTGACAGGAAACAAGGGGGAGAAATGTGGACATGCAACAAAGGTCCCGGCTGGATTTGAAGTGGCGATGTGGCTCTTCATGGCTGCCATCGTCTTACTAAAGAGCCACTTTGTAGACTTATTCCACAGAGTTCATTTTTCAGTCATCACCTCAGATGACAGGATGTATACGTCCTGCAACTTTGTAAGCAGAGGAGGCCTAAAACCTCAGTGGGACTCGCCTTGTTAAATAAAGGTTAAATCAAAACGTTTGACGACAGAGTGACCGATCACAAATTCCACTTATGTGAAATTCAGGGAAATATTAAGATTCAGCAAAGATTGAACATGCCATATGACATTATTACTGTTTTATTTAGAAATGGTTACTCTGTTTTCCAGTATGTAGACACAGTTTGACACACACATGGCTAACATGTTGAGAGATCCCAGTTTCGTCCTCCCTGATTATCAGCGTCATAAAAGCACAAGATGGAGTCAGTCATGTGTGCAGTGCAGCTTTGATTAAAGAAATCTTTTCTTCCTCTTGTATCTGAATAATGGAGTGATAATAGATTTGGGGGATGTGCTCGAGATGACTTCAGGGTGTGTGTGTGTGTCTGTGAGTGTGTGTGTGAGCAGCCAGGAGCTCAGCAGTGTTTGGCTCAGGCTGGTGGATCCCGTCCCCGTTCCTTGTCTCTGGCTAAGCAGGGTTGCCAGTCACCACCTTCCCTTTGAAACCAAACTGAAGACTGGAAGACTTTTTAATTTGGCTGAAATAAGGACGTCTCACGGGTGATAAACAGGATGTGACACGTGGGACGGATGTGGACTGCTGGGATGAGACAGAAAAAGAGAAGATTGCGGAAGTGTGGGTTTGATAAATCAGAAAGGAAAGGAAATCCCGCCTCGCATAGTCTGCTCATCACTTCACACTGAGATGTGTCTGCTTCACAGTGAGACGTCTGACTCTCTGTCTCATGCACACACACACACACACACACACACACACACACACACACACACACACACACACACACACACACACACACACACCAGGCAGCAGGAATGAAACCGTAATTCTTCATTCGGTCCTGCAGAAAGACTCTTCTCATCCTTTCGCTCCAGAGTGCTGCGTGTACGTTGTCTGTCTGTCTTCTGTCTGTGTTCACATCCAAAGTTAAGCAGTTTCAAAATGTGAAAAATCACTTTCAATAAAAAATGTTTTTAATAAAAAATTTACCAGCTGAATCTATCACCACATATAAAAAAACATAACTATTTTTATATGTCTTTATAGAGTTAAGCTAGTGCTGAAACAATTTGTCATTAAACAATAAGTTGATTACTGAAAATTCAAGGATGAATCAACAAAAATGAAGGTTAATTTTAAGTGACTGATCTAAAGGTAGGCTAGTTTTACTCATTAAACTCTCTCCCAAGTGTTCTCTGGATGTTCAGTTGACAAATTCAAGAAGAAAGAAGCTCTGAGTTGAGCAAAATGCTCATACGCCCAGTATTATCCAGTCCAATCCAATCCAACTTTATTTGTAAAGCACTTTAAAAAACAACAGCTTTAGAACCAGCACCAAGTGCTTGTGGACTTTTTTGGGCCTGGTTTCTGCCTGTCACGCTAAATACAGGCTGTCCTATCCTCTGATTGGTGGAGGTTGTTGGAGTCAGAGAGAGCCTGAGAGGAAGATTTGCCAACACTACTCAGGGCTCGGCATCTAATTTTCACTTGATGTGCAGTTAATATTCTTGAACAAATGCTAGAAATCGAATGAAAATAAAGCAGTGAAGGATGGTCCTCGCTTTCTGAAAATACACATTATCATGAAGTTCCAGCTGAGCTTTTCAAATGTAAAGAATAAAGGTTCTCCAGTCTGATTAATGTCTGTAGTCATTTTGCATTGTGTGAAATTCTTCTGCTGCTGTTCAAATGACTTTATTCTTTGGTAACATGTTTTATGTCCTCATACTGATTTGCGAACCTGATTTCCTCCCACAGGCTCTACACGAAAGGTCAAATCCCTCCGTGACCCCTCCGCCAAAATGTCCAAATCTGACTCCCAAACGATGGCGACGATCACCATCACAGACTCTCCTGATGACATCGCCCTCAAGGTTCGCCGTGCTGTCACTGACTTTACCTCTGAGGTCACCTTTGACCCCGAAACGCGGCCAGGTGTGTCTAACCTGGTGACGATCCACTCGGCCATGGCGAAGATCAGCGTGGAGGAGGCGGTGGCCCAGGCCAGAGGGCTGGACACAGGCGCCTATAAGGGGCTCGTAACCGAGGCTGTGATCCAGAGGTTGACACCCATCAGAGAAGAGATCGAGAGGCTGAGGTCGGACCGTGCTTACTTGGAGGGAGTGCTGGCCCAGGGAACTCGCAGGGCTCGGGAACTGGCTGCACCGGTCCTCAAAGAGGTCCGACAGCGAGTGGGATTCACTGAATAAAGCTACACAGACTGGTGGAGGACCTCTGTCTTTGTCTCATTGAAGTGAATGAGGTGGCTGTGTCTGCCTTTGAGTTTTGGCTGTATGCATTTCCTCAAATACCACACAAGCTACCGTTTTGATACGCTCTCCAATATTTAGTGGTCTTGACCGCAGTGCTCACAGACAAAGTGCTACACACCCAAAATAATGAAAACTTCTGGAAACACCTGAAATCAAAAACTCTTATTCAAAGAGGTAACATTTATTTATTCCATTACCCTTATTTGGTTTGTGTATTACATGTTGAATGTAGGTCACAGATGTGGAGAGCTGATGTTGTAGCACATGTCCATATTTGCATGTGTGGAGTCAGACTGGAGTTATGAAATCGGGGCTAGCAAATAAAAACACATTATCAAAAAGAAATACCAGATTTTTGCAATGAAGATTCAAACCAGATTCATCGTTGGTTTGACTTCTGATTCAAACCTTTTTTTTTTTTTTTTTTAATGTGCCCCCCCAGTTCGACGCCTCTGGGTCAAAGTTAAAAGCTAGACAGCAAAAATGTATTTTTGCATGTATCAGCTGAGCCTGATGTTGTGTTCAGACAGTATGTGAGCAGTAAAAGGACTTCATAGCTTCTGTGGAGCTACAGTTTAACTGGAGATCACTGCTAATAATGAACGAGTGCGATGACTGCAGTCGTGACACTGAAAGGTAAGGTACTGGTGTTTACTGATGCTAACTCAGTGCACAGCACAACAAGGTGTGGTGAGAGAAAACAGCGGCCTCCGCAACAGACTATCTGTCCCCTGCTGCTCTTCAGAAACCATCTCAGCTCCACGGCTTCAAGACGCACCATCACACCGCACAGCAGTGCACAGCAGAGCTTTTCTCTCTGTCTTGTCTTTGTATATAAATACATGATTTTTCTGCATATTTGCAGCTCAGCAGTTTTCACTACATTTTCAAAATCTCCATTTTTTCCTCTTTTTTTCCTCTTCTTTCATCGACTCTTGACTCATCTCTAGCTCTTCCTTTCTTCTCCTTCCCTTTGCTTCTTTGTTTCTTTCTTGTATCCCTTTCTGTCTTACTCTTTTTTTCACCTCTTCCCTCTCAAAGCTCCGGTATTCTTCTGTTGTTCTCACTCAAACTCTCCTCCGGGTTTAACTTTCTGCTCTCTGCCATCACACTTGCTCTAATTGAAAATGCATTTCTCTGGTCCTGTAATGATCCAGCGGGGACTCGGCCCATGCACTCTGCACACACACACACACACACACACACGGAGCTGGACTGCGCTATGGTTTTTCCATCTCGGTGTTTACCTGGGAACAGAGCGTATCCTCGCCCGGTTTATTTCCCTTTGCTCCCCTTTTCCTGTTGGCATAAGCAGCTGACAGAATATAAATAAAAAATATATAGACTACATATAGCCACAGCAGCGGGCAGTAAATCCAGAGACCTGCTGGGACGCAGCGCTGGGACAAACCCATGTCTCAGGGAGCTCAGTGATAGCGCGCTGCTGTCACAATGAGGCCGTCTGAATATGAAAGCGACATTTCACTGAACCGTTTTATGCGGAGAAATAAAAAGTTTCATAGAGTCGTAAAAAATGCTACTTTTGAAAAATGGAAACGGCGACAGGGACAAAATAAATAAAAAGAAAACGAGGCTTTTTACTGAGACTGAACTTAGAGGGTGTTCATGCGGTGAGCGGTGGAGGGAACTATGAACCTAAAGTCTCTTCACCTTCACACATCTGCTTACTTATGAATGCTTTGAATTACCTAAAAACCCCATATCATTGTCGTCATCGCACTATAAACTTAATTTACTTTGCAATCACACGCATTGTATCATGAAAATGGGCAGTACGTGATGAAAGTGTGTGGGTGTGTTGATGGTATTGTGCTGTTGGGGGCAGGGAGCTTTCTCACTCTGTTATTTGTGACATTCATATCTCTGTGATTATTCTGCAATAGTACGGGACTTTTTTTTTATTAGAGGATCACTGCCAGAGCGTTTAGTTGTTTTAAGTCGGATGATTGGAATATTGGCCTGGTGTTTACATGCACAAGCCGTAGCCTCGTTTGAATTTAATAATTACATCTGCAGAACATCCGTTTTATTTCTAGTGTCCGACTTCACGAGAGAAAAGCGCAGAATGGATCTAGTTAGAGTGATCAGGATCAGTGCTATTATGGGCTTTTTTTTTTTTATTTCCCTTTTTTAATATAGGGCTAAAACTTTGTCTTTTAAGAGCCAACTTTAATTACAGTGTTGATTAAATTCTCATCTAGGCCCATGTCCTCACCAAAATCCTTTTCACTCTCCAAGAACATTCACTCGTCGGTTAGAACATAACGAAGGGCCGATTTCTTTTGTTTGAGACTTATTTGATGTTTGTTTTTTGTTTGTTGCTGTTGTTTCGTGCCTCCTCTCGTTTGAATGGTCACATGTGAGCTCAAGATGGTGAACTCTGACCTCTTGGTTATGATCATCGCGGAATTTCTCCTGAAATGCGCCCCTCACCCTTGCGCCATCGTCTCAGAGCGGCCGGATGCTGCTGATTTAGCGGACTATTTTCCGCCTAAAAGGAGCATCAGGTGTGTGGAGGGATATTTGCACACAAGCCAAACACTGACCGGTCTCAGTCTTCACATCTTCAACTTTTCGGGGTCTGCTGCTGCCGCAGTTGCTCTTCACACTATATTTAGAGCGTTCAGTCCTGCGTGGGGAGTCGCAGTCCTTGGCCCGGGGTGGAAGGTGCTGAAACACCCGGAGAGCTGCTGTCGCTTTGGATGCTTTACTGCCCGCTGCATGCTTTATCCACGGGGTCAGACGGGGTCAAGAGCCTTCTCGTACTAATTGAACATTAACGCCACGTTTGAGCGCCCTCCACGCGTCTGTCCGGTGGGGTGAGGTCAGAAAACAAAGGTTCCACAGAGAGATTTTGGGTTTATGATTCTCTATTTTGCGTTTTGCAAGAAGCCCGCATTTTAGAGGAAACGGAAAATCCAAACAAAGCCGTCCAGAATGGCATGTTTTGTGAGTGTAACCCTGCTGCTAGATGAATTTAGAAAGTGTGTGAGAGAAAATATTGGAAGACATCGGACCTTATAAAATGTTCCATATAAACTTCTGGAGATATTTATCTGATTTAGTTAAAAAGGGAATCAACCCGTTCAGATGTGCCCCTCATGCTTTCGTTTT
This sequence comes from Chelmon rostratus, assembly GCF_017976325.1. NCBI lineage: Eukaryota > Metazoa > Chordata > Actinopteri > Chaetodontiformes > Chaetodontidae > Chelmon > Chelmon rostratus. The sequence goes on from NC_055670.1 coordinate 1,981,429, forward strand.
GGGTTAATGAGATGCCATCGGGGCTTTGGGTCCAAACAGCAAACAGTTGGTTTTAGCTTTTACTGCTTGTGTTTAACGAGTCTCCTTCCACGGAGATTTAAACCCACCCTCTACACACACATGCGCGCGCGCACGCACGCATAATATTTGAGCCTCCTTGTTTGCTTTGCCAGAACTTTACGCACACGCGCCGACTCGCACAAAATCCATCCAAAAATGTTTCTAAAAACCAAGTATGCGCGGAATGATATTGTGAGAATTCCAATCAAAATGCTATAATTTCACGCTCATTATTTCTCTCTCACTGGGGCTCAATGATTATATTTGAGCTCAGATCGAATATGTCTCAGCGCATACTTTATTTCGATGAAAGCGTCTGAAATGCGCGTAATCTCTCCTGCGTTGATCTCAATAACGCCGGTTTACGGTGACTTGCAGAGGCTCATGTTGACGAAGTCACTTCTATAATATTTCCGTAGTCACATAAAGTATGTCAGTGCCAAGCTACGGAGACCCAGACGGGCACAGTAAAATCCGTCCACAGTTTATCCGCAAAATATGTTTTAATGTATTATGTTTAATATGTTTTAAACTTAATTATAATTTTGTTGGCCGCCTCTTTTGATATTCTAAACTTTATTTCCCAGTTGCTACAGATTTTGAGCTCAGCTATAATCCAGGTGCGAACTTCAATATTAATTTTAAAACGACCAGCGCGCAGCGGTGACCTTTACAAAGCTCCATGGAGGCTTGCGCAGGCTGACCTCAGGCCCGCTCGGTGCAAACTGCCGCGGACGGATCGAACCGGCAGAACATCCTCACTCAGCTCTCTCCTCCTCATCTTTTCGTCTTGCCACTGACGGGAAACGTGTGGAGTATATTCCCTGCTCACTGCACACTGATCCCAGGCAGCTCAGAGCCAAGTGTCAGCACGGAGACTGAATCTCGAAGAGAGACATCATCAAAGAGTGAACCAAACTGTCCTGTCGCAAAATTATTATTATTATTATTATTATTATTATTATTATTATACGTGTTTAATGAACATTGCTGCTTTTTTATTATTCCACTATTTTTATTATTTTTATTTTATTATTTAGTATTGGTCTTCCATACTGTGTTAGCCACTATATTTACTGACAGTACTATTAGAAATAATTCTTGTTTGTATTAAACCAAAATAAAAATACTTGATTTCATTTTGTCAGCACAAAATTTAAAGATGATGAAGAATAATTTCTGTTCCCATTTTTTAAATATTAATTAACTTATCGAATAACTGCCCTTCAGTTCAAAGTGTTTTGCTCCATTATTGTTTTCACCAGTGGCGGGGATTTGTTTGGTTTCAACATGTTTTCAGTAAATCGACAGACTGATAATAATAATCATACAGCTGATTCATCTATAGACTGATAGAATGAATGGAGTCCGGGCCGTCGGGTGTGTTGAATGCTAAAAGTCCTCACACCCGCTCCTGTATGATCTCCCTCCAAACACACGATTTATTGAGCATTAATACGCATTTTACTGTTGCCGACCTGCAGATATAAGCGCGCAATAAGCCGAGCAGAGCCGAGTTACTTCACGTACTAATCTTTTCGTTCCTTTTCGTGTCGGACCGTGCGGCCCTGAGCTCAGCCCACCTGTCCTGCTGCAGCCCTGCTCTGGCTCCTAAGCTGTTGGGTGACACCATGAAGCTGTGCTGTGACTTTTCCCACAGTCCCTGGTCATGATGGAATCAGCGGCTCAGACTCACTTGGTGAAAAGACGGACGTTAAAATGACTTTGGGATCCTCGCCATGACCCGAGGGCCTCGCGTCGGCCTTGGCTGACGGTCCCAAACCTGGATGAGCAACCTTCAGAGGAGCAGAGAAGTGAGGCTGCGGGATATGAGTGTCACAGAAGCAGGAGTGGAGAGGAGAGGTCAATAAAAAGGCTGCATCGTTTAAATCAAACTGGCACTAATTTTAATTTTATTATTCAGTTAGCAGGGAAATCTGCGCGTGAAGCAGATATCACTATAATGAGAAAAGAGGTGAGTTAATGCATTTTTCCATGTGCTACATTATGGAGTCAGTTCATCAGGCTGCTGCAGTCCGGATGACGGTTCCTCTTCCAGGACGCGCGTCTCCCTCCGCCGCCATTGGACGAAACACTTCGTCTCGCTGCTTTTCCTCACTTCTCATTGGATGCGTGCGTTTGACAGGGCGCGGGAGGGCCGCCCCCCTGCGCTTGGAAAAAAAACTCCTCCAGAAGTGAGTATCAATCAGAGAGAAGTTAGGGGGACAGAAAGAGAAAAGAAAGACGCGGAGTGGAAGGACGGAGAGACGCGCAAAGCGACAGACCGCATCAAAACTATCAATCCTCCCGGACTTGATCTCACGCGCAGCCAGGATGTCACAGTCCGCCTTCAAACGTTTCACACAGCGTTTCTAGTCACAGTTGGGATTACTTTGGACACTTGGTGAGTTTGCGTCCCGCTGTAAACACTGACGTGTGCATTTTTTTTTTCTACTGTTTTGCTTGACTGCGTTGGACGGACGGAGTGGGTTTTTCGCCGCGTCCCCCCCGTCGGGTGGATTTGAGAGAAATGAGTGAGAGGAGGCGATCTGCCGCAGCTCTGAGCTCTAGAGCCCACGCTTTTTCCGTGGAAGCCCTGATCGGCTCCAACAAGAAGAGGAAGCTCCGGGGCTGGGAGGAGAAGGAGCTGGAGTTGTCCATGGAGAGCCTCGCCACGGACGGAGAGGACCCGGCGCACTGTCTGGATATAGACCCGGGTCAGTGCGCAGACATGCACCACACCGCTCAAATGTCCGGATCTCCGTTATATCACTGCAGGGCAATGCAAAGCGACGAGTCCCGAGTCAAAACATGGCTCCACTTTCAATGACCCAACCCACGACAGGGCTTGTAGCCATAAGCTCCACGATATTTTTTTTTCTTTAACTCCAGAGAGAGATTCTGCTCAATGATTCCGCTCTGTTGCAGCTGTTACACACTCAAAGTTTTCTGCTCTAGATGCAGCTTAAACTCCTGATGCGTGCAGGCCTGTAGAGAGCGTTAAGTCCCGCTGGTCCACTGTCAGGAATATGACACGAAATATGCATCAAGAAAACTCAGTAAAGGAGGTCATCTGCATCCGTCACAAATCAAACTATCAAAACAGCCTCATGAAAGGTTTTAGGACTCAGCATAAGGCGAAGTGATTAGAGGTGTCTCTCTGCCAAAGCGAGTTGGCTTGTCCAGGTTTTGACTCCGGACTGCTGGACTGTTAGATAATAGTGACATAAAAATGTGAGTGAAAGATGAGTTAAAGCGTAAAGCTGTGTTGCTGTTGGGACGCTGTTTGCTTTCAGTGTGAGTTTGGCTGCAGGCCTGCAGGGAGGCCTCGGCTTCTTGCACTGGCGCGAGGTAAATGATCTAATGTGTTTTATTCTGAAAGAGAAACCAATTTTTTAATGATGGTGTCCGCTGCTGAGAAACAAGCCACGGCCCCCCCGTGCAGGACTGCAGTCACCTACACAATGAAAGCGTCCGTCCCGGCGCCACAAGTGGAGCGCCCGGTATTCTGCAGGTACGACAGCGCTCAGAGAGCCGTGGAGGTGGATCTCTGAGCGAGGAAAATGTCTCATCAGTTTAAATCAGTCACAGACAAGTAAAGTGTAAGTGATTAACAACTATCCAACCACCGTGTAAATCTGAATACATTAGAAGCTGAAATGAAAACAACCACATAAAATATATATATATATATATATATATATATATATATATATATATATATATATATATATATATATATATATATATATATATATATATATATATATATATATATATACATAATTCAGAGGATTTTTTTTTATTGAAGTGTTGTAAAAGCAGTGACCAGTAGAGGAAATCCAGATTAAAATTGTTAATATTTTATTGTATAAGTAAATTCCATATACAAACATGCGATTACACAATTTTGAAAACAAGCAATTTCTACATCAACTACAATTTTTATGGAAGCAATTCATTTAAATATTTATCATATTTTTTTATTCACGACTTATTGGCGTCATCATGAACGTAAAGTGAATTGTTAGACTTTAAGCTACAGCGCACTCCGTTTTGTGAATTAATGCAGGGCATTCAGGTGAAATGAAAGCCCGGATCTCTGATTGGAGATTTGTTTTGAGCTGAACTGATCGTGCAGAGATAAACCTGCTGCGCCGCTGAGACGTAACTTTATCAGACCACCGGTGACTTTTAACCTCGCCGCTTTGCTTTGAGCCGAGACGTCGACACTTTGAAACTTCAGTTTTAAACTGACAGACACAGCTGCGCGCCTTGAGTCATCCCTCCAAATCCAGGCAGTTTGGAAATTCCAGGTAATTCAGTTCAAACAAGGACAGCGTGGACGTTTGCTCGTCTTCTTGCAGAATTTCACATTTGGTGAAAATGATCTTCGCGAGGATTATGGATCCAAATGAGGCCCGTTCTTAAACAAAAAATCTTACTAAATATTTTATTTGGCCTGACATATACACATTTGTAAGATAATATCCAGAATATGTTACACACACATCTTTGTAGAAATGTAGAGCCAGGCAGACACGAGCCTCTCCTCTGCGCGCTGCTCAGACAGTCTCAGGCCGCGCGGAGCCCCGCTGCCTGCTGCAGTCTGACCTCCGGGGCGCAGCGCCTTTACGCACGGCTCTTCTCTGCTCTGAAACGGCAAGGGACTGAACAGCAAAATCTTCAAAAGGGAAATGAGAGGTAACACTTTCAGGACTCGAGGAGGCTGGTTCTGTCCTCTCTTTGGAAGATTGTTGTTGTTGCTTATATTAAAGTGTAAAGCTGTCTGTTAAATGACGGAGGTGAAACTAAGCAGCGATGCCAATGACAAACCGTTTGTTTGTGTGCGTTTTAAAAGGGCAGCGACAATCAACTAAAGCCTAAAGCCCAGACACCATTAACAACCCTGCAGCCAGTTTTCTGATGTCCCTTCTTTCCGTGGGGCAGAGAAGTCTTTCTGTTCTTCATCTCCCAGGTTTTGTCCGGGGACTTTTAGGATTTGTGGCCGCCCCCCCCCCAGTCCCACTCATTAGCAGGCGGGTTCCCGGCAGGTTCAGCGGGTCCTGCTCGAGTCCTAGAGCCTCCGCTTTGGCGCGTCGGGCGGCGGTGACCGAGAACAGCGAGTCTCTGTGGTCAGATTATGTGGTTTAGAGGAATCCTTAACGGAGTGATTTTATTTTTACTCAACTCCAGGCGAGTCTGGAAGCCGGTTGGTCGTATAACACGTTTATTAGCCTCAAAGACAAGGGCAGGACTGAGAAACGCGCAGGCTCTGAAGCAGGCTGGCATTTAACGGTCTGCCAGTAAGAGCTCAACAGTTCAGCTAGCACAGAAAAAGTAGTTTTGTTAGACCTCACAAAACTACTGCAACCACATCTCCATAATATTTACCTTTTAAGTCAATAGTTAACAAGTTGAACTACATATAGTATAATTTAATATTTGCGCATTTATCACAGGCCTGACTCAAACTGTGATTTACAAGGTGACACTTTTCGCTTTTACGCACAGATTACGCACAGAACGAATTCAGTACACCTGACGTCTCATTAGGCATTTGCTGATTAAAATGACTGTTTTATAATTCACTAATACTCAAATGATCCTGACGCTGCGCCCTCCATCCAATGCTTCTCAGAAGAGAATGCTGCATGCTGATAAAAGAGATGTGTGTATGTGCCGGATTGAAGCTTTTACTGCTTCCTTCGTGCCCGAGTCTCCATCAGTGTGGAAACAGGTGCTCTCATTGTGTGGATTGGGTTACTCGGTGATTTCATGGTTGACACAGTGCTACTGTCCACCTCAGAAATCTGCTGCAACTTCATCTGTATAAAAGACCTTTTCACTGTAAATGAATAGTAGTAGTCTGCATAAGCTAACTACTGGAGCGCAACTTAATTCTCTCATTTGTTAACCTCTTAAACTTTTGATATCCTCCTTGATTTTTCCATAAGAACCTTTAAAATAATAAGAAATATTTCCACACATTCTAACAGTATCACATGCAGCACGTGCTGTGTCTGCTTTGTGACCCTTCGCTGAACGTGTGTGGTGCTTACACTTACTCACATGTTCAATCCCAAGACCAAACGCGTTTTTATTGCTGCAGCACAACATCAGCTGGACACACTGCAGACATGAGATCATTTTACTGTCCCAAATTTCAGCATTACATATTTGATATGTTTGGAAACTTTTTGCATCAAAATTAAGTTCTGTAGGTTTGGATGTTGCCCGGCAGTACAAAATATTTATAGAGATGGAAACACATTTAAAAGCTTAATTCTCTGTGTTAAAGACAGTTTAAAAGAAAATTAATTATTAATGATAAAGGTGCTTTACCCACATCTATCTGCAGCTCCCAGTTTAAAAGCTCTGCCTCAGCATCATTAAAACATCTCCCCACAAGAGGCTTTTAATGTAAAAAATAAAGACCTTTAATCTATAAATGTTATTTTTTTAAAATTTCTCCCCAGTTAAAAACTTCATGAAATACAACTTTAATTCATGAAAGCTCTCCATCAGAGGTGTACCGCCACAGCAATAAACATTTCTACCTGCTTTCTGATTAAAATCCTCTTATTATTTCTGTAATACTTTCATTTAATGTATATGTCCATTACGTTCATGCTTTCAGTGAACTTTAGACTTTCTCCAGCTGTCTGGAGCTGATGTGAGTTTGACTGCATGTCAACTGTAACATAGAGAACAATCTGATGTACAGCACTGATTTGATTAAATTCAGACCAATTAGTGGCCTTCCATGGATGTTAGTACTGTTTTAATGAGGCCTGGCATGAGGTGATTGGGAGCCCTTAACCACAAGATACAGGCCCTCTCTGTGTGAATGTGTGTGTGTGTGTGTGTGTGTGTGTGTGTAACCACAGCAGATGTCAGGGCAGCGTTCTGCTGAGGGGGGAAATTTTTGTTAATCAATAAATGTCAGATTTTATTCATTGAACTGAAAAAACTAAGCTGATGCTTCAACCTATAAACTGAAAGAAAAGTTTCACACACACTTGATGCTGTGTGACACTGGACTCAAAGCATTGTTCCATTTGAGCTGCAGTGACAATTTGTTACTGACTCCAGACCTGATTTTTGTTTTCACAGATGAACATATACAAAAACCCATGCATATAGCTTGGTTTGTATGCAGCTGGTGTGTGTGTGTGTGTGTGTGTGTGTGTGTGTGTGTGTGTGTCTGGTGAGTGGCAGAGCACAGGTCCTTCAGCCTGATGACAGGGTGTCCAGGCGGAGTTGACAGGCCCATGCTTGGCCTGCAATTCCCCGCTCTGCATCTCGGAGGCGTTTCTGCCAAATTATCTTATTTAGTCGGGCCGCTTTTGCTCCCTGGAATGCATGTGTTTCCTCTGCGCGCCTCCGTTTCTCACAACATCCAGTTTCAGATCCCTACAGTAGATACGGGGTTGCTCAATGTGGCTTTTCAGCCTGTGTTTGATGCATTTTACTTTGGATGCCAGAAATTTCACGTTTTCTATGGTGGTGTCAGATCTTGTTCCTGTCACTGTGGAAAATCAGATGATTATTATAGAAGCCAAAAACTCCAGACTAATGATATTCCCTCAGATTTACCTCCTTACTCAGGTAGAAGACACTCATTTTAGTCCTCTAAATGATAAATTATTCACAATTGCAGAATAATAAATGAGAAAAAAAATGCTGCAGAGTCTGACCTGTTCATGTTTGATTAAATTCTGGTAACAGAATTATACAGCAGTCTAGGCTCAGTTTACACCTCTAAATTTTAGCTGGGAGTCAATTTATGCAAAGCATCTTGAGGCCGAGATAATCTGAGCCGTGTTGCCTTGTTAGAGCAGCAGACATATTATTCAGATTGACAGTGAAACAACTACGAAAACAATTTATAAAAAGAAGAAAAAACATCAGATACTCTGTAAAATTTGGGAAACAAATGAACAAACCACGGGTGTAAAACAGGGTTGCAATAGCAGCCCAACTCTTTTTAATGCGCTCTGTGTATACCCATATGAGCTCTCTGTATGCAGAACAGAAGTTGATTGGCGAAGTCCCAGAACAATCAGATGTCCCTGCTCTCCCTCTATCAGACGTTAAAGCAGTGCAGGCTCGCAGTGTTTTTTGGTCAGGATTTGCGCCGTCCATCCTGCCCTCTTTCTTTAACTCCATGCGTAATGAGTGTTTTTATAGAGAGTGAGGGGGCAGCGGACTGACTGATTGACTGGCTGAGTGTGTATCTGCATGTGTGTGAACAGTTCGAGGGAGAAGAAGGGGAGAGTAATCGTGTGTGACAGTCCTCACTGGCTGCAGTGACACTGGAAGGATCTCCCAAGATGATGGAAAGTCTGCCTCTGTTTCTGGTCATTACAGCCCTCCACCCCTCCTCTCCTCCTCCCTCAGCTCTTCCTATCTCCATCTCTTCTCCCCGCGCTCTTGTTTCCAGCGGGGTTGGCTCGGCCTGCGCCGTGGCGGTTTCGTCTGGGACGCTGTCCAGTCTCTCAGCAGCTCTGCATTTGCATAACCATATTTGTGTGCCCTTAGTCTGCCAAGTCAACCTCCTCGTGTCAGGGCCGTCAATAAATAATACATTATTAGATTCTTTTTTTATTTTTTGCGTGGTGGTGTTGGAGGGGGTGAAGGATATTCAGCTATAAAGTATTTCTGAGAAAAGAGAAATAAGAGATAGCATGTGGTGATCTTATGAGAGTTTTATCTCAGTAAAGGGCCGTTTTTGAGGAGCTTTAACATTTTTACATCCCAGCTGGAAAAACTACGATTTTGATATTCAACCTTTTTTCAAATAATAATAATAATAATAAAGAAATACCACATGTGTTTAGTAAAAATCTGAGTCAAGTAGAAATTCTTTGCTGAGAAACTCCAGTGGAAATACATTTTGATGTTATTAATTGGCAAAAAGCGGCTTGGATTTAGAATCTGGTGTAACTTCTACTTCCTTGTCTCACTTTAAAGAAATAGTTCAGTTTATGGTTTTTGAGATTAAATATTACAGGGAAGATAACAGTGAAAATGCACGTGGAAGAAAAATAAAAGGAAAACCTTCTGAAGCATTTTACCTGCAGAATGAACATTACAACTCTTCACGAAGGTCATGCAGGGTTTAAGATTATCATTGTTCCTGTTATTTTGTCCACCCTGCTGTGACCTGCATGTACTGAGGCTGCTGGATGAATATAAAGTGAATAAATGTGCAGGGACTGAGGTCATCTCGCTCGGTGTCTGGGGGTTACAGGCTCCGATGGATGGAAAGCTCTCCTGTAGGTCTGGACTGGTTTCAGGATGGAGAGAACGCTTTTATCTGCTCGAACATTGTGACCGTGTTGATGACTCTGAATGGTCAGTCTGTTAAAGTCGCTCCAGAAGGAGCACTTGAAGGGAAACTTAATTTGCTGAACGCTTCCCATCGGAGTTCGTCATTGTGTGGCCCAATTTAAAATTTAATATTTTCTACATCGCATTTCAAAGGCTTTACGCAGCATTTATTCTGCTTTTGACATAAACCCAGAACTCCATGACGAGTTGAGCCAGCGAGCCAGACTCGGCCGCTTCTCTCCAAGCTGCAGACGGCAGGTGATTTGGAGTCAGCGGAGAGAACCGCTGTACTTTCTCTCCGCGCCAAGTTTCCTGCCGAATATTAATTCCACTGTTTCAGAGCTGCCTTCTCATCATCTTCCTCATTTCATCCTCAGACTCGGAGGCGAGTCCCGGCTCGGACGGAGAGGGTCTGGCCGAAAGGACGTCGTGCTCCTTCGGCTCACCTGACGACCTGGCCCCCGGCCCCTGCGAACCATCGCCGCCGTCTTCCATGGAGGAGATCCAGGTGGAGCTGCAGTGCGCAGACCTATGGAAGCGCTTCCATGACATCGGCACGGAGATGATCATCACCAAGGCGGGCAGGTAGGCCGGGCACACACACACACACACACACACACACACACACACACAGAGAGAGAGAGAGAGAGACAGACTGCGCACCAATTGTGCGTAAATGGCGATTTGCAAACTTTTACGCGCATTATTTTCAACTTTATTTTTTGTAATTACTTGGTGAGGACAAACAGCCAAGTGCGTTCCTTCTCATTTCCGTTATGAATTAGTTTTTGGAAGAATTTCTTACCACATCAGATAATGAAAGCGCAGAATCAAGTCCTCGCACACAAACACAGAGCAAAATCTGAAAACACCGACCCACAAACACAAGTGCGTCATTTTGAAAGAAATCAACACCCACCCGCACGCACACACACACACACACACACACACACACACACACACACACACACACACACACACCTCAGCGCTCTGTCTGGAGGGTGTTAATGTGTTGCACATGCAGGCCGCTCTGTTGTGTTCAGGCCTTCATGACGCGGCAGGTTATTCCTGATGTCGGAGAGGAGCTGGTTCTAATTAATCTCTCTGTAACATGTTCCGGCTTTTTCTCGCTCTCCCCCTCTCAGAGAGAGGGCAGAAGTTGACCTGCGGATCCTGCAGGAAGGAGCTTTTCCCCGCAGTCTGCTGCGCTCCCCGCGACGGGAGCGCCGCAACATCCCCTCTCTGTTAACTGACATGGGCTCAATGCTGCTTCACCCTCACCACGAACATCTGATATAACAGCATCTTTATTATCGCGTTGGGTCTTTAAAGCATTTGGTTCTCAAGTTAAGTGACTAAACAAAATTTTCACGTTTCCAACAAAACCTTGTAGGAAGATGATTTGTTGGATCAGGCGCTTCCTGCGGAGACTGTGATATTTTCATGACAAAAGTGAAGAAGCATTGAATGAATTATCTGTTACCAGGGAAATTCCAAACGGTTCACTTCTGGTCCACTTCCTTCAGACTCATAACGCTTTTTCTGTGTGGAGAATTTCTTCTTGAAAAATGCCTAAAAAGATGTGTGAGCAAATAGACTTTAACAGCAAGTCAGTCTCATCAGCTGAAGGTTTATTTATCCCAGAGAGCGGCCAAACTGGAACTGAATAAATAATCACAGGATAGTTTCATTCTGTATTTCTCTGTTTAACAGGAGACTTTTATAAAATAGCGGAGGATCATCTTTATGTTTTAGTCTCTGTCATTTTGTTCTGTTGCTGAACACTTTTACAGCTTTCTCTTTTTTCCGCGCAGCCTCAGATGACACCCGGTTGTTTTTCAGCTCTTCCTCTGCTCTGCCTTCTCACGGAAACACGCTCGGATGTCGCGCTCCTCCTCTCGTTACAGACTACACCCGGCTCTTTTTATGAATTGGGTTTAAATTGGTAATCAGCTCATAAATAGAGCAGCAATCAGTTTGCGCTGAGGCAGAGTGAGGGCGGACGCGGCCGTCGCCGTGTGTATTTCACGGCCTGCTCATAATAAGGCCATAAATCCAGAGGAGAGGGGACGCAGGAGAACAGCCCTCTTTTCTCATTAGGTAGGCCCGGATTTACGACCTCTAAATGAAAAGGGAAAAATGCAGCGTTTGAAGTGCAAAACGAGGAATTAAACTGAAATGTCTCCCTCTCCGTATATAGACCGTTAATATAGGTGCCGTTTTTCCTTTTTTTTTAACTATAATTTTCATGAGATTTGAATGAGTTAAAGGCTCAAACTTTATCCTGCAGCTGCAGCTGGTTGCTAAAAATATTCCGAGGATAAAAATATATTTGTTTATACAGCTATAAATAACACTTCCAGACGGACTGTTTAAAACTATTAAAGTAAGGACTAGGACCACAGAATAATCCCTAAATTCATGCAGTGCAAAGGTCAGAGGTCAGCGTGACAATATGGACCAAAGGATTTCTCTCCACTAAAATGATGAGAATTATGGAATAATTCAAAGGTCAGAAATGAGCTGAGTGGAGACACTGGAAAAGGTTATTTCACACTGTGAGAAGAGCCAATGAACAGCGAATATTTTTTATAAATCCAAGAAGTAAAGACAGACGGCTGATAAAAGGCTCTGATTCTGGATAATGACTTTCTCAAACAAGTGTGCTTTATTTGAACGGATGAAATAAATCTGAACACTCTATATATTAAGACAGTGAACTCTGACTGACCAAACGCTGCAGCTCCTCTAATCCTCTCAGTGCTGAACATGCTGAGAGGAGACTTTTCACTTTCTAAGCTGAAAACTGGCATCACTGGATCTCCATCAATTAACAGAGCTGTCAGCCTGAAGCTGCCTGTAAAACAAACTGAGGGATGTTTGGAAATGTGCACAAAAAAAAAAAAAACACTGTCACAGAGACTAATTTTCAGTGTTTGAAATATTTCTACATCATGTTTTTTTAATCCCCACAGTGGGACCCCGTTAATGAACAGTCTGAACATGTGTCTGTGTGCTGTTTGATGGGTTTACTCAGCGCTGTGCAAACATCACTGTGTTTACATCAGCAGGGAGATTGTGGACCCCTCCTCATTTCAGCGATTAAAGACTGACACACACACACACACACACACACACACACACACACACACACACACACACACACACACAGAATTCTGCCCAAGTAGAACAAAAAAAACCAACAACTAATATTTAAAATGTTTCAGAGCGTTTATAAACTGTCACCAGTTTGGTTTGCAGTCAGCGTGCATCATATCCAGTGTACTCAGTGATGGAGACACAGCTGCAGGTTTGTTGTGTAGCAGTTAATTCAGCAGTTGTGATTATGTAACAGTGTACTGTGTCGCTGGCAGCTCGCAGCTGCACTGAATCTTAGGAGGAATCAGGGTGACAGATCTGGAGCTTCGAGCTCCTGCTTTCTATCACCTTGTAATGCTCATAATGTTCTTTGTTGGAATTTTCATCCAATTTTTCAAAAGGTGGCCTGATATAAAACGGCCTAACTGGAATTAATTTCAGTCAGCACTGATCATTTCCAGAGCTGATTAGTTGGGAGGTGTTTTTATCTAAAAATAATAACCAGCAGTACAGGGTCATACACTACTGTATGCTTTTCCTCCTCTCAGATCAGTGAGTTGGAGAAATAATTCTATCAGCACCGTAAACTGTTTGTTTTCATTGTGTTTTTCCTTTTCAGCATTTTTGTGTTTCTTATTATTAAAATCCTTATTGTGACAGGAAGAGAAACGCTTGCTTAAATGATCCTTGACCACAGCTGCAGAAAATGTGACACTGAAGTGTGGTTTCAGTGTCCTCAGATGGTCTAAATCTGCTTCTAGAGGAGTTTTTGGCATTATTATTTCATCTGCAAAGGTGATTTCTAGCTCGCTGGTACTTTTTAAAATGTTATTCATCTCTTGTCTTCATTTACATACAGTAACAGATGAAAAGGGACAGAAACGAGTGTTACTCCGTCAGATTTATCTGAATGTGCTGCTCTTTCCCCTTCAGGAGGATGTTTCCTGCCATGCGAGTAAAGATAGCAGGCCTGGACCCTCATCAGCAGTATTATATCGCCATGGACATCGTGCCTGTGGACAACAAGAGATACAGGTACCGTCCTCACACACAGACACACTGCTGCCATACCACGCATCAGCTGGTCAGTGTCATCCAGAACAGAGGTTCCTCTCTGAGGGCAGAAACTGAAAACAGTGTGAAACCTGACATCAAATTGAATTTCATTATCTTAATGCCATCATGCTTTAAATGCTGTATCAGATGCTTCAGCCGTGAAAAGAATTAAAATGCAGAGAAAACGCTGAGTGACTGTATTTTTACATGAGCATGAAAGAATGTCCAATGTACAGATGCTGCACAGCAGCACTAAAGCAGCTCTGGGCCGCCTCTGTCTGACGATGGCCGTGTGCAGAAATCCTTTTACTAAACGCACAGCTGTACATGATGTGCACATGCACTGCCATATTAGCATGAGCAGGCTCCCACTGCTGCCGCTGCCGCAGCTGGACACAAGGCTGCGTTTTCCTGGACGATCCTCAAATGTCGGCTCGAGCATAAACATATTGACCTAGTTGGATTGTTCTCATCTTCGTGCCGTTTCTCATGTTGGAGTTGTACGTAACAGGGTTTGGAGCGAACAAAGGCATTCCATCCTCTTTCATTTTTCAGATTTCTCATAACTGCTGTGAGAGGTGTTCCCGTCTTCTCCTTGGCACCACAGAAAAAGTAGCTAATCCCATCATTTGCATCAGTGAAGTGAAGCGAATGTGATTAAAGAGGAAGGCTTGTATATGATGGATCTCTCTGGATATGCAGTAAGACTGATATCCTGCCCCACAGTGCTAGGCCCTGAAGTCAGAGCCAGAGAGAGGAGATTGAAATGTATTCATCATCCCACTGGCCGAGCTGCAGAGCCAGAGGCCGCCTGCAAATAGGATAACCCTCAACATTCTGGGCTAATGACGGAAATGGGGGGAAAAAAACGAGGTGGAGAGGCAAAGGAAGCGATGCTGCACATGTACCTGCTGCTGTAGCGGTTGACTGTGGAAGTTTTAACGGGTTCGCTTTTATGGCTCAGTATAATCTTTTCGGGTATTATGACAAAAACGATGAAGTGAGATCAGGATGATGGGAAAAATGTGTTTACCTGCGTACTCAGAGGTTGCATCTGGTTTTCTAGACGCTGATGCACATCCAGACTGTTACTGCGTGTGATGAAGTGATAATGTGGCAAATAACCCAGAGCCTGCCTCTTTACATTTAAAATAGAGCTCGAGCAGTCGGGGCCTTAAAAAGCTGACGCTGCTGTTTTTCTATCAAAGCTGCCAGCAGACAGTTTCTGTCCTGATGTTCAATATTGATGTTTAAATTTCCAATGACCCTCTTATTTTTCTATGGAGTTAGCAAAAATAGCCTGAAGGATAAGGCCGGCGATGTCCTGAATTTTTGTTGTTGTCTACAAACCCCATGAAAGGACAAAACGCATCAGCGAGCTGAGGCCAGTACGTGTGTTCCTCATGGGTTCTGCTGCTGCACGGCCACAAGGAGATTCACGAGGGTCTCTGTGACCCCTGTGCAGACATCTGTGTGTGCCC
Source organism: Chelmon rostratus (assembly GCF_017976325.1). NCBI lineage: Eukaryota > Metazoa > Chordata > Actinopteri > Chaetodontiformes > Chaetodontidae > Chelmon > Chelmon rostratus. The sequence goes on from NC_055670.1 coordinate 1,996,461, forward strand.
CAAAATTTACAATAACCTAGACTGTCTGGACTGCAAGTGGACTCTTGGTCCACGCATCACACTGTGTCCCTTGTCATAAAGAAACTGACCACTTTCTTTTTTGGACTTTTTTAATGTTGTTCATCCAAATATGGCAAATACAGGAGCTCCTCTTCTTGCTCCCATGTTTTCTGGTGTGTACGTGTGGAATGTGTTCGCATGTGCACACCCTCGACAGGAGCGTGTATGGAAGCATGTCGGCTGTCCTTCTACAAGTCTACGATCAAGGCTTTAGTCTGTGTGTGTTCCTGTTTCCTCAGCCTGTCTGTGGCTCTCAAGTCCATCAGTTCCTGCTGAGGAAGCAAATCTTTAAACACTGCTCACAAGTATATACTTTCATTTTTTAAAATTTCCTAAAACGCTGGGGACTGCAGATAGACTCTAACAAACACTCCTCAATCAGGAGAACATGTGCATTTGTTGGGGACAACAATGAAACAACAGTGGAATACGATGTGGGGTAAACATGCAGAATATCACCAGATTTATATGTGCAAATAGAAGACACTCACACTTTACTTCATGCAAATGCAAACAAGTTTCATCTCATAATATGAATTATAAATATTGAATTAAAAATAACTAAATCACTGTCATAACTGTTCTGACATTTGTTTACATGTGTGATATAGATAAACACCACAGTGAAACCACCCCGTATTTTATACCATGAATGAAGAGAAATACACATATTATTTAATCTATACGTCAAAATCTTCAATACTTTTTGTGAAAATGCTTTTTTCAAATTTATTTGAGCCAAAAATTATTCATATGGCATCTTGAAATTTCGCTTGCAGTGAGACATTTCTTTCATTTCACTGTGGTAATTTCACTCACAGGATTTTTCCACCATTGTATTTCATTTGTGAGAAAGTGTTAGCTGCTCTTTAAGGCTGTAACTCCTTCATTCATAAAACCTTTGAACGCATTTACACATTCTCCAAAATCTGAAATGCAAATCAGCATCGAACGATGACATTCAGTGACTGACTGAAAGATCCAGAAAAGACTTGTCTGCACGAACAGTAACACAGACGCACGTCTGATCATAACCAGCTCTGTTGTGTGTGTGTTCTCAGTAGTGTATCAGCAGTGTTTTAAGGGCCAACATGGCTTTTCTTGGCAGCTGGTGAGCATATTCCAGAGTTTTAAAGTTCAGCGATATAAAACATGTTTACGGGGAGTTAGTTCTTTTGTTTTCGTGCACTGGTATGAGGGGAGCGTATGTGATTGAAGGCTGAGCGTGCCACAGATACGGCCCCCTCTCCCTCAGCAAAATGAAACCCCGTCATCTCACAGGGAGATGGAGAAAAGGCCCTTCCCCCTTCTGACGAGTCGAGTCCGATTTATTTACGACACAAAACTGTTTGTTAGGCAGAAATTAAAAGTCTGCATAAAAAACAAACAATGAACGCACGGAAATGATCTTTGTGTGTTTGTGTCGAGCCTCCTGCCTTCGTCATTTCATGTAGTTGTTTATTAATGTAGAGCTTTCCATCAGTACGCTCTGCCCTGCCACCTCTCCCTGCTCTCCCACCAGCGAACCAAGACATCATGGAGGATTTTTAGAGGCCAGAAGGTCTTGTAAAATTAAATAGGATTTTCTTCCTGGCTGGGGAATTTACCACAGGCCTTTGCAAACTGAGCTGGGAGCTGTCACTGGTGTGTCTCACGGTCCTGGGGAGTTTGGGGTCTGGAAATACGGTCTTTATTGGAATCGACTTGCTTTACTTGGGCTCCCTGCCCCTCTTTAGGAACGTCTCATTGGTACCGCGCTCATTAAATCTCCATATATTACGGCTCTTTTATGTGGACGGTCGCTCGGTTTGCTCCGAGCTCGAGCCGCTGAACGTGGAGCTGTCTGGCTCCTCAAACGTACCTCATTCGTCCAACCGTGTGTCAGAGCATGTTGCAGTGCTTCAACACACACACACACACACACACACACACACACACACACACACACACTTCCTCGTACCCACACACATTCAGAAGGGATAAAACACACACATCTACGAGCATTTATGCTGTTACACTTCTAACCGTAATCCAATGAACTCAAGATGTAAACTTGAACTTGGCTTGTGGAGAAGCGAGGACCGGAAGAATTACATCACATTTAAACTTTTTTTCTGTCTTTGTGAGGACATCTGGTCCTCACACTCAAACACAGGGAACAAAAGTTAACCTAACCTAAATAGAAGAACACACACACACACTTGAGCACTCAAACATAATTAATAGCACAGTAAAATGGGGATAAAGCACCACTGGGCCTTGTTATATTTGTGAGGACAGTCATTCATTCCCGACCACTAACCCTAACCTGATTTTACCCGTAACCCGAGTTCTTCACATAAATTTACTCTGACCTCAAACTAATCCTAATTCCAACCTTCATCCATTAAACTCAGACGGAAGTTAGCGTGACAGGTGATTTCATTTTTATTTCACCATGTTTTTGAGGACATTTGGTCTTTGCAAGTGTAGAATAGAGGAGCATGCACACACATGGGTGCCCAGCCACAATAAGAGATACAAGAAAACATAGAGACACCAACACACATTTATGTTACTACGCTTGTCAGGACAAACATTTAATACATTTGCTATAACCCTAAATTTAACCTTAAACTGATCTTAACCCTAAGTCTAAACCAACTTTAATGCTAACCTTATTCTAACCTTGATCCTATAAACACTAATCCTCGCCTGAAAGTGGATCTGCGTAGAGGAAGGCCAGTAAAATCTCATTTATCTACATTTGGTCCACATAAGTATGAAAATTCAGGAACGCACACACACGCTCACACAAAGCTGTTGGTCTTCTCTTACAAACGCTGCACACACACACCAGTCAACCCTGAATGGTAATTCAATAGCAATATTTACTCTGTCAGTACAGTAACCCAATATACAGCCTGGGTTTGGCATGTGTGTCAATGTGTGCGTGTGTTTTTATGTGCATGCCTGCCTGTGTTACAGCATATGTGTGATGAGCTGAGAACACACACACACACACACACACACACACACACACACACACACTGACAACCTGTTTTTGCTTTCTGACTGGTGTGTGTCTCTCGACGTGAGTGTGTTTATCCCAGTGGACGTAGTTGTGTATGTGAGGGGAAGAAAGACAGAATAAGAGTATGCATTGCACTTTGGATTTGTCAGCTGTGTGGTTTGGTGCTGGCTGAGGAGGGAAAGGACCCCCTCCTCCCCTCACCCCCATCTGTCCAGTAAGAGTGTCACATAAAGTCCAGTCTTTATTGATCCTGCCGGTGCCAGATGGCAGATTTATGGAAGATGAAAGCGGGGGGACTAATCAGATTTTCAGTCCTGTTTGGGGCTAAAGTTTCCTCGTTCCTTAACACTTTCCCTGCTACGCCGAGCGTAACCCTAAACAGCACTCCAAACAGGAAATTACAGAAACGCCTGGCACTCTTTGTGGGTGTAGATGCATATGTGCATGTGTGTGTGTGCGTTAAGGTCAAATGTCAGAGGTGCGAGTGGAGGTGTGTGCTTGTATTAGATATAATAAAAACCTGGAACAGGTAATTTAGTGTTCTTCTTTGTAGTTCATAGTTTCACCATTTAGCAGCAAGCAAAGATATTTTCTTATTAATAAATGCTTAGTTTATTTTTCCATATTAAGAGTTTTTCCTAATCTGAATCGAGGGTCTAATAATGGAGGATATCGTGTGCTGTACAGATTGTAAAGATTGTAAATTTGTCACTTGTGATATTCGGCTGTATCAATAAAGTTGACTTGACTTGACTTAGTGAGCCAACATTCACTGTGTGGTCACTCTTGATACACAGGAAGTGTGTGTGTTTGAAACAAACTCAGCATCAGCCACCGTGCACGAGAAAAATCAAAGGGCGCACCTACAGAAAGTTCAAATTCTGAGAATAAGACTTCTCTCTTGTGGGAAAATGCAGAAACAGCACGGCCACGAGGGCCTAGTCGAGACAGCAGAAAATAACTGAATATTCATGTGCTGCCAGTGCTGGCTGTTGACCAGTGTCACAATGTCTTTATTTATAGCGCAGTCTTTATTTGCACAAATAAGAAAACAATAAGACATCATACATTAACAGACAAAGAAGGATTGTGCTGGTGAGATTAAAAACCCAAATGAGCTCATTAAGACATCTCAGCATGCGGTCGCTGCAAACCTCACAGAAACATCCAGCTCAGTGATGAAAACTGGATTCCTGTGATGACTACATTGTGTACTGTGTAACAAACAGGACAGAGGGCGAGAGAAACAGCAATAAAAAGCTTTTGGTTGTGTGGTTGCATTAGATATTAGGCCGTTAACGCAGACCATTTGCAGATGCAGCCTACAGTTTGTTTCCAGTGTGTGTCTCCAAGGCTCCCCAAGGACACGCCACTTAAGAGAACCTCTCACTGAGTAAATCACTTAACTACTCAACCTCTTTAGAAATGTTCCTTCATTGGTCCACTGTTTCTGTGGCAACAAAGCGGATAAAATGCGCATCAACATGAATGAAGAGGTCAAATTAACTTGATGTTGATGGTCGATGAGTTCCACACTGCAATTAGCTGCATTTTTTAATAGATGGTGTGACACCTCACCTGTCAGTGATGATGCAACGTGATGAAGATTCGTAAGTTTCCAAAAGGCAGATGCTCACTGGAAATTACTAAGCATCTGTTACAAAGGGAGTATGGCGGGAGTGGAGGGACAAACCTCAACTCCTTTAAAAAGGCACCATCTCCAGCACAACAAAGCCAAATTTGATCTCATGTTTTTTTCAGTGTAATGTTCTAAATTGAAGTCAGACTGAAGAAATGAGTAGAAGGTGTGGACATGATACCTGCTAATCAAAGCGTCTCATCTTTGGGTATTTTTGGCAGTTCTCGCTGGTCTTCAGTAAAACCACCTGGTCTAATGAGGTGGATTTGTTCACAAATGTGACATTAGAAACATATTGAGGTGTTCATAGTCCCGTAGAGCAGACTTTACCTCCAATATGGCCGCCAAAGGGTGTGTTTGCCAACATTCAGAGAAACGGCCCTAATGCCTTTTAAATATGTGTTCGTATTTGTGTGAGCTGTGTTTTTGTGGCAGAGAGAGGCTGAGTACGTATTTTTGCTTATATTTGAATGTAATTACGCTGTGTGTGTGTGTGTGTGTGTGTGTAATGGGTGGTGCAGCCCTCGGAGGCAATAACAAAAGGACCAAATGAGCGTTTTGTCCATGTTTCAGGAGTGAGTGATGACTTTGGCAGAGACGCAGCAGATAAAACACTTTCAAGCGAGCGCAGGGCCAGAACTAAAGGCAAACAGCTGTGCTTCACAGTCGCTCTCCTCCACTTATTCTCAAGCTCGCTCTCCCACTCCGTGCTTCTCTCGCTCTCCTCTTCCTCTCCCGCTCCACCTTTCTTTTCTCTTTCTATCCATCAACATTATTTCACTCATTTTCTCTTTATCTCTCTCGACGACTCTGGCCGACTCTCTTTATCCTGCATCATTTTCTCTGTCCGTGCATTTATTTCTTTTCTCCTTTGTTCCTTCCTTTCTTGCATTTTTATTTCCTTCCATCCTTTCCTTTCTTTTCTTTTCCTTTTGTCGTTTTTTAAACAGTGCACACAGTGTTGTCTGGTGGTTTGTGGACTTGTTTTTGAAAGGAGGGTAAAAGTCCATTTCTTTCTTTCTTGCTCCCTCTTTCTTCTCTCTCCCTGCTGTTTAATGGGTGGGACGCCCTGAAGTACCCAAACTCACACACAACATCATCAAATATTATGGCTGGGCTTAATTGAAACTATGCAGCTGAGTGTGTGTGACTGCATATGGAATATTTTATGTTGCTCTTGTTCGAAATTTCAAGCACAATGAAGAAACAGCAGATGAGTTTTAAAAGCCGGTGTTGTGGCAACGTGGCCGAGTGTTTGGAGTTTGTTTTCCAGCTGAGTGAAAAAAGCAGAGGAGCTGCAGCCTTTTTGAAATCCCAACAGCCTTTATAACAACCCGCTCAACCCCAGAGTAACCTCAGAGATTCAAATGAGCTTTCATAACAGTGAGGTGAGGGAATATTAGTGCTGGAGATTGGAATAAAAACATAGTTAGCATAAGAAATGCGAGTGATATATGCAGGGGAGAAAATGAAACCGATGGCGCTGGGATTTTCCAGTTTGCATTAACATTTCAAATGAGTAAAATTTAGAAGCGAACAGTTCTTGAATGCAGAAGAAGTTTGAGCATCATCTTCCAGCAAACTGCTCGTGACGGAACATCCAGCATTCATTAGATATATTCAACTCAAACGCATGTCCAGTCAAATATTTCACCCTAAATTTCATGAAATAACATTTACTCAAACTCAACAGCTGGGAAACGTAATCAGATTTGTTTTCTGAAAGGTTTTGTTATTTTCCAATTTAAATTTTTAAATTATTTGTATTTGAGGCATTGCCCATCCTTTCTCCTTCTTTATTCATTCATGGTGCTTCAGTCCTTCATTAATATAGTTCACAGTACTTAGATGTAAAACAGTGTGTAACAAAATGTGTACTATGTACATAAAAAAATGTTCAACTGTGAATATTGTGACCAGATCATTGATCTTTACTTCCTGTGTCTGAAAGATTTTGCCACGATATAAAGCACAATTACAATTTTATGACACATTCTGGTTTCATAGTCTGCACATTCTGAACCTGCATGCAACACATACTGAATATCTTCTTCTTCTGTTGAGGATCATTAGACTATAGACTATAGACTTAGTCTATTTTCAGTTGCTGAGTTCTTGCTGCAGCTGGGGTGTTGCTGCTTCAGCCAGTTTCCCTGTCTCGTCCTGCAGGTATGTGTACCACAGCTCCAAGTGGATGGTGGCGGGAAATGCCGACTCCCCTGTGCCTCCGCGGGCCTACATCCACCCGGACTCCCTGGCTTCAGGAGACACCTGGATGAGGCAGGTGGTCAGTTTCGACAAGCTCAAACTCACCAACAACGAGCTGGACGACCAGGGACATGTAAGAGACCTTTTCCCTTTATCCTCACAACCCGAATGCTCGTACATGCCGACACAGCAACAGTTTGTGTCATCTTTCGTCATGACACGTCGCTTCTTAAATGCGCTGACTCTGCAAAAGTTTTCAGTTGCACGGGATGTTTTTTTTGTTGCACCCAGAATGAGTGTGTCAGGCTTATTTGCATTCAAATTGCTAAAAAACGCAGAACAAAATATTAAAAACACAAACAGCCAAAAGAAAACTAATAGAAAACTAAATCTTTCTGTTCGGGTTTGTATATTTGTATGTATATTTAATGCTCACATTTCCTCTTCCTGTGTTGCTTGTTGATGCGTTCTTAATTCTGATATTTCGCACATGACCTGAAGGCAACATACACCAACAAAGCTATTAAATGATGGCATCCTGAAATAATGTAGTCAATTGAACACATTTCCAGCTAGTTAAAACCCCTGGAGCGACAGGATCAGATGTCAGTATTTTTTTTTTTTCCATTGCTGACTATTCATATCATTCTGCAAAAGAGATGATATTTCAGCTGAAACTCTCTGGGTTTAAATGTTCAAGCTGTAATTCATTAGTTTCATTTCTGTGCTCTATACTTCATGTCACTCCGCGGTGCTATAGCAGTAAACGCACTCTTGGAGCCGTGAGGCAGTTTTTGGACGGAGCCGTTTTTGATGCGTTTGCTTGAAAGGAAAGTTGACACCGTACTTCATGGACTTCATGCTTTCATGACTCACAGAGCCATGAGACTTGTTCAAAATTGATTTTCTGCAACACATGACAGTCTGCTCCGCCACATACTGCCCTCCCACAGTCAGCCCGTTTCTTTTTGAAGATGGTCCACCCTGGCTGAATATTATTAGGTTTGAGGATTAGCGTGGAGAGATATTAGAGGTCTGGGATTTGAACCCGTGCCCTTGTTTTAATATATAATGTTCATTTCCTTCATGGCTCTGTAAAGCATTTTGTAATGAAACGGTTTCGTTAAAGGCACTTAATGATTGAATTTGATTTGTAGTACGCTCCAGCAGCCACACCACTGAGCTAAAGTTTGAGTCTGACCACAATCTGCCTGATTTACTGCCTTGCTTGCAGCCAGTCAGTAACAGAGGTGGTGAGCTAAAGTAAGTTTCTTATTGGTTCTTGGCTGCTCTAAATGTGTAATGTGGGTTTCATAGGTGAAATATTTAACTGTAATGCAACAAGTTAGACCACAATTTGTTTGATTTACTGCCTTCCTTATGTATAATCAGCAAGTGGGCAGCAGGCTAAAGTGAGTCCCTTATTTGCACTTTATACTTCTCCATAGTTAGAAATGGCTTTAATGGGAAAGGGACAATATTAGGTGGAAGAAAACTCTGTTAGCTTTTGACTGGTCCCTTATGTTTAATCCTGCAATGAAAGCTAAGAAAATGCAATATAAAGAACTATAAAATAATATTGAAATAGATGTTCTAAAAATGACAACACTGTACAATAACTTTCATTTGTGCGGCAGCATTTCAGCTACCGTTTCCAGTGGAAACGCTCTGATAAACTCTTTGTAAAGTTGCTGAGTGGCTGGTAAACAGGGTCGGAAATGTAGCATTAGCAAGCTAAGTTGGTGGAGACCAATTCAGAGTGAAAAGGAAAGGGCATATTGCACTTCAAATCATCAGGGGAAAGAAACACAGCTTCAGATAAACATTAAATTAATGTTTTTTTTTTTTCTGCCCCCAGTGGCCAGAAATTGATTAATACTGCTTTAAAGACATTTTAGCTCACAGTCCAGTCCAGATTTAAACCATGAGGTAACGATGTGTCGATAATGAGAGCATACCGGGCTGTACTTAATTGTCACTAAATATTCAACCTCAAACGGCCCGTGCAAAAAGCAACATTAAACTTGTGCAAAGGACGGAATTTAAAGATCGTAAAAATCTGAAAAATGGCAACTTTGACTGAAATCGAACCTCATAACTCAAAGCTCCATTTATATAATCTCTTCGGCAAAACGCCCACAGCTACTCGTCATCAGATTCAGTTTAATTTAGTCTTTCGTGGGAGCAGGTTGAATTAATAGCAAATCCAGAAGTGTCTCAGCTCTGTATTAACTCTGCTTTTATGGGCCGGTGGAGAGTCAGTGCAGGCAGGAGATGATCTGCTCTCTCTCAGTGGCAGACGGCACAACGGCTCCTGCCGCGACCGTTTAGGGTCGACCGTTTGATCGCGACGAGCACGAGGAGCTGCAGCGAATCAATTTCCTCTCTGAGCTCGAGATGCCAGGTGACGCGGTGATTGCGCGGGAATGCATCCAGCGCGCCGACAAAATGGCGGCGTCCAGTTTAGCGTATGGAGTCTGCGTGGGGCTGGCCGGGTCCTGCTCCTCACAGCTCTGCAGATGATCACATCAGCTCAGTGGTGACAAATGTAATAACATATGGGTGTCAGTGGGCGAGGACTCACATACAGGACTCTCTCGCAGAGTGAGGGGAGGTTGTCTTTCCTCTCCCGCTGCTCGGTTTAAGGGCTTTGTTTCCCTGGAGGGGGTTTAGAGGCCAAAGGAAATTAATTTTGGAGCTTCCTGTGTGGGAAGCCTCACCACTTCTCGCTCATCCTCCTGACTTGTGGTGTCGTGAAATGTCTGCCTCATCAGAAACAGACACCGTACATGTCATGAATCATCAGACGTCACAGCGTACAACAGAAGCAGCGTCTGTGAGAAAAAAACAATATTTATTATGTCTCAGACGGCACATCGTCATCCAGACTGATAAACAGGGCCTGCACTAGTTTGCAGTCTTCTGATGACTTTTGCAGGTTTATCTATTGACAACAACATGAAATCCTTGATTTTTTTTTGTGAAATAGAGTGACAATTTTGGTTCTTAAAGCCTCTAAAGAATCTGGGGCAGAAATTGTATTTTTCTGTAACACTACATATTATTGACTTAGATTTAATACTACTATAATACTATTACGTGTTCCTATCTATCAACACTCACAAACTCAGCTGATCTGCTTCTTCAACGCTGTGGTTGGCAGTGACCAAACAACTGTCCTCAGATTCTGATTCAGATTTTGCAAAATCTTGATTGGTAGATGAAAGCATGTGACATCGCATTTTGCCCCGCCCACCTCCAACCATTATAGAGAACACAAACAGAAATGTCTCAGTGGGAACACCATTTATAGTAAAAAAAAAAGCCTTTTATGATCTTTGTGCATTTCCATTTACCCTCTACTTCATACTTCTGCTTCAATCCAAAAGAAAATATACTAGTTCCTTTGCAGATTTAAGTTTCTTTTACATGGATTTTACAAATCCACAGATCGATTCAGAAAATATGATGCACTGTTGATAATTGGTTGACCGATTAATTTCATTTCATGATTACAAACGCACTTTATCTCCACACTGCAACAGTCAAAATCATCAAGGCTGAAAACACAATAAAGCTAAAGGGCTTATTTTTATTGACTGTGCTCCACATCTGCTTAACCAAACCAAACGTGCATAAGAAAGCTCTGCAGTTGATTCTGATAATAATTCTGTTCGAAACGTAGAGATCTAGTCTCTATAAACAGATATCTGCTTATGAATGCAGAGTCTGTCGGCAAGAGGCAAGATTTCGGGATTGGAAGCTCTGAGGTTTCCCTTTGTCATCGAGTAGTATTGACCAATCACATTTAAGCGGGCTTTAGTTGCGGGAAGAATGCAATCTCTGAACCAATCAGCTGTCGCCAGGTGATGATTTAGCTTCTTATTACCTTTTAATGTGTCTGCATTCATGTGCAGACATCTAATCATAGAGATTAGCCATGGCAGCAAAATCATCTGAAGTTGCTAATCAGACTGTAAACAAGGATTAACTCCGGCTGCACCGGGAGCCCCAAAACATTGACCGTTGCCTCGGGAGGCTAAACTGTCGTCATGTGATGTGACGTGTGTTCAGAGAATGATAAAGTTCAGGATATTTCTTGCTATGGAGAACGTCCACTTTGGTATTGGATCTGAATTCTCCTTTTACCAACATGTCACTGACACCACACTGGAAATTAAAGTCAAAAAGCATCTGAAAAGTGTTGCTTTTGTGCTTTAGGCAACATGTGCATCATGACTTTGTGTCATACATCAACCTGAAAAACAATCAGGCAGCTTGGCGTCATTTGGCGCCACACACAGGATGTCATACTGTACGCTAACAACACTTGAACAGTTCTGGCCTTCGGGACGCCTCGTCTCCTGGCTGCACTCGCTAGCCCTGGGCCTCGTCCTCGTGGGTTCAGATCCGCCTCATGCTGTCACTCGCGGCCATCCTCTGTTTCCTGTCTGTCCTCATCGGTCTATGGGAAAGCCTAATAATACGCTGGAGCGGCTGGGCTGGCCAAAAGATTTTTTGTTGCTGCTCTTTTGTTTCATAGTTGCTTTGTTGTTAATGATCCATTTTGTTGCAATGATGCATTGCACTGTAATGTAGAAATGCTGCTTTAAACATTTGCCTGTTTTTCTTCAATCTAGAGAGTTTTTCATATGGCAGCGGTCTGATGTGTTTTATGTGTTGTAGCCCTGCACATATACAGTCAGTCAGTACTGTATCTACTCATCAATGCTCATGACTGTAACAGGTGAAAGGTGAAGGTCATTTTAAATTTGGACCACAGTCTGTGTGAATTGTTGCTTCCATCACTACACTTTTATTGTCAGTGAAGTGTTTTTAACTATATTTGAAAACCAATTTAGGCCACACTGTCCTGTAAAATGTGCTTTATAAACAACATCTGATGTGATTTGACTCTATGGAGATACACACAACATCTGTTATGAGGGACGTGCCGGTGTCTCTCCGGTGTGAACGTCCAGATGATTTTCAAAGGGGATTAAAAGAGCGTCATTACCTACCGTGACAATGAAAACATCACTTATTTAGCCTAATTGTGTCTGAGCGTGAACAACAGTCTGCTGATGTCCTCTGGCTGCCCTCGGAGTCCTTTGTTCTGAGTTCAGTGCGTCAGTGTGTGATCCGCTTCGACTTTACATCACCTCAGGCCGACTGGGGACTAGAAGCATGACTCCTCTGGGCCGTGAGGCAGCTGTGTGTGTGTGTGTGTGTGTGTGTGTGTGTGTGTGTGTGCATGTGTCTATTCTAAACTCTCTATTGCTAAAACATGACGATTCAACCTGTATCCACTTCATGAATGGTTTTCTGTTTGTTACGCTTCTATTTTAGTTCTTTTCTGGTAGAAACCATCTGATCCACGTGTTACTTTTCCTCTCATAGCAGCAGAAGGTTTACAGACACTGAAAAAGAAGTATGAATTCTGCCTGAACACTCATAACTTCACAATAAACTGATCATGATCATCAGGCTACTGTACTTTAATTCTGTAATTTCCATTTTTAAAATGGCGTCTCACCAATTTGTAGAACAGCTGCAGAAAAACAACCCACAAGATTTTATGCAAAGCTTACCAAGCACCCGAGGGAAGAGACACCGCAGCACCGCCCACGCAGTGTGATCGACAGGTGATCTCTGGGCACAGCGTGCAGAAAACACTGCAGAAATGAAGGCTGAGCAACACAGATGGAGGCAGAATGCTTTAAAAGTAATCTTTGTGATATTCAGAACTGTTCCCCAACAGCCCTGGTTTGATACGACCCCCTCTTTTGTAACAGAGTGGGGGGTGGGGGGGTCGGCGGTGCTTGGCTCTGGGTAGGTTTTCTCACTCTCAGATTAATCAAGAGCAGACCAGGGCCCCGAGGCGAGGCTGGGGCCGACACCGTCTGACGCCTCCGCTCCGCTGTGAAATAATCCTCGGCCCTCCTGCGAGCGTCATCGCAGTGTGAACTCGGCTTCCGCTGGACGTCACGCCGCCCTGATAGAAAATGATTTGAGCTAATTGATGTTACAGAGGACTTGCATGGCCTGTGTGTTTGCAGACAAACTTTGTTTTATCTTGAACTTGAAAGTTTAGAGGCACACATCACACACGCATGCGTGGATTTCTAATAAACTACTAAACATATGAGGGCCGTTCACCAAGTTGGTTTGAAATCTTTTTGCAGTGTAACTCGTCACTGTGCCATTAAAGAAATATTAGAATCTGCACTTTCCATGTTTCCTCTGCTAATTTCAGTCTGCTGGAAGCATGAATAGATATGAACGACTGGTAAAATGTTCTCAGTTTGGAAGATGTCTGTCATTATTTTTGCTTCTTTTCCAAATATCCTCAGAAAGATCCATCCATCCATTATCTATACACCGCTGAATCCTTTGCAGGGTCTATGGAGCCTATCCCAGCCATCTCTTGGGCGAAGGCAGGGGACACCCTGGGCAGGCATATACAGACATACAGACAAACCACCATGCACACACTCATTCACACCTACGGACAATTTAGAATTACCAATTAACCTCAGCATGTTTTTGGACTGTGGGAGGAAGCCGGAGAACCCGGTGAAAACCCACGCTGCACAGGGAGAACATGCAAACTCCACACAGAAAGATCCCAGGCGGGATCGAACCAGGGACCTCCTAGCTGTGAGGCGACGCTGCTAACCACCGAGCCACCGTGCAGCCCTCCTCAGAAAGATGATTTAGAAAACCAGTTCCTCTCTCACACACACACTTGCAGATGCACAGATGAAGACAAATTTCTGGTCTTGAGTGTTTTGTTTCCTCTCCAGTAATTTGGATTCAACTTTCGTCTGACATCGTATCAGCTGGGCGATCGAGACCAGCCTGCACAGGCCGCACCATCACTGCTAATGACGTTCATACGAGCTGCACTTCATCTTCTTTCCTTTCATATTTTCAGATCATTCTCCACTCCATGCACAAGTATCAGCCTCGTGTTCATGTCATCAGGAAAGACTTCAGCAGCGAGCTGTCTCCAAACAAGGCAGTGCCCAGCGGCGAGGGAGTCAAGACCTTCAGCTTTCCCGAGACTGTCTTCACCACCGTCACCGCCTACCAGAACCAACAGGTGTGCAGCTCTCATTTTATTTCTCACAGGAAAACCATTATTATTATTATTAATATTATTTATTAGTGATATATTGTCTGTAAAAGGTAATGATAATAATACTGCTTACCCAGCATGCCTGGTCCTGCAAATTCATTCTGGAGCTCCTGGATGATGCCTGGACCCTGTGTCACTGCCAGAGGCCATGGCAGACCTGCTCGTACACTCCCTGAATTCATTGATACTATTATTATTATTATTATTATTATTATTATTAGTGCCATTAGTAAAACTAGCTGTGGTGGTATTGGGGTGGCAAAGGTAGTATTAGCATTAGCATCCATGTATTTGTTTTTTGTTTTGTCATCCTGTTAATGTTCTGTCTTTGCTGCATAAAAAAAAGGTTCAGTTATTGGAACGTTTTCCAATTTTCCAAACCCCACAGATTTCACTGTAAATATGATCAAATTCAGATGCACTTTTACAAGCCGTTTTATAAGCTTAAGTCACCAAGTTTTCCTTCTCTTGTTTTTCTCAGAACTGTACTGGGGGAGGACATTGTCTCCTTAGAACAATATATATATATATGTGTATAATTAAACTCACTAAAATGCTTTAATTATTTTTATTCCTAAAACGGCCAATACTACATGGCATGGTAGGAACCAAAAACGTTGCTTCTAGATGACTTGCAATATTAGTATACTTTATTACCAAATAGCACAGTTATATTTGCAGATTTAAATAATCTGGGAAAGTTGTACATTCATTTTAACCTGCAATAATCACAAATATCTCCTTTCCATGTTCTCCTCGTCTGCAGATCACCAGACTAAAGATCGACCGCAACCCATTCGCCAAAGGCTTCCGGGACTCTGGCAGAAACAGGTAAGATATCACAGCGTCTGTTTACGCACAATACAGCCTGTTACAATGTGCCCCACAAAAAAGCTTTCTTTCTTTTTTTTGTATATATAAATATGGAAATAATCCTCTGAAGATAGCACTCACTACCATATGCTGCTCCACATAAAACCAGCTGCCTTGTCTGTTGCCTGAGAGGAACCCTTCAGATCTGCAGCGCAGACAGAGTCAATAATAATAGATGGGGTCACTTGTACACCTGACCTCTCCCTTTCTTTCTATCATTGTGTCATTCTTCTCATACGATATACTTAAAGGTAAACACAGTTCATGGCTGAATGTGTAGTAGGCGGAGGTAGGAATGAATGAATCAGCGTCACCCTCCACCAGTCGATTGTTGTTTTGCACCACATAGACAGATGTATTGTACAATTGTACAATTCTCTAATTAAATAGCCTGAAATAATTGTGGTAACATTCTTTTCATTTATTGTGGAAAAAAAATGCGAGACAGCAAACATCACAAACAACCTGACTGGTCAGAGGCGCTCATCGCTCTGCCAGCTGTTGCATCAGCTCTGTTGTCTCTGCTGCTGTGCTGATGTCAGCCAGAGAGAGCGTTCCTATTGGCTGCTGACACTGCAGGACCATAAATCCTGTTACTGATCATCACGCACCTTTCGTGCAGGATACTAACATTCTTACATATGTTTGATTTTGTCAGTAAGGACAAGCCCTCGCTGTCTCTTCCTTTCTTTCTTTCCTCCCTCTCGCTCTCCGTCTCTCCACTCTCTTGATTCGTCTCTCTTTCACTCGGTCTCTGAATTATCATATACAACATTTGTGGAGGAGAGGAGGAAGGAGAGGGGGTGTGCTGAACCACCAGACGCCTCCGCACATGAAAGCAGCCCCCTCATCTGGTCTGCATTATTGGCACACAGATATTTGAGACATCTTTTTTCGTTTTTCAAACAATAGGCCGTTTGATTTATGAACTGGCATTAGAATTTCATTGCAGAAAAGCTACAGATGAAAAGATAACGGAGAATGAGATATTTGTCCGCAGAGAGAGACAATGAGTTTATCCTCGCGTACTGCCTGTGGATCCGTCCTTTAGGCCCTGTTGGGATTTGTTGTGTTCAGATTCAAGCAGAGTGAGAACTCAGCTTCTGTCACCTTAAAAACCCTCTCTCAGTTTTACAGTTTCTTGCTTTGTGTCTAGAGCTGCTTTTTATCTTTGATCATTCATGAATATTGTTAGAGAGCTGAGGCTCTGACCATTGACCTTCATACTACTGCTGTTGCATAATCACAGTGAGTGTAATTGGTCACACACTATAAGTCACTCCGGATAAGGATGTCTCCCGAACACAGAATGTAACTGTAGAGAAATACAGTATTTTTCAATCCGGTGCATTGTTGCATTAGATTTCACACCACAGCTAAAACATTTTTTTTCCTTCCATGTGCCTCAGATTGAATTTTTAATGAACAAAAGTCTGCATGTTCAGTTCAATCAGAAGAACGTGATATGATATGATATAAAGTCCTGTAATGACAGTTATATTTTGACACAAACTTCTGAACGTCTTGAATTCTTGAATTAGAGGGATGAACCCCATATCTGGCCATTAGTAATAATAATAATAATAATAATAATAATAATAATAATAATAATAATAATAATAATAATATGATGATGATGATGATGATGATAATGATGATGATGATGATGATGATGATGAAAATAATTAAAAGAAACATTTTTATCTATTTTTTTTTAAAGAATATGAGTTTCAAAGAAGATGAAAACTACAGAAAAAAATGATGGTATGAAAAAGCAAGAGCATTAAAAACAAAGCAGAAAAAAGATTTAAAAAGATGTTTACAACAGTTAAAATTCACATGAAATCAGAGCAACATAACCCCATCTGACTGACATCGCTGACGGTGTCTCGGTGGTGGTGGTGGTGGCGGTCGGTTGCATGTTTGCACCAGCGTCAGGTGCGGCTCAGCTAATAAAGGGTCATCTGATTCGTGATTGGCTCCTGCGTGCAGGAGGTGAATGTTGTCTGCTTTTTCGTTTCACTGAGGGAGGGGGCGAGGCGCGGATGCTTCCTGTATCACATTCATCCGGCCTCCTCCAACTCACACACAGTTCTCAAACCTGATTGAACCGGCGAAAAGTGACACTGTCCAGTGTCCAGACAGTTTGAAAGAGTTTGTGAATGCTGCATTCTGGACAGGACATAAACCCCCACCAAGATGTTTTAATGTGAGCCCTGAGAGAGCGGTGTGTCTGTCTCTAGGAAACTTCAGGCCTTATCTGTCACTTTCCTGCTTTATTTTTCTCTGTCGTTGCTGCTTGCAGCTGCCAGGTCACATGGAATCAAGCAGTCATTTTGATGTCATGTGTATACCAGCAGATAGCACATGTCGACCGAGTCGACAATTATAAACCGATAATTATGTGAAACATGAAGATATGTGAGCAGACAGGAGCCAAGTTACGTGGCTCACATCCTGTGTGAGTACCACATGCATTTATTTGTATAGCCTGCTGAAGTATCACATTTATGTTCAGAGAAATATTTAAAGCCAAGACTTTTTGGCTGCAGTCAGATCAGATGGAATATGATAGAGGCCCTGTGCATCAATTTATAATCATTTTCCTGCAGCATGCCAACATATCTGACATGTTTGGAAATCTTTGTATCTTGACACAAAAGGCCAGTTTGGTGGATTCCAGCAGTGCTAGTTGTGCAACATCAGTTGTAATGATGGACATGCTGACTGGGATCAGGGGTCAAACCTAAAATTTCAATTGTCAAAAAGAAACAGAGAAGATATATACAATTCAAAAAAAAAAAAAGTGAGCACAGGACTGAAATTCCAGTAGAGCACAAATGTCTTGTTGCCATGAAAACAAACACATTTAGTCAAACATTTTTAGGCCGCAGGCTTGGCTGACTGTGCGTGCTCGAGGAGATGTCTCAGCGCTGCAAAAAGTCACCCTTTGAGTAGCAAAAATGTTGTGTAATCTACATGATACTGTACTAGTGCAGTATTCTGACTTAATGCCAATTTAAATATGTGATTACTCCTTTTACCTACATGTAGTTTCTGCAGTGAAGACTGTGCTTTTAACCAATTTAGCAAAGTAAAAAAAAAAATTGCATATTGAAAGAAGAGATTTATCACCCTCTGATGAAACAGTACGACTTACCCGTTTCGCAGTCAATTCAGCCAAAGTGGAAGGCAACAGCTGTGACTAAAAGTGTTGGAAACAAGACGCTGCAAACGTGAAAGCAGGTGTGACATCTTTTGTTTGTGCTGCTCTGCCGTACGCGTCTTTTAAACATTACTCCGTTTCTATGACTATCGGATATTAGTGGCATTAACAGTCATCTAAAAAGCTGACATGCGTTTCTTTGGGTTGTAGCAGTAAAGTGAGTGCAGTGTGAATGCTGCCTGTTTGCTGGGAAACATTACCAACTAATTCCACATTCAGGGGAAATTCAAAATTAATAGAAAGGGCAAACCTGCACTGCTAATTCTCAAATTAAGCACCAGCTTGTTTTCTTTCTCCTGACTTTCTTAATAGCGTTTTAATATAGAACTCTCCCAAGCTTTGAGTTATGGTGGTGTCGTCAGTTTTGTCTGGTGACCGGGCTTTATGGCCTAGCGGAGGGATACAGCTCATTTGTTGGGTTTTGGTCCCGCGGCAGTGTGGCTGTATGAATGAGTGCACTGATGGAGAGGGTCCGGCTGATTAGCATGGCGCACTAACGAGCTGCCACGGCCAGGGAGTTAGTGGCCCTAAAATAACACGGGGAGCAGTGACGGGCGCTGGTTTCCCTGGGACGGGGCCGAGCGGCGTGCAGGGGAGTAAATCAAGCAGGAAGGAGAACCGTGTACAGATTCAAGATGAAACGTCACCCAGATTTATGTGCACAGTAAAAACCTGCTCCTTTTTAATGGCTCCAGTTTCCTCCGAGCAGGACTCCAGTTTCTCCCTCCCTCTCTCTCGCTGTCCTTCTCATACGCTCTCTCAGTCTGACTCATTTACCACCAACCTCTCTCTCTCTCTCTGTCTCTCACACACACACACACACACACACACACACACACACTAATATTAACTTATATAACTCTCCGTCTCTGTTCACCTGATCTTTTCAATATTTTTGCTGTTCTGAATATTCTGTCTGTCTCTCACCCACGTCAATCTCTCTCCAGTCATACACACACACACACACACGCACACACACACACTGGTCATATATTTTATTGCTATTGATATAAATATATTTTATTTAAATAGCACTTTTCTAAAATAATGTAATAAAGTATGTTACAGTAAAATAAAGATAACATTAAAAAAAATTACACATGTCTTAAGACAGTGCACAACTGGAAAGAAGAGGGGAAACACAAATAAGTCCATCTACAGGACTGCATGAATGATGGAAAAACATGTCACTGTATTTCCTAAACTATTTCTTTTGTTTTGCTACCATTATTATTCAGTGTTGTAGTTTTCATGTCAATCACGATTCAATACAACAAGGATAAGAGATTGTTAATAGATGAATAAGATCAGAATGTGCCATAAAAAACAAAACGATAACCCAAAGGAGATCAGAGAACACTACCTTTGCATATGAAAGCTCCTTGGGCAGGGGGCTCCACAGCTGAGGGGCCTGGACAGCAAAGGGCCGGCTCAACCTCACCAAGGAGCTAAAGCAGTGATCAGGCTCGTGGGGAATCAGCAGATCATAGATAATAAGTGAGAACTGGACCATGTACAGCTTAAAAACAAGCAATATTTTATCTGAAAATAAAAATCCATTGTGAGACAGAGGTTATTAAAGTTTGTAATGTGAGATTTTCAGCCACTAGATGTCGCACTAGAGCGCCAACATCTCAGACCAAAACAAAAAAGGTGTGTCAGCCACACCTGTCACCTCAGCAAGGTGTGACACACAGAGAAAAGAGCCCCTGAAAACCCAGCGAGATAAACAGCAGAATAACGTTATGCTTCTGTGAACAATGTCAAGTGATGAGGCACCAGGAGAGCTTGCTAGCTATCTTGCTAATGTTCTGAAATCTCTGTCTCTCTCTGCATCTGTCTCTCTCTGTCAGGACTGGCCTGGAGGCGATCATGGAGACCTATGCTTTCTGGAGACCTCCTGTGAGGACCCTCACATTTGAAGACTTCACCAATATGCAGAAACAGCAAGGTGTGTGAAGTCACAATCTCCGTCTGTACAGGAGAAAACAAAATGTCAACCCTCATGTCTGTCCTGTCTACTTCTAGCTTTAATGCTCGCTTCTACGTCAGTTTCCTAAGCCAGTTATTTTGGAAGCTAAAACACTCCCACCAGCAAAGTAAAAACTAACCTCTGTGTCTCCACTCTGATGGATTTCTGCTTGTATTATTGTTGCAGATAGGCACAAATTAGCGGCTGTAGAAAGAATGCCTTGGTTTCTTCTGAGGGACTGACATCCTAAGCTGATGATTTGACCTACACCAGATGACGCCCATTTACAACAACAAAATAAATGATCCCAGATATGCAGAAGCATTGCTAACAGCGTTTGTGGAGTGCTCAAATGCATTTCATGGCCTTGCTTACTGTCAGCCACCTTACAGAACAAGACTTCTCTGACCTTTTTCTTCAAACAGACGCATTAGAGCCCACTGACCCCATTAGATCAGTCAAAAATCTCATGTGGGAGAATCTTGAGTCGTAGCTCCATCTGCTCTTGACACGAATAACAAGAATGGAAAGTGAAATGATTAGATTGGAATAGTCGCTGATTGAGATCTTTTCCAGTCTGCTGGACATTATTGGAATTAAACCGTTCCTCGTTTTTCATGCGATCTGAATCCTCAGCAGAAACACTCTGGTATCCCATAAAACTCACTGCTGGTGTTAATGCACTTTTATAACGTTTTCTATCGCTCACTTGGATGTGAACGTGTCAACTTGCTGGCACGCAACATTTGACGGTTGTTCTTGCGATTCATTCAACAACAGTTATCACAAGTGAAAGTAAATACAGAACAATCTGCTCCTAATTACCCAAATATCTTAACTATCTACCAAACTTGAGAACAGTGCACAGTGGTAATTAGCATGACCTTGGCGCATGTGCTGTCCCGACCTGAACTCTGCATATTTTCCCTGCATATATCACCACACACTGCATCAGCTATGGTCGTCCTTCATTTGAGCTTGGCCATACGCTGCTCCTCTGGCAGGTCGGCCGGCGTCTGCTGAACTTTTCACATCACGCGCCCTTGAAAATAAAATCGTTAAACAAATCCTGTGGCTTTTGGACGCCTCCGTGACACGAGTCAGAGTCAGTCGGGCCACCTCCCTTTGTCTCGGCTCCAGCGCCGGCACAAGGTCTTAGTCACGGCTCATATTGAGGGCCGCGCCGCTTTAAAGCAACTGGGTTTCCTCACCGACCCTATCTCTGTTACCTCTGGAGGTCAGCATGACGTGACGCTCCGTATTTTGTCTGAGCAGGCGGACATGTGTTTGTTATCATTAAACTCCTCCAAAGTGATTAGGATTTAATCAAAGTCCTTGCACCGCCAGTGAACCCTGTGTCACCCTGAAAGGACACTGGTGTGCGTGTGCAGCGACTGCGTGTGTGTGTGTGTGTGTGTGTGCGTGTGCGCCTTTGCCCTTATGGCACCAGACACCCTTTTCCCTTCAAGTAATCAACTATTCCCCCTCGGCGCTGAAGCACCTCGAGCCCTTCTAACCAGAGGAAAACATGACATCACCAAACTATCTTCCCTTCGCTCTCTTTTCCCTCATATATGTTACCTTACTTTCTCTCTCCTTTTTTTCTTTATTTTTCTCCCTCCCCCCCCCCCCCCCCCCCCCCCCCCCCATCTTCTCGAGCAGAGCAGAGCGCTGCAGCAAAATTATCGAAGGCATATGGTGAAAAATCAGAACCCCGGCCAAGCAAGTCCTGGATTATTTAGTTATGCCTCCTCCTCGTTCTTGGTTCAAACCGAATTTCTCCAACGGCAAGATGAACCCTGGCCAAATTCTCATTAATAGAGAAATATGCGATTGATATCCCACAGCTATCATTTCACTTTGAAAGGCTTGACTTTGTGGATGTCTAAACTCAGAGTGCATGGCTTTTTATTGAGAGAAAGACTCGGGATGTGGGGCAGCTCTGTTGACCAGACATGGTCAAAACTAAATCCATATTTATCTCCGCATACCAGCGATATATTTTACAATACACTCCATGATCTCACATCCAGCAGAATGAGTAAGGCCCAGCAATTAGTCTGAGAGTCGGAGTTTGAAGAAGTCCATGTGGGTGAACAAGGTTATGTATTAAATGGGCAACAGGTGAATTCATAATGTAACTAACTGCTTACTTTATTAGTCTGACTCAGCACATGTGGACCACTGGGAAATGCTCCCATCAGCGATTACTACTGATTTTTTTTCCATGTGCTCTTTATGAAGAAAGAGACAAGGATGACACATGCTGAAATGCAGAAGATTCATCCTGATGATGAAACTTTGGTTGTGCAGGATATCCCTTTGTTCATTTTGTGAACATACAAAAATACATAAAAAAAACAAAAAAAAAAACAAAAACCTTTGTTGACATAATGTGAAAATATGGCCATTCATGCTTTAATGAGTACAGTTTGAAGTATGACCATCCATCATGAACATACAGCACCGCTGCCTCGGTCATCATGGAAGAATTTAGCTCACATGAGAAAATGATGAGAATGAAACTCTTCATTATTCCAGAAATTAGATGTTTAATTGTATGGACAGTATAATAAATTCTTTTACAATTCACAATTTTAGGAATTTTATGAAAGCTTGAAACGTGGTGGTAACTGGTGTGTGTTTTGGACTGGCTTTTCTGGGCTTGTTTGTGTCTCATTCACCATTGGATGTCTCTCCCCAACAACACAGTCACCTCACTGGATTACATCCATAGCTGAACAACACACAGTTTGCGTTAAAGGTTTTAGTTCTTTGGTCTAATCCTCTCTTGATCCCTCAGAAAATCTTTGAGTATTAATCATTTTTTTGCGCTGGCTCAAACTCAGCTGGATCTGATCTTGGATCTGATTGTTTTCATATTTAAGTACTCTTGACTGAGATAAAAGCAGCGTTCGGTGTGTCAGTGTATTTCACTACCTCTGTATGTGTGTATTCTGCAGGTGGAAGCACAGGCACTTCTCCCACCACCTCCAGCACAGGAACCCCCTCCCCTTCTGGTGCGGCACACCTCTTGTCTCCCTCCTGCTCCCCTCCGACCTTCCATCTTGCCCCCAACACCTTTAATGTGGGCTGCAGGGAAAGTCAGCTCTGCAACCTGGGCCTGTCCGAGTACCCAGCCTGCGCCCGCAGCAACATGGCGGCCCTGCAGGGCTATGGCGGCCTGGCCGACAGTTCCTACGGACGCCTCCAGGCTGCGGGGAGTGCTGTGGCCTCTGCTCAGCCCTCTGAATCCTTCCTGCCACAGAGGACTTCCTCCTTGATTGCTGCTGGCATGCAGGGCAGTGCTCATGCCTCGCTGACCGGCGGCGGTAGCGGCGGTGGCGCTGGGGGCAAGGTGGATGCCTACAGCGGTCAGCTCGGCTCCTTCCCAGCCTCCCAGCTTCAGTACGTGATGCAGGCGGGAGGTGGCTCTGGCTCTGCCTCATCCTCTTCATCCGGATCCTCCCCTTCCTCCGCCCACATGTTCAGCGGGAGCCACCACCACGTGCAGCAGGGCTCCTACAACGCTTTCTCCCTGCACAACCCTTACAACCTGTACGGATACAACTTCCCCACCTCTCCTCGCTTGGCCGCCAGCCCTGAGAAGCCGCAGGGAGGTTTGCTGTGCTCCTCGTCTCCTGCGGGGGCCTTCGCCGAGCGCCAGTACCTGTCCAATGGAAGCATGGACACTATGCACATGATCGGCAACACCACCAGCGGCCAGCAGGGCAGCGGCTCCTGTGACGGACGTCAGTATGGCTCCTCGTCTCAGATGTCCATGCACATGGTGTAGAAGCCGGGATTGAACCTCACAGTCCTCCACGTTTCTGATCTCTTCCAGCTGAAAAGCAAATTTCTAATCTCTGAACCCGGTTTGGCGTCGATGAACCGGTGTTTTTACATGAGGTACAAAACAAACCTTTCAGAAAAGGATATCACCTCATGCGTTTGTTTTTAAAGACACTCCACAACTTAGAAAACACCACAGAGGGAGTCAAAACTATTATTTAATTGTCTTTGTATTAATAAAGCAAAAAAATTTGGACAGCAGCCTGACTCTCTTACTGTTTCTGACAGGATGGAAACAACAAACTCCGATTAATAATAAGTAATAAGAAGGAGAGGTAGGAGCCCAAAGGCTCTGCTTCAGAGGGGATATCAGTTGTGAATCTGTTATGGTGCAATAGTATCAACACTCTTTTCAAGTGACTCATTCTTTATTTTTTGGGACTTAAAAGCTCTTCACTGTGATCCAGAAGTTTTCGCTTCACCCAGCACTTGTGCCGTATCGTTTTAGAAATGTCATGGGGTCAGTTTTGGCTGGAATCAAAGGGGCAACTGGATGACTGAATGACTTCTGCTCCACATACACGCAGGAGATGACGCTGCGGCGGCCAGTTCATGTGCTGAACAAAGTGATGCGACACGTGGATGCGTTGTGTCAAAGAACTGTAGCTTAACGGAGGAATTCTGTCTTCATCCTGAAAACTGTCAGCAGGCGAGTACGCGAGCGATCAGGACTCCACCACACAACGTCACTGACCCATTATCCTCATAGACTGGAATGGCTTCACTATTTTTGAGTGGATTATGTTTTTAAGCATATATATATAAGATGGCGAATGCAATCAATAACATAAGCTTAAAAGTTGTCGTGTGAAATGTTATAAAAAGAAGCAATAGCAAAACAGAGTAATTAAAGTATGTTTTGGTGTGTTGTAGAGATGTGTATTTAAGTGCTGAGCAATATAGCAATTTTACAGGCCAATCTGTTATAAAAATGTGTGGGAAAAGGGAAATGGCAAAGTAATTCTTTTTTTGAGGCATTTTAAAAAAAATGTAAATACAGGTGCCAAGCACGTAAAAAGCTCAATAAACGTTTTGATTCATGTTCAGTGTTTGGATTTTTTCTCTTCGTTAGCAGCAGCTTTTCAAACCATGTTTTCCAACTCAAGGTAAAGCGCTGTGAAGACACTTCCTCCCAAAACTCAGAGGAAACAGGAGTTGCTCGTAAAAAATAATTTGGAGCACATAAACAAGTGTTTACTGATGGCAATCAACAAATAATGATACTTATACATGCTGGATGTTTTACATTTCACAGTGATTACAACCCTGATTCCAACAACACTGGGACTGCGTGTAAAACAGAAGTAAAAACAGAAAGCAGTCATTTGCAAGCAGGCTGTGTTTACTGACAACTGTTTAACGAAGTGTTCCTGAGCTCATGTAGTAACGTCCTCTATACAGTCATGTGTTCACAAAGTGGTGACCCTCCTTCATCCTCGCTTGTGAACCACTGAGCCTTTCCAGGATGCTCCTTTCATACCCCATCATGATACTATCACCTGTTACCAATCAACCTGTTTACCTGTGGAATGATTCAAACAGGTGTTTTTGGAGCGTTCCACAACTTTCACAGTCTTTTGTTGCTCCTGTCCCAACTTGTTTGAAACGTGTTGCTGCATCACATTCAGAATCAGCAGATATTTACAACAATCAATGAAGTTGATGAGGTCAAGCATTGAATATAGTGTCTTTGTGCTGTTTTTAATTGAGCAAATGTCAACAAGGATTAGCAAATGATCACATTCTGCTTTATTTATGTTTTACACAGCGTCCTACATGTTTGGAATCGCGGTTGTAATTATTGCAAATAGCTGATGAATTATTATTTTCTAAACATGCCCTTTCGAGTTTGAGTTGAACTGTTGTCAATCACAGCTTCTCGGCTACAATAACAACGAATGACAATACTATTAATCACACGAGAGAGTGTTCTTCACTTATAAAACACACACATCTGCTCTGCACCACATCACAGGCATGAGCTTCAAACGCTGACGCAATGCATCGATCATAAACCAAACTGGAAGAAAACGACCCCAAAAAGACAAATTTTCTCCCTGCTGGTTCTGTTTATTATGAGAATGGAGAATAAAGCTCTTGTGCCAACTGCACTCAGCTGCACTGCTGTTGTGCTTGATGCACATAAATATGGCACCTGTTTAAAGAGACAGAGAAATCCCCTTGTAATCATTTGAACCTCTGAGAGAGGGGAAACATGCGGCATTTGGGGTCATTACTACTCCAGCTTTGTGCTTCCCCTCTTGTTACACAGGCACAGACTCCAGGGATTTAGCCAGGGCCAATCAGCGTCCATTACACGGATGTCTTCTGAGCGGCTCTCCCCAATCACTTCCTATCATGTGTTCGGCTCCAGCCATGAAATATCATATCTGAACCATCATCAGAAAATGAAGGGGGTGCAGGACCGTGGAGACAGCGACCCAGTATTGGAAACACCTGTTTTTCCAACCATGACTTCAAATAATGAGCAGGGTGATGTACCGGAGAGAAGCGCATGATTTCATAATTTGGCTCTACTCCATCGATGTGGACATTATTTCCAATAATTATTCACGTTATTTGTCTGATATACACCCCCGCTCTCGTTCCAGCAGCATTCAGAATCACCCTGTCCCCCTCGTCGCCCCCGCCCGTCCTCACCGCAAATTTACCTCAGAGCCTGTTAAATTAGAGGATGTATTTGTAAAGAGGAGCAGTGCACATGGGTCTACAGAGCAGCAGCATGACATAATGCACAGCAGGTCTGTTTTTATACCGTAAACTATCCATCAGGTCCTTAAGTGGAAAAGAATGGCCGAGCTTGAGCAACAGCCACTCGCTGCCTTTCATCGTGGCGTCTTTCATTAGAAGCAAAGTATGCAAACGATCCCATTGATTGATTAATAGCAGAGTGCAGCCAGCTCGCTGTAAAACATGAAACTGGAACAATTGGAGATACAGGACCGGGTATTTTAACGAGATCCTCTGACAGAGATGAGAGGGATCTGGTGCCTAATCTGCCGCTTTGAGCCCATTTTGAGTGACAGCACGCTGACTGGAGGGTATCCCATAATCCCGGTCTTAGTCATTGATCTTTCCCTCCGAACACATCTCAGACATTTTAACAGACTCAGAATCACTCTCTGGGGAACTTTACTGGATGCAAGTCCTTCCGAGGGGGGTCAGTGACCATATGCAAAAGAGGGAGAAGCTTTCTTTTCTTGGATGTGACGGTCTGGTTTTGATGGGACACAGTGTGAGTTTATATCAGACACTCCAATCAGAAATCCTGGTTAACTATTGCCCTCTTGTGTTTATTTCTCTCTTATGCTCGAGATTCCTTGGCTTGACTCATCTTCACAGTAAATTATTGCCGACTGGAGACGTGGACCCACTTTTCTGAGGTGTTACAGTGAGCCTGACATGTGTATTGAAGCACTAAATCATTGCTTTTTCACAAAGGGCTTTCGCATACCTTCAGTCGCCTTACGCCAGTTTTTTTTTTCCCCTTCAGGAACATCTTGAAACTATTTCAGGATTGATAAAGTCATGATACAGATGTCAAGCTTTAAAAAAAAAAAAGATACATACAGACTCTGGTGATGTGGCCAGTGTTTTCACAGTCACAGAAGCACAGATCTCACTCTCTGAAACATGATGACTCTGAAAGCAGGAAGTCTTGTCGTGTGCTGCTTGTGCATGATATCAAACGTAACTCCTGATTATGACCTCTAATATTAAAGCTGGTTAGAGAAGAGGAAACTGCAACGTAACACAAATCGTCAGCTTGTGAGTTGTAGATTCAACGGTTGAATTTTGACCTGTGTGTAGAATAATTGCTTTTTTCTGCTAACCCTAACCCTGTTGTAGACAAAATTATACAGAGATGCATGCTTTAATTAAAATATTGTAATGTTGGTATCACATAATAACAGCAATGTAATAATAATAATAATGTGTGTTTGTCATGACAAAATTATTGCATGCGTTTAAGGTCAACGAAATCATAAAATTAACACTTATTTCATGCACCATTTTCATTTGTGTCTATCTGTACATATATATTTGTGTATATATGTTCTGTCAGCCATAATGGTCGTCCAAAGGCCTAAATACATTCTCTTAACCACTCTGCAAATTATAATAACCAGGCTAACATCATTTATTGCCTGACAAAAAGTAATAATTGTAATAATCTTGTCATTAGCATTGTGTTTACTACAGTGAACGTTGCCATCATCTTGTATAGTACTAAATTAGCACTGTGAAAATACTGTACTAGAAGGAAAAGTGCTGCATTCAAAACCTTAAGTAAAAGTAGGTATGATCTGCAAAATGTACATCACGTATGAAAAGTGAGAGCAGTCACTGTGCTGCAAAATGCTCCCTGTCAGTGTTTTACTATTATATCTGATGTTTTTGGATGCATATCAGTGCTGCATGAATGTTGTATTTTACTGCTGCAGATGTTTTAGCTTGAGCTAACTGAACTATTAATATACCATTTGCTAGTTTAATCTAGAGCAATGCATCATATTCTACAACATCATCATGCGTTTGTAGCATCGCTGTCCTGTGAGAACCACGTAGCTCTAAAAAGTCAACTTTTCATGAGCTCAGAAAACCAGCGTGCAGTTTTGTGATGATTTACCACCTAACCTGAGAGGGTTTGGTAGTAGGTCATTTATCTAAATAAGTAGGTGAATTTTCTCAATAAAGGAACATTTAATCCTGCCGTTTATCAGAATTATTCAAAAATCACTAAATTCGGAGATACATGTTTATCACCTGATAGGAAGGGTGTAAAAATTGTAATATGAAAAGTCACAAGTAGCTAAAGCTGTCAGACACATGTGATGGAGTAAAATGTACAATATTTGCCTCTGAGATGCAGTGGATGTATGAAGTTGCATGAAATGGAAATACTCACATTAAGTACAAGCACCTCAGATTTGGACTTCAGTACAGTACTTGAGTAAATATACTTGGTTATATTCCACCACTGATGTTGTCATCCAACAAACACGATCAGTAAACCACAAAATCCTCCCGAACACAGACTTCATTCACACGAGAACAAGAAAAAAGCTTCTCGTCCAAGTCAGCGTTTCTAATTACAGACAAAACATTTGATACCAAACAAGAGAAAATCAGACCTCGGCTGACTGTAAAACTTTTGTTCTTGTCTACATGCAGTTAGGCTCATTCTCTTTCTTCTGTCTGGATGGGGGGAGAAAGATGGACAGTTGGAGAAAAGCAAATGTAGAACAGATTTGAAATGGACAGATGAGTGCACCGCTCAGCCTCTGGATAAGCCACACATGTGGAAACATACAACATTAATTACTGTGTGTGTGTGTGTGTGTGTGTGTGTGTGTGTGTGTGTGTGTGTGTCACATGTGTTTTCTTTAGGGCAATAGTTGTTGATGTGTGATGTGTGTCAGGATTGGTGGCTTTACCTAACATATTGTATTATTACAGTCATTATATCATTTGTTATACTGACTTACATTGACACAATATAGCAGAATATATCATAACATCAAAGCATTGCAACCATGATTCCCCTTACAATTCTGTCTTTTCAAATGCATACAGTATACCTTTAAACGCACTGTGATGGAAATGGTGAGAACTTCACTTTAAAACATTCAAAAAGTGAATCAGAATGTGAAGAAGAACCAGCTCTGACGCTCAGTCAAAGTCGTTTATGTGTTGTTATGCAGAGCATCTACTGAAGTTAGCGTGCTAACCACCCAGCCCCGACACGCCCTGTCTCATAATACCACTTTGCATCTCAGCAGGTGATAGTCCAGTAGCATAGCTCAGGCCTCCCTCTGTAGTTTCTGCTGGGTGATTTACGCAAATGGAAGTTTGCTATGTTTCACAAGCTCTCTTAACCTCTTAGTTAAAATTAACAATACTAACTCACAAAATGTCAGAAAAAAGACAGCATTTGTATCAGCTCTGGTTTTCCCTGCATTGATCTGGAGGCGGTTTGGCTGGCACTAATCCACAAATCCCTGAGTCAGAGAAATAAAACAATCTTAAACTCAAACATTAAATCAGGGTTTCTTAAAGCCCCGGTTCACAACCAGACCAGACCGGCAAGTCAATCTGTTCCCAGCCCACAGCAGAGTGCTCATCAACTGGCAGCCCGCGGGCCACATCCGTCCTGCAGAATATTAATGAATCCAGAAAATGAATGCATGTAAAGCTACTCACCAGTAAAAGAGGTCCAGGCCATCTTGAGAGTGATTGTCAATTATCTTGCCAACCCCTGGCAATGAGCTAAAATGTTCATATTTCATAGTTCACCGGTTGTACAAAATGAGATTATTCTCCAACTTCATCCTCTCTGGTCTGTGGACCCACCATCAAACCACCCTGGAGCCGACAGCAGCCCACTGGCTGAACTACAGGAGGTAACTCTGGAGTTGTCACAGAACTACTAAACTTGTATATTAGATGCAAGAGGTGTCATTTTGGTTTTGTTTTCATTGGTCAGCTACTGTATTCAGTCTCAAACAAAAGCTTTTTTTTTCTTCCTGGGATCACGAAGAGGACTTTTTAGTTAAGATCAGGACTCATTCATTGGTGGTTGAACTGTGGGTTTTGTAATGAGCACTGCCTGCCTCCTTGGTGGAGGTCAGAGAGAGTGTCCTGAGTATGTAGGTTCTACAACTAGTCTAAATGTAGCTAATAAAATATATTTAATTAAATAATAATTAAATAATTAAATAATAAATAATAAATCACACATAGACACACAGAGAGAAGAAATAAAACACACACATTCTCACACTCTCAGAGAAAGACGATGGCATGCAGGTTAACAGGAAACAGTCGAAATTATTTTCTTCTTCCTGAGGAGGGAAAAGAGATGTTTGAGATATGGTGGACCCGCACAGGCAGGTGGTTCTGATAAAACCCTGGGCCCAGGCTGTCCCACGGTACCGTGTCTGCTGAGTACAAAGACGTCCCACTGGGAAGCCCCCGTGTCTAAATGAGAGAGGTCCGGTGCTGCGTGGCGGGTTGTGGTCGGCTCCTCAGAGATCCAGCGGATAGAGTGACTGACTGGGCAGGTGACCCGGATATTGAAAACCCCCGTGGAGGGTTGATTTTAGAGTGTGAGAACTGGAGCGGTGGAGCGGGAGCAGGGTGTGCAGTAGTAAAGGTCAGCTAGGTGGAGTGGTGCTGAAACAGAAAATTACTCAACAGCAATATTGATTGGGTTGAGGGGGCGTAAAGCAAATATTAAAAATCATTGTATTTCAACATGGAGCAGGTCCTCACTACATCTACATCCTTCAACTAAACTTAGCTTAGTTTAAACCCGGATGTCACCAAATCAAATTCCAGGACCTGTGTGCTGTTCTTTTATTTTACAGAACAAATTGGAAAAATAATCAACAGATTACTGATTAAAGAAAAGAATCATTAGTTTCAACATTTCAAAGTGGAGGCAGCCACGGACTGCATGTGCTAGCATGTGTAGAGCAAAGCTAATGTTGGAACGATATTTCATACACATCTGATGGAACAGATGCAATTCTCTCCTTATTAAACCAACTTTCTCCACAGGCTGTGTAAAAACTTGTTGTGTTGCTAAGCTGTATTGTTACACAAGTCTAATTTCTTCCATTTTATGAACATGACTACAGTGATTGTGTGTTAGGCTCTGAGTGCCAAAATGTGGCTGAACGACACTCGGTATTGAGATTAAACGCTTCATGTGTACACACAGATGGGGAATAGTGTTACTCATGCAAGTAATCATTCATATTCCTGCTCTCCATCAATGACAAAGACTGAAACTAAACTGTAATCTTCCATCATATAACAAATGCATAAACTACAATGTACACATTCATAAAAGCAACTGCCATTCCAAGTGTGTTTGTGTGTGTGACACTGAAGGAGCCTGCATGTGATTATCAAAGGGCCTGATGTGGCGCACAGATGCTGGTTGGGTGAGTGACTGTGGTGGGATGCTGGGGGAGACTGCAGGGGGAAAAGAGAGCTGGGTCCAGATACAGTGAAACAGGTGTCTCCAGGCCTTGAGCAGCAGAAATGAAAATTAGGAACGGCGGGTTGTTTTCAGCCCTCGGACATTATCTGACTCCGTCAACTGGTGGCAATAAAATATGAGAGCTCTGGATTTCTGCTTTTTCGATCTGACATCTTTTATTTGTACAATATACTTTGTCACTGTTTTGTTAGAACTAGGGATGTAAATAAATGGAAATTCATTTCTTGTGCTCCTCATTTTTTTTCAACCACACCACAGCATTTCACCCTGAATCCAGTTCATCAAAGCTTTTCTTTAATTCTTTTCATTCTTTCTTTGAGAGAAAATCACATGCTGCACAGGAAGTCCTGTGTCTGTAATACACCAAAGAAGAACTGGCTCATTACAATGAGTAGATACAACTGCTGAAAAGGGGCTAATCAAGTTGAAACTGTTAAAGCGAAGCTGACACTAAAAAAACATCTGGATTTACACATTTAGTGTTGGTCCTATGAGGCTTCACGACTAGTTTCTCATCCCTGAACTATGACACTCGATAGCTTGATTACTGGTCTTTGAATTTTTGGGAAATAAAAATATAAACTCTCACTTTAAAATAAGCCAATGATTTTAAACAGCTTTAAATATTAGAGTTGTATGTTGTGTTTGTGATGCTCTGCAGCCTTTACCCCTCTAAACAATTTATCAGGCGTGCTTTCTAGAAACAAACTAAAAGTTGAACTTTCATTATGGACACAACTGCAGGAAGATGTAGTTTATTCTGAGGTTGACAGAAGAAATGTCAAAACAAACCGTCAGTCTGTCCCCACTGAGCTCCACTCACTGGTCCTGCAGGCACTTCACATCAAAGCTATGAACAATTTGCAAGCACTATTGGCGTTATGGTCCAAGTCTGCTCTGCCTGAAAGAGTACAAAGGAGAACAAGCCAGAGGTCAGTGCCATACATTAAAGGCCATCCCATTAAAATAACAATGTTTAGAAGTGTGTGCTTGCAGCAGTGCGCCTCTCTTGTCCTTGTCAGGCCTTCTGAGAGGGCATTCAGAGTTTTCCATTCGCTACGCTCATTACTTTCACAGGAAGTTTGTTTAACGGTCAACGTCGGGACGATGCGAACAACCAGGCAGATTTGAAAATGCAGACTTAATACCCCTGGCTAAATATTCTGGAAAATATTCAGCCCAACACACATGCGTTCTATAAATCTCCTTTATAATGCTTGTCACATAAAATGTTACTATGACTGTGGGCTTGAGAGCGTGTCCGCTGTGTTAAAGCTGGCCTGATTTCAGGACAGCCACGCAGCTCTCGGCCCCCCCCCAGCCTCACTCAATCTATCTATGGGGGCCATACATGCCTGCTGGTGCGTGTCTGAATGCAAGTTTGAGCGTGGCAGCTGTGCTCTCTCATGGACCTCACCTGCACTGGCTGGGCAGACGCCAGGGACAGATTCGCAGAAATTTCACAGTGCCATTTCTGAAGCCGTCAGTGAGCTAAGTGTCTGACTTACTGCTCTGATAAAACAACATTCTATTGTGGTCCGGATAACGCTATTAAACAACACTGGGGTAATCCCCAGTAACAGGCCTGCTGAAAGCTGAATCACACCCGACTCATTGTGCCGCTCGGCGGCTTGGCTGGGGTCGCATTGCGACGTGCGCTGAGATGGGAAAACAGGAAGCTGGGCTCCTCTCTCTTTCCTCTGGTGGAATTTGGAGTGGCTGCACATGTTCGGGGAGCTCCTGAAACCTGTGTGTCAAAAACACACACTGACCAACTGCCAAACCCTCTTTTAAGTCCCTGAAATGCGCAGCTGGAGGACAAAGGCTGGCTGTGGATGTGTGTGCTGTGTGTGTGAATGGCTGCTGTGCTGCCTTTAGATACAAAACAGAACATGGACATACAGAGGCAAAAAAATCTGTGTGGATCATTTACAGGAGTTGTGTGTGTGTATATCATTGTACAAATCAAGGACGACCCCTTCACTTACTCATTCAGACTGCTTTGCTTGTGGGTGTATTCTGGGGTGTCCAAATTATTCTCTATTTCATCTTTTATTCAAATATTAGGATATCTTACCAACACTAATGTCATAACTATGAAAACACCTTGCAGGTGGATCCTCAGACAAGCGGTTACCCAGCATCAATCTGCAGCTTTCCCTTTATATTCAAAGAACGGTTAATGGAAACTGGACAGGTTTCAACAGACATCAGCAGCACATGTCTTCTCTGTAATGAGGGCAGGTGTTGAGACAGCAAAGAGTGGAGTGACTGGGTTTTGACACAGCTCTTTTAACTTCTCGTATGAAAAACTACAGTCCATACTGTCATACTCTTTCTTTCTTAACTGTCGCTTGTTGTCATTGTGCTGCCAAGTTTCTATGCAAACGCCTGCATGTACAGTGTATAATGTAATTTACGTATAGCCTCTTCTGCACACACATGTGTGTGTGAAAGAGTTCAAGTTCAGATGTCTCACAACATGTACAGTTTGTGAGACATCTGAGCCTAATCCCTCACACCTGCTCCATAAAGGAATGCCAAGTTAAATTTACAACCACGAGTAAAGACTCAGTGGAAAGAAGATTTTAATTGAGGATGCCTCTGTGACGTTTGGACTGCATAACAGTTGGATGTGTTGTTTAGTCTTAATTGAATGAGTAAGATTCAAATGAGCTGTAAATCATTAAGTGTCAGAAGACTGCAAATGTCCTGCAGCTCCAACGTTTCTACTTTACTTCAACAAGAGGGCCAAATGTTTTTGCAGCTACTGCTCATGATTCTTTATCTGTGACTGTCTGATTAAAGTCGCCTAACCTGTAGTTTCACCAGTTTAAACACTGGAAAAAAAACAAAAACAGCTGACCAATGGTAGGCTAATCATCACATTGACTGCATGCCATAAAATCTAGACACTTGTGTTTGTACTGTAGCTAGTATTCTTGACTTACCTAAGGAGCCACTTAAATTACAAGAGAGCACACCGTTCTAGTGGTAAAGTGGTAAAGCCATGCAGATAGTTTTGATTTTACATGCTGAGATTTGAGATATGTGGCTCAGAAATTTCTGCTGTCACCCACGATGGTGCTTAATGCAATTTTATCAATCCATCCATCAATTTTACTTATTTATTTTTTTAATTGAACAGGAACATCTTGTTGCAGAAACATTCTGCTCACTCTGCTCATTGCAAACAGTTTTCACTGGATGACATGTTCTGCCAAAGAAAACGCTCTGCAAAAAGGGTAAAATCGGGAACCCAATGCAAGTGAATGGAGCGAAGATAATCATTCATAATTCTAAAAAGTGATATGTGATAATTAAATCTTGTGTTGTAAGTCTTTGGCGCTTAGACTCTGCAGGGATATGCTGTAATTAGGGGGCATCCAGGCACTGGAGGTGGTGGTGCTGATGACTCTGCTGAGACTGACAGGCTGGTGAGGATGATGAAATGCTGAGACTGATGGATCTGCAGAGACTGGCGATGATGTGGTGGTGGAGGGGTTGGCATAAGGGCAGCATGAATGAACATTCGATAGGCTCACAGTGAAGGTGTGTCTCTGTGCTGTTGGATGGATGTGACCAGCTGATGACAGCAGCTGATTCCTCGATTGACAGTCGACAGAGAATGACAGCAAGGAAATTATGAGTGAGCGTGAGTGACAGGAGTGAAAGCAGGATGGTTCTGAGAAATAAAGTGCAGGCCTGCATGCAAAAGAATAGTCTGACAGAACTTTCCTACAGCTTTATTACAAAACAGCAAGTATGTCTTTCAGCATTACATTTTGTAATTTGCAACTGAGGTACGATCTCCTGGCTGAGGTATTGCTGCTGTGCCCAGTGTTGCTGCTGTAGACTTGTTTTTTTCTTCTAATAACTTGCATATACCAATTTCTTTAGCTCTATAGCGTAAAAATACACATTATATCTGGCACCTCAACCTGATTCCTTGTGATTCAGCAGTAAAAAAAACCCTCATAGCCACTTTAAAATTACTGTATGGAATGGCATCAAATTATAATTAATTTTATGTATATAACATAATTAATAACAGTGAATGTTGAAGAATTTTCTTTTAGTTTTTTATTCGTCTGAAACACACTGTTGTTCCGAAACAATAGCTAAACACGGTGGTTGCTATGTGACACCTCAGGATTGGTATGAGTGAATTATCAGTTTATGGTCACAGGTGTGTGCTTATTGGGTTTTTAACAAAGTCAAGTGTGGCTCAGCCAATCAGAAGTGAGGACTGGAGGAATATGTGTTTTTTTTTTTTTTTTTTTTTTTTTTCTAACAAACAGTGACTTGGACGCTGCTGTGAGCAGCCATGTCTGCTGTCCAGATTGAGAGCTCATGCTCAGCCACGCCCCGGACGGCAGGTTGTGTTTGGACTGCACATCTCTGGCCAGAGCTGCTCTGCCCTGCCTGGCACTTGATCCACTTAAAGCCAATTACAAGACTATTACTGTGATCGCCTTCCCGAAAATGACAATGGAGCCTGGTGGTGGCGGGAGCCAGAGAGCAGGACAAGCCCTCAGCTGTGGTTCTCTCTCGCTCTCTGTGTGTCCGTCTCTGGCTGCTCTGTACTTAATTCTTTCTCTCCCACATTGCTGTTATCTCAATTAGCTGCAGCAGAGGCGATTGATATAATCACTGTTTTGGCTACAGAGAGGCGGAAGGTGTTGACAGATGACTTCCTACTTTGGCGAAATTAGATTTAGGAAATGTTTTGTGGGCTGCTTTGAGGTCAAAGTGCAGATGGCCAGACACGTCAACCCCCGCCACACTTTGACGCTTTAATTAATTGTAGACACGTATCAGGTGTTAAATTGCTATCACAGGATATCATTATGTTTTCACTGAGTCAATAATAATAAACATGCTCCTGATTGTTCAGTGTTCAGCAAAGCATCGAGGTAGAAATCTGTGTTTGTCTTGATTTTAATTTCATAGCACCTGCAGCACTGCAATATGCAACCATGCAAAGCTTTATCCAAGTGCTTTACAATTCACCTCTGATTCATACATTCACAAACACAGCAGAGAGCCAACATGTGGGAGCAAAGCAAGGAGCCACTGGTTAATGGACTCAACCTGCTGAACCACAGTGATTAGAAGACCATCTCTCCTTTTTGCAATACTTGTTTGCATAGACTTTCTGAAAATATGAAGTATTTCAGATCCTACAAATTCATTGTTACATTTACAAACAATATTACAAACAAAATAACCGACGAAGTGGCAAAAAAAAAAAAAAAAAAAAAAATCGCCTGGTTTGCTAGAAAATCTGACTTTAGGGTCCACTTCAAAGGTTTTCTGTGCTGATTTACAACAGCTCCATCCAGGACTGCGAGGACAATGAAGGCCCGGCGAGCTGGTAAGCATGCTAACGTGCTAACACAGCCTTCTCTGACACAGCTCTGACAGCTGTTAGTTCTTCTTATTCTGTTGACAATGTGAGGGAGCTATCAACTGTTAGCAACTATTGTGGATTTTTACAGATTAAGTCTTCAAACATAGCACAACCTGTTTCAAAGGTAAAAGAAATCATCTTATATTCAGGCTAATAATGTATTGCATAAACAATAACATTTCATCTTACTGATTAAAGCTGGGCTCACAGACTGACTAGTGAATCATCAGTGTCACTGACAGAACATGCAGCTAAGGCTTGTCCTCACTGGTGAGTGAAAACCATCTTGTTAGCCCAGTTTGCTGCTTGTTTAAATGTTTACTGAAAAACGTCAAAATCCACACAAACAGTCACAATATGCTAAATCTGCTGCAGACAGATGAAGTGCTTTTAGAGCCGGCCTCATTCCCAGAGCATCAAATACTGACACTTTGTCACATCCCACAGCATCTCACACAGGTGGCGCAGTATAAAGAGCAAGAAAGCTTGCGAATAGAGGAAGGTGGTCTGGAGATTTATGGGTCAAACTAACACGCGACGTCCACCCACGAGACTGATAAGACCATACAGAGGGAACCTTGTGCATCTTTGAACAGAAAGAAACAGTCTGAATATTTGTCATTTCCATCATACTTCAAGTGATCAGAGTGCTGTTTCATACATCAGAAACTTCTGACTGAGGAAAATAATTAGCATCGACTCAGTAAAAAATGCTTTGTTGGAGTTGGTCAGCGTGCACCTACTGTTTAACAGTAACAACATTCAGCTACTCAACAGCGTCATTCTTGAAGAATGTCTGTGTTTTTTTACATACAACCACATGGATTGAAATGGATCCAAAACTGTAGATGGTGGTCAGTAAAAGCGTCAGTGGTTTTTATTAAGAGATATGAAAACTGTTTTATGTTCACTCATACAACACATTCGAGTGTGTGTTTGTGTGTGTGTGTGTGAAGTACAGTACGTGGACAGGGTGTTTGCGTGTCTACATACATATGTTGAGCACACACACACACACACACACACACACACACACAGGCGTCCACCAGCATCACATACAGTACAACACGTTGATTTAATTACACAGGAAGTAGGCCCTGTGACATTCTTCTTCTTATTTATGATGTGTTGCGGCCATTTCTGTCTAATCCAGCCGAGAGGGGGAAACCCAGGGCAGCAGTTAGTCAGGAATTTAAACCACTTGTGCCGGGAAAACACTTGGTTACAATAAAAGCTAACTATCAAAACAAAAACAAATGCTGAGAATCAACTCATGTTTCTAGGTATAATGATTATTCTTATTTACAGGTGTGACGGACAAAATTTAAACTATTACACACTAAGAGGTATCTTGACATAAGATATTAACTGACTCAGCGAAGGAAGAGCCTTTACCTTGTAACTTTGTACATCAGGACACCTTGGAGTGCATTACTGTGGTTATACAACTGCCACCAAAGACACAAAAGAAGCTAATGGCTAATGGTGGTTAATGGCTACCCACTGTTTATTGAAACCTGAAGATCCTATTGATTACATATAAGGCTCTGCCTGACCTTGTCCCCAGTTACTTTTCTGATCTCCTCGTTCCGTACCACACCTTTAATTTCAACCTCACCTTGTCAAGCTTGCAGATGACTCAGTTGTACTGAGCCTGTAACATGGGAGTGATTCTGGTTGGCGACTTTGTTCAGAGGTGTGATAAACGTTTTTTAAAACTGAATGTCACTAAAACTAAAGATATGTGAGCACAACTGCACTTCTTCTGGAAGCTCAGCTGCTTTGGTGTGTACTCATGTTGCTCCTCTACACCTCCAAAGACAGTCATTGCTTACTCTGTTATCATTGGCTTTGATCATCTCAACAGGTGACAG
Source organism: Chelmon rostratus (assembly GCF_017976325.1). Classification (NCBI taxonomy): domain Eukaryota; kingdom Metazoa; phylum Chordata; class Actinopteri; order Chaetodontiformes; family Chaetodontidae; genus Chelmon; species Chelmon rostratus. The sequence goes on from NC_055670.1 coordinate 2,035,764, forward strand.
GAACAGGGTGCAACACAGGTGAGATCATTAGTGTTAAACCGCCCGATCTGTTCCACATTTTCTGTAAGAGAGCTTTTTCTACGGCTCTCCAACCTCTATGGAGAGTTGAGCTTCTAGCCTCTGGGTGGAGATTTAGAGGATGAAAGGCCACATCTAAAAGGGTTAATCATTCTTTCATCTCTCAGGCCACCAAACTGCTAACCACTGATGATTCAGATGATGTTTCCCATAATACTACTGGGGCTGATGTGTTTTGGTGAAAGCTAAACTTATTCATGGTTTCTAACTGTCATTTGTTGTATTCTTCTTGTACGTATTTTATCTTGTCTTATGCATCTTGGCTTGTGTCTCTGTGTTAACAAAATTTGGGATAATTAAGCAGCAAAAGGGGCAGATATGTCCATTATGAGTTGTTAGAGAGTGAGGAGAGAACTTAAAGAGAGTGAATATGTATGAATAAGACTTATGTTTGCCAGGTGGTCAAAACATGACTTCAAATCAACTGAAAAGGTTGCCAAAAAAAATCAATCAAATCAAAAAATTGCAGATTTAAACTGTTCAGCATTTTTGTTTCCGGTGTCTTTTTATACTTTCTAAACAGACACCAAGCAAGCTGAGCAGAAAGTGGATTTCTTTGCAGTCAGCCTGCAAGTCAACTAGCGGGACCAGTTTAACTACGTTTCCCAGTATTTGAGTTGTTTTCAAATGTTGCTCCATCACCAGCACAGATTCTGCATTTCCCCAGTCTGATTCAGGAGGGAATCAGGGACCAGGCTGTGGGCAGAGAATGTAGCTGGTCAGAGGAGCTGATCTGGTGTCAGTTTTGCACTGCTTCATTCTGTAAAAACTGCTGCTACAGATGCACTAAAAGAATAAGGAAAAAAAATGTTGTAATACTTAAAGAGCCACGTAATGCATATATCACTAAGTTAATTTATTGATGTTTAAAAGTAATTTAACCAAGTCGACAGCCGGATAAATTCTGGTGGTATAATGAATTATCATTTCCAATTAATCCAGTGAGTGGATTTGATGTGAAATAGCTTTTGAGCAGCTTGTACTGTGGCTTGCGTGCGACTATAAATGTACAGTGTTGCTGTAGCTGAACCTGACTGAAGAGAATCACAAGGCACTGTTCCCCAGCACTGCATGGTACCACTGCATGGTAGTCACTTTCAGCTCCAGCTTTCACTGCGTACAACAATATTGCACATGCATTTTATATCTATAGACGATAGACTGTTTTATATGAAAGTACCAAAAATATTAGCCAGCAGCTGCTAATACGCAGCATAGAAATTGTGAATTGTGTTTTTATTTTTGAAATGATTATGCGCTGAATGCAATATATAAACATTCATATATTAACATAGATGTTTAAATGTGGGCTTTGTTCTGTCTGAACTACATTAGGTCTTAGCTGAGCCACTGGTGCTTGGTACTGGTGCGTAGGTGAAAATCAGGAGAAGTTGATGTGATAATAATTGTTTAATTTGAATAAATATCAACAGGACTTGACAAAAGCTTTGAATGTGTTAATACATCCTGCAGGTCCCCGTGCTGTCGAGCACTAAAGGGTCTCATCTTGCTGTAGCTTGAAGCTAATGCAACAGTTTTGGAACAGTGAGACATGCTCCTCACATGCCTGGATGCCCCAGTGTAATTTTATATTTCTCTTTTTTTTAAATCTCTAGTGAGTGAGTTGCCAGCTTTAGTTGTATAGGTTACAGAGCAGGCACGCTGGGAGCTATCTCGTTACCACTGCCTGTGTGTGTGTGCACGAGGGGGAGGGACGGCGTTTGTTGAGTGGAAAATGGCCTCTAAAGCTCCTCTACTCACCTTTCGCAGTGACAACATTTAGCACGGTGTGCCGACCCTTGACTCCCTCCTCTCACCCATCACCACCCTGTGCTTCGTACCCCCCCTCCCATTCAGATTTCCCTTTTTAAGGCTTCACTGCATGTTTTAGGAGTGATAGAAGGATAAAGTGATTTTGCGGGAGTAAATGCCCTTCAACAGATGTCAGACAAGACAGGATCGTGGGTGGAGGTGGTGATGGTGGTCAAGGTGGGGGGGTTGGTTACAGCGGGGTCCTGGTCCAGCCCCCACTACAGTCGAATGTGACAAAATGCAAAGTGGAATTCGCCGGCCCCTCCAGTCCAGAATTGGCCCACAGAAAGAGCATGTGAGAGGCACGATGGCATGTCCTTCGCAGTCCAGGCGAGTTTGGGTGACAGCTGCGATGTTTATAGGCCAGCTTCGATGACAGTCGAGGGGGGGGCGGCTCGGCTCTTTTCAGACAGGAATTAGGTTTGTCATCAGATTCTAAAATCCTTCTGATTTATGACGTTTCCACTCCTGTTTTCCCTCCTACCCCTTTGACCCCCGCCGACAAACGCCCAGCGGGGAGATGATGACATTCGGCAAAATTGTTTGTTTGTTTACCTCCACAAAGGATCGATTTCCCCCCCTACTCCAACATGCACCATGCTACAACTTGCACACCATGTCTTGCTGCTGTGTGTAGCCCTGTTGGGAAAACATGGTAAAATGAGCACTCTTTGTGTAATACTTTCACAAAACCCTTTCACAGTACACTTTGGGCTTTTTGTTGAAGTTTGTCTTATCGTTTCTCACTTAGTGAAAAGACGTCCCTCACACATATTTTTAGATTCACCACCTCAAGTTAGATTTCCATCAGCATAGTCTGCCCTGAGCGGCTGTTGCAAACTTCCTTGTGATTATAAGACAATTAGGTCAATTAAACACATGTTTCACATGTTTCTTGAAATTAATTTAAACTTAAATGACTGGGTGTTAACTGTAGAGACATGAGATGGCTAAGTTACAGCAAAGAAACACTCATAAAAAGTAAAGTCACCACTAGAGATCTCTCATACCATACCATATAGGTCAAGAAGTTAAAGCAGTGTGGATACAGAAAGTTTGTGGTATAATTCAGGACTGACAAAGAAAGTCTATGAAGGGAGATTTTAGTTTCCTGACTTTTTCTAGAATAAATAAAAATTTAGAAAGTTTGATCCATTTGGATATTTATCTGGTTGGCTACATACATCAGCATGACGCCTGGTTCTACTAAATATCACCGACTCTTTCCATACCGACACTGCAGGTAGAGCCTCAGCTCATTGTGTATGAATAAACTGTGAAATAGCATTCAGAACATGCACCTGTAGCACTAGAATGACTACAGGTTAAGCTTTTGCGACGACTCACTTTTACTACAGGTGAACCAAGCAGTTGTCCTGAGGGTCACCAGCCAGGAAGGACATCAAGGAGGAAGGAGAAAAAACATTTACATTATGATTAATTCACCAATGCATGTCCACATTGTGAGGTTTGTAAATGAGCAAATTTTAGAGATCCAGTCCTCTTTGCCAAGCCTCTGCTGAGATGAATTATTTGCATTGTTTTGCTTTTAAGTTAAACTAAGAATATTTGAAATTTGCTGGAGCTGTTCACAGTGTTCCTATAATAGCATAGAGTTAGGGAAAGCAATGGTTACTGTTAGTAAAAAGACAAATAATGACTGCAGATCTATGATGGGATGCAAACTCAGGTCTCCTGTATGAAAAGCAGGCATGCTACACATCCATCCACACCCCAACCTCCACACTCATTTTCTCCGCCATGCAACATAAGGGCATCAGACATACGTACATCTCAAGGTGCAGCATCTTCCAATATGGCAATGTCCCTTGGATACTGCACTGCGCGTAAAAGTGCACAAGTGCTGAGTTTCATGAGCTGAAGCGGTGTGGGACTTATATCAGCCCTTCACCCTTGTTTCAATGGGCATGAACAGAAGGGAGGCAACATTGCTGACTGTCTCTGGAGTCCATTGCTGTGTACATTACTCTGCATGTGTCAGTCCATTATGACTCTGTGATATCCTGCGATGAGCAAGGTTTCCTTTTCAGTGGCCCCTAATCTCTCTGATCCACCCATCCCAAACCTCCTCTGATTTAGAGATTACATGTAGAGCAACGTCTCAGTCGACCAGGGAATGAAATGACAAAATATCTTGCCTGACAACCAATTAATGAGGAGATTATGTGTTGAACATCTCTTTTAATAGGAGGGTGTCATCAGTACCAGGAGGGCTGTGTGGCAGTGCAGTTATGTAGGGAGGCAGTTTTACAGGAGGCACCCAGGCAGACCATGAGGGGGAGGGGGGGCGGTTATTTTAGGAAGCAGCATTTGGGAAATAACTGAGAAATGACAGTGCACTTCAGGAGGAGTCCAGCAACACTACCCCCCATCACCTTACTCAACAACATCATGGCTGCTGTGGAAACCTTGAGGTTTCCGGGGCCTCAGGTGGATATCCATCTAAAAAGGACTCCATCATTAAAAAGGCCCAGCAGAGAGGATGTACTTCCTGTGCCATCCTAGGAAGGTCAACCTGCGTCAGGAGCTGCTGATCCAGTTCTACACTGCAATAATCCAGCCTGTTCTCTGCTCATCCATCACTGTCTGGTTTGGATCGGCCACCAAACAGGACAGGAATAGACTATAATGGACAGTCAGGAGAGCGGAAAATCAGAAAACCAGGACTTCAGTCCAGTTATGAAACTGTCCAGAAACATCACTGCAGACCCATCACCCCACACACCATGAACACAACCTCCTTCGACTTCTCTGCAGGATTACAATATACATTCCGCATACATAAAGTCAAACTTTCATTATCTACTATATATATATGTGTGTGTGTGTGTGTGTGTGTGTGTGTGTATCCCATGCAATGTTAGATGCTGAATCATTGTTCAGTGTCTCGAAAGGGTCACTACAACATTTATGCACTCTTTCAAGACCTTGGGGGATCCCATTTTCTTGAGATATGTGTGATAGTGACAGGATTTTGTTATTTATACTAGATAGCCAGCAATACACGCCACTCTTTGTCACCTTGTTCTCCTCCAGACTAGTTGGGAAGGGACTAGCAAGCAAAATTTGTAGAATTTGCTCCAGCTTGTGCCAGTACCTTAATAACTACATTCAACGAGACAACAGAGAACTGACCAGAGAGTGTGTCTTTATCATCATCATCATCATCATCAAAACAGAGCCTGACCTGAAAGTGTCTTTTCTTTCATTAAATTGGAATTATTGGCAGGATCCCAACACAGAGACTACAAGAGGGATATTTTCTTTTCCTCTCGTCTTACTCGGTGTGCTGCTTGACACGGCTATAAAGAGAGAAAATTGTACTATTTTGAGCCACTAAAAAGAGGGATCAAATAGTACAAAAGAATGAATCAGCGTTTTATATCTAAGTTTCAGTCATTTTCTACCACAGTCATCCATCTTTTGTATCATAAGGTCAACATCAACACAACAAAAGTGCAATTAATACAGCACATGATTGCCATCTCATAAATCTAAGTCACAGAAGCATAAATCAACTCTACCCAAAGGGTCAATACAACGATAAAGCAAACACTCTATTTATTCTTCAGCTCAGTTTTAAGTGCAAATGCAACAAAATTACAATACTGTGTAATATCTGTAGCAGAATAACATTCCCAGCAGCTGTTTTCAGAAAATAAGCTGTGCTAAATCCTCAGTAAACTACTTTGTTAACACATTGCCTAAAAATGCAACTCATGATAAATTACTTGAGCTTGTCACCAACTCACCAACTTTGGTAACAGATACATCAGTTCTCCAAGAATCCAGATTTCTCTTTTTTTCTCTGTGAAATATAGGTAAGAGGACTGGAAAGCTTTGTTTGATTAGTGTAATGACCCAGAAGAAGGCTTGCCACCATTTCTGCACAATCAGTGAACGTTTATGCAGCATGAGAAACGTATCACTACTATCAGTGTTTCTGCATTTCAAAAGGAAATCAAGCTGGGTGGTATTTCCTCACATCTTAAAACAATGACACCAAGCTATGTGACACTTCCCCTCTCCTTATCTTGGGAATTTATAAGCTCTCCTCCACGCCAGGTGCTCTGACTGGGGAATGTACACACACACACACACGCATACACACACACACACACACAGATATACACTTACAGTGGAAACATGTCGTTCAAATGAATCTACAAATTAAAACACCAACGTTAAGCCTCAGACATAAATATTACAAAAACACACACATACTTTAACGTAGGCCTCTTTGTGCTCATACACACACATACTTACACACACGGTGTACGTGGTATCTAATTCACACAATTGTACTCTTGTACAACCTAAAATATGCCTTCTGAGTGCATATATAAATAAATATTCACACACACACACACACACACACACACACACACACACACTAAGCTGTGTCCCAGTGGACAGGCCCATTGTTCCTCCAGCTCCCACCACCCTAGTTCTCCATTCCCTCTCGTCCTGCTGTTAACGGACAGTATTTCACAAGCTGTAAATTCAGAGCAGATATATAAATCACAGGGGGCACAGCTCAGGGGGGCCGTGACGGAATCTGCAGACTTTTGCCCCGGGGGCCACTGGTGCTATTCCAAACCCAGTCGAGCTGTTCAACTACTGATGGCAAGACAAGGACGGTGGGGGGAGAGGAAGAGGAGAGGAGTGTCACTGTATGTAGGGGGGAGTCAGACAGGTCCTCCACACTGGGGAAAAAAATACATCTCAACAAGTCATTTGGTAATAAGCCTCATTTCATCTTCATTCAAACAGTGACACCAATGTCCACAGAATGTCATGGTCAGAGCAGCATTTGCAATCATTTGAGTCTTTTTAAACAATCTGTTGAATGAAAGTGAAAAATTTCTTCTCCTTTTAGCTCCATTTTGGTCATCACCAATCCTTAAAAAACAAAACGCATGGCTTCTTCACCAGCCGGCTGACTTTGATTGCGTAATGATAAACAGGTCATGTACAGTTGGTTCATTCAAATTTGTGATGAAAACAGCTTCCTGCACGTAATAATAAGAGCTGCAAGACTGAAGTTTAGAATAAATGTGCTGTAAACCCAAAACAGTGAGCTAACAGTTCAGACATTCTGCAGAGCTGAGTGATGATATCCTGTGGGCCTGCAATCACAGCGATCCCTTCTTCTCTCCACGCATGCATTTGTTTCATTAATATTAAAAAAAGTTTATTGGCCCGTCAAGATGATTATTACAAGCAACTGGAGTGTTGGTGTGCTTGTAAATGTGTTGACATCCCTTCAAGTAGTGAAACTGTGTACAAGTAAACTTCATGTAGCAGCAACAGACAGAAAACGGTAAGCCAAGAATGGCTGGATAAGCAAGAGTCTGGGAAAGTGTGCCGTGGCCGTCACACGTAGATTAGGTTACAGGTCTGGTGTCAGATTTGTTTTGAATCTGTAACCAAGATGACAGTTAACCATAACTCTGTCCGATGAACAAGCTGTTTGTGACAATCCACGTGGACCCACATAAACAAAGGGAGCCTTCCATCTATGGTGCAGGGCAGGAAAACAAACAGCAGCCCCAACCAGACCACAGCAGAAGTTCAGCGTCGTGCGGGGCTTCACAGATGGGCACATGGCTTGGCGGCTGAGGTTTGTTTTCCTTCAACCCTGTGTTGCAATAAGATGCCCTGTCCTCCCCTCCTCCCCACCTGATCTGCTCCTCTTCCACTGATCCATCATTGGATGACAGCGTGTGTCCGTAGCTGAATTTCTGCTCCACAAATAGCCCAGCCAGACAAGCCTCACTTTTTTGAGCCCCTGCAATCTCCTGCTATCTGCAGTAAGTCATGCGCTATGTGTGCTGGTCTGTGAACGGTCTGCAAGCGACCACGGCGACCCCCGTTGCTTCCCTTGCCGACTCCCCACGCCGGGATATTTTAGACTCACAACCTCCTTCTCTTCCTCTGTCTGTCCTTCTCTCTTTCTCCTATTTCTCCCTGTTCATGCTACCCCTCTCCCTCCTCTCCCGCCCCCCTCAGTCATTAATCATCGGCCTGCTGGGGGTGAAAAAAACAAACAGTACCCCCTCTAGGACGCAAGGGGCAATTTTCGAGTGGTGGCAACAACTTTCTGACTTTTCAAAAATATTCTTTCCCCAGCGGGAGGGTTCAGTCCACCATGAATCTGCCAGCTGACAAAAGTTAGCACTCAGCGGAGTCTGTCAGTAACCCCAGCCCCTGTCTGACGGGGAGACATCCACACCAACAATTAGAACTTAATAAATCAGTTCCGCGTTTTAACACCTTGATTCTCCACAGCGAGGGGTGCCGTTAGAGCATGATGTCTTGGTCGGAGATGTCGTCTTTGCTAATTAACTGTTCAGGCGGGTGGGACAAGAGCAGAGTGGTGTTTGGTTGAGTGAAAGTTTTAGGATAGTTGGGATGTTAAGGGAAGTTCCTTATAATATATATCAGTATATGAACCGATTCTTATTATTACATTAAAGCTAATGAAAAGTTAATAAAAACACATGCACTATATAAGAAGAGTAGTAAAGATATTTCAGAGAAAACTTAATTTGTAATCTTTGTAATATGTAGTTCTACAGTATATCCTGCCCCAGATCATTTCCTGTCTCAGGGATCATTTGAGTATTAAACATTAACAAACTACTGCTGTGTATTTAATTGTGGTTCGGTACCATAGTTATTATTTGAAGTATACTGAGCAAGTAGATGGACAAAAGAGATGCTGGGAGCTGTTTGAGAAGCTTCTGTGGATGTTTTGATATTTTTTTCAGCCAGACTTTTTGAATCTAAAATAGCATACATAAATGTAAGCTGACCAGCTGCTGTTCTCTGAGTCAACTAGAAAGCTATTACGTCACCTTTCATAAATATTAGTTTAGTTTGACCAGATACTGTATGTTTCTCCTGCACTGCAATAATAAATGCTCATCTGTAGCTGGGAGGTCAAAAGGATAGTTACGTGTGTGTGTGTGTGTGTGTGTGTGTGTGTGTGTGTGTGTGTGTGTGTGTGTGTGTGTGTTTGTGTGAGCGCGGAGGGGGTGGGATGAACACCTGTGCGACAGGCAATCTGTCTCTGTCTAAAGAATGTGACAGTGACCCCGGGATGAAGGTGAGTGTGTTGGTGTGTGTGCTACAGAAGCAGGTGCTCAGTTATTGTTCACAATAATGACAGACAGTAAGTCATATCTGTTTAGAGGCAGCTCTTTAATGTAGTGTTGAGACTGCACCATATTAGGCATCAGGAGTAGCAGTGGCAGAGATCTCCCTGATTCCACATGGTGACATTACATTAAATTGCTAATGTTATTACTGTCTGCAGTTTGAAAGTTCTCTGCAAGTTGCCGGGATGGAAAAAATGTAGATTTAAATGGCAGATGTGGTTGTAGGGGACCATGGCAACAACTGTACCAGGACTTTAAAAGGACGTCTTAGATGATCGGCTGTCGAATACTGCTTTTGTTTAAAAGTACAGATATGTTTCAGTTTTGTTCTCATGTGTCTCATGTATCATAAAGCATATTCAGCTGTGTTAGGCTGTGTTTTATTTACTTATTTAACATTGCTGCTCATGGATGAAACTGATAGTCAACTGACTCTGTTCATAATGTCACATGTGACATCCACATATCTCGTATGTGAAATATGGTGTTGATGTTCATTCATTTCTTTTAACATTTATTTGACACAGACATATACATATATATACATAGAGATTGCACAATGCAGTGTATCACAGCTTTATAGCTACTCCTAATATTCAATGCACGTCCCTATATTATATATAGTTCAGCTGACAACGCTTTCCATATTTCAGCACTCCCTCCCTTTTGGGCAAAGGGAGGTCTTCTGGTACGATGCATCACGGCTCCCTGCACTCGTACTACTTCCTATTCCTATTCCTATACAATCCAAAGGCCTGTAATGGTCGCACCAGAGGCTGAGGAGCCCAGCCATGTAAACGCTAGAGGATAAGTTTGCTGTTTGCAAATACAATGTAGTCAAAACTGGCAAGTTCAGGTTTTCCAGGATGTGACAGTTGTGTGATCTTATTGGCCTTTTGTCCGATATTTTTATTGCACAATTGTATAACCTCTCTAGGGGTTTAGTCACTGATGAACTTGCCTGCAGCCATGACGCACCACTGCAACTGAGGTGTGAGAAAATCACTGAGTGTGTATATATTTTGGCTGTATCAAAGGTTTTTTGATTAGACCAAATGTGTACAGATTGACTTTTTTAACATGTTTGTTATTGTTTCAAGTGAGGGTCCAATGTTAGTCTTCGATACTTGACCTCAAGAACTTGACTGACTGACTGACTGTTGATCTTAACATCTCGTTCAGTTGATGTGGGCCATCTTCCAGACGAAAAAACACGTGGACACTTTTTTTAACATTAAATGTCAAGCACAAGTTTTTAGGCCAATGGGCTATTGCTTCCAGGTGCTTTGACAACTCGTCTGCAACTGCAATAGCTGTTTTTTCATCATTGGCGTACATCTGAAGGCTAGCCCAAAGACATGACTGACGAAGTTTGTTTATGTGTAGACTAAAGGGTATCAGTCGTAGCACCAAAAAGTCTGGAGATAAGACTGCTTTGATTTATGATACTGGGTATTTTTTAAGGTCCCGGTAGACTGCCCCCACCAAGTCCCGTATGAATAGGTGGCAGTTTGCGTCTGTAGAAAATATCAGTCTGGTAATCCCTCTTTTCTAGGTGCTTCATCAGTTACATTGTCACAACCTTTTCCAAAAATTTTCTAAATCAAGGACTCAAGAGCAAATTTTTATAGCATCCTACTTCAGTTTACTTCAGTTTTGTATGACTCATTCTGCACTGAGTGACTTCTCAGTGATTGTTATTTGGGGTGCTTTAACAGAGCATTTCCCCTCTTGCCTTTTCGTGCATGGAGAGCTGTTTTCTCTCCTACTCTGCTCTCTGCTGGACTGCTACAGTGCGCAACCACCCTCTCAGCTTCTCTCAGCAGTGGGTTTTATGCTATTTATGCGTGCTGTACTTTCTGTGCCGTCTGTGCACCTATGATATGTACTGTGATGTTGTACTGTGATACACTGGTGAGGTGTCTGGTTATTGATTTCTCATGAAGTCGTCGTACTTGTGGGTACAGGATGGACCCAGTGGGGCATCGACCATACCTTGCCCCTAATCCCATTAGTCTTAAAAGGGCAAAGCCTCAAATACAATGTTACTTATGTACTATAACTCCAGATTCTACAAGAATTGGTGCAGCCCTCTAACCTGTGGACCCACTGGCTTTAACTAGCTGGAGAAAGAGCTGTTTCTGGGAGCCGATTGGCCAGTCTCAGTGCAACTTATACACACAGTGAAACAGCGGTGGGGCCTGGTATATTAAGTGGGTGTAGTCTAAAAGCCTTAAGTGCTGCACAAGCACGAGAAAGGATGAACCCACTACCCAAGTATATACTCATAGAATCTGGAGTTACAGTATGTACCTAACATTCACAGCTAATAGGGAAACTCAACCACTCAACTGACCAATGGTGTAACTTCATCGCTCAGTAATTCACAGACTTTTGCGTTTATGGGGCTGGCCCCCGCTGTGCTGCAGTCCAACCAATAAAACAAATAAAGCTAATTTTAAGATACTGAATGCTCATGCTTAAAAGCTAATTTTATATTCATGCTTTAATGATAGTAATGTTCCATAAATATTATGACATTTCACACATCAACTGACTATCTTGGCTGAACCAGTGCTGATCTAATTTTTTATTAGTTTAAATGTTTGGTTGACTGCTACAACATTAGAAGGTCTAGTGAAACTTAAACCTCCTCCCAAACACCACCTCTCATTCTCACTTGGTATGCTCTGGATGGTCAAGTGGAACATTCCTGCAGACTGCATTTCACTCGGTTGGCTCAGATCTGCTTTAATCACCTCAGCGATGGCAGAGCTGTGGATATAGAGTTACAGTACCAGGGAAAGAGAGAGAGAGAGACCCCAGAATTACTTTTCCATCACTGGGCCAAGCAAGGTTTCACAGTGTTAGAGCATGTTTGTATCAGTCCATACTGACAGTACTTTTTTGAGATTCCATCCACAATTTTACCTTCCTGTCTAGTTAATGACAAAATAGGTTGCTTGTCTTAAATTCCTTCCAACTCGACCCTTGAGAGGTTTTTTTGATCTGGTACTCAAGACAAAAATCATTTGTCAGCACCCTTCAAAACTATGCCAAAAAATTGTTCATATGACTGTTTTCCTGTCTTACTGCTTATAGAATCAGTATTAACTGATATTCTTGGCCACTTAAACACAATACTGACATACTTTCACCTTCTAAAGTTGATATGTGTCAGTAAACAGCCTTTACACATCCAGCAGACATAGAAACATTAGCATTCCCACACAAGTCCAGTATTCACTCTTCTTTTAGCTCTGTTTTGGTATCCACCAGCTCCTGTGGGAAATATCTGGCTCTTTACCTGCTAAATGCTCCACTATGTTCAAAACTAAAAACTTCAGGCAAACACACTGTGCACTACCTGCCCAGCACCAACTGGCTGACAGTCTCCTGCTGGAGCACAAATTGATAAGGACAGCGAGAGTTATACAAAACAGTGGAGCTGCAGGCCATAAAAAACAAAACAATGTGCTGAAAGACAATGAAGCGGCTTGTGGAGTCTGGTTATGGTCGTGGTTAAAAGAAAGCAACATTAACAGTTGGTTGGAGATGGGATGCAAACTTCAGTCTCCCACGTCAAAGTCACATTCTGTGGTAACCTCACACAACCACAAGATGCCTTTTCAGGAAAACATAAACATACAGTAGGTCTGACGTGTTTGATCAAGACTGTCGCTTTTCATTTTTAAAAATATGGAGACAATAAATTCATACCCCAAACTGGTTTATTATATAAACAGCTGATCCTGTGCAGGAACCTGCTGGTGTTTTCAAGGAAGAAGCACAGTGATATGAATAGCATGGAAGCTAGCTCAGCCACAGCTCCATGTTCAGCTCAACCTAAAAGGAAACTACAGCAAGACCCCCTGACATTTCAAGTCAGATTTTATCCATCTATACTGGATTATGTGCCTGTTGACGTTGATAAACTAGTCATCTGTGCATATAATGTAATGTTATACACTATTCCTCTCTCTCAAACCAACCCCTCCCACGCCCCTCTGTCATGGTGCCATGTGCCCGATCGTTTACACCGCTCATACTGTGTGTCACCAGGTCGTTACGTTTATTTCAGACGAACACCAATTAGCTGCCTTCTAATTAATCAGCACTCTCCCCGATTCCACATATCTGACAAGCTCAGTCCATCATCACTGTGGAGCTCGAGTGGTTGTATGATTGTCAGCTAAAGACCCTCTGGTCCATCTTTGTTTTTTGGATCGCGTCCTAATGTGGTTGGCTGTACTGGAATGCTATTCTTTCTGTTCCTGCTGATGTAAACAAGTTATATTTGATTGAGCTATCATTTTATTTTAGGTATCGCTTCATAGAGAACACTTCTGTATTTGTTACGTATATACACAGAATAGCATTTTTGTCACATTTTTGCACCATTGCTTGTATGTATTTTATGTGTCCTGTTTGGTATTAAAAACATATTTTAAACCACGTTTAAGCTTTTTTAATGTATAACTGGGTAACTATTTTTTCAGAAATAAGTATATTATGTCCATTTTGTAAATTATTGTGTGACTCTTGTGATTGTTACTATCCTGCCTGTTTTTTTTTTACTAAATGCTTTTATTTTGAAGCACTTCTGTTTGAAAGGTGCTGAATGAATTAGCCTTAGCAACTGCCATCATAACATAAGATGAGACAAAACTTTGTTGAAAAAATGAAAGATACACATAGTATAATTTAAAGAAAGACAATAAAAAGGGATGCAGTCTATATATCAAGTCTATATATATATATTATATATATATATTATGTATAAAAACATATGTAATATTGCACAGTATGTAATGTATATTTTAACATGTGTTGGCATTAATAACATTAGTGCAAAACAGTAGGTTTGTGGGAAACATCAATCAACACGTTGCTATGTTAAGTAATGCAGTCAATACATTTAGTTTCTGTGCTCATTTTAACAACTGCCTTATTTTATTAATGAATTTGAACTATTTTAAGTTTTTAGCCAGCTATGTATTTGGTTAACTGTCGCTGTCTAATGCAGCATTGCCAGGCTAAAATAATAATATAAAAATACTCTAAGTATCGTATTTCAAGACAAACTACTGTTTCATGACTGTGGCATACCGAGAATTGAGGTTGCAACCTATATAAATCTGTGTTGTAGGATTGTGCCTCAGTTCCAGGTACAGCATTTTTGCACCACAAGCCACATCAAACAGTACAGGAGGAAAAGTATAGCAAATAAACATGTTTCTCACCTAAACAACACTATTAAATAACACAGAGTTTGAAGAAGAGTGGAGAGTGTGGCTGTGCCACAGGACCTCAGCAAAGATGTGGTTGGATCATTTATGGCAGTGTCAGTTTTCACATATTGTTCACATACAATGAACAATCAGGCTGATTGTAAATCAGCTCCACATTTCACTAACAGGAATATAATAATACACATGTAAGAATTATTGCTAAAATTACTATTATTATTATTAGTTAGAAATTGTACAAAGCACTAAATTATTGTACAAATATTGTGTCATGTGCCGGGCAACACTGGGCTGATGTGTTGATATTGTAGCTTTGTTGCCGCGTTTGCAGTTTACATGAACCCAAAAGTTACATTCCGTAAAAATAATTAAACCTACATATTGCTCTTTAATATTAAAAAACAAGGCAGGTTCCTGTATCAAGGTGAATGTCTGATAACATGAGCCAATGGTTGGACAGAATCTTGCATCAAATGAAATGATTTATTTCAGCATTAGTAGCTCTAATTTCTCATCCTGCTGGTATCGGTATCTTAAATAGCTCAGTACACTACTGTACTCAAGCTATACTGTGTACAGTAGACCTATATGCGAATGTGAATGAAAAGCTGGCTCAATGTACACTATGTAATGTTTGAACCTGGATGAAAGAGAAGAAGGCCAAAGTAGTTCATGATTTGATCACTCCAGCGGTGAAAATAGCTTGCTATGCTAATCATTTCAGAAGACATGATATGAGCCCATGCTGACTGATGAATAGTGTTGTCTGTAATTATATCTAAATTGATTTATGGGGATACATTTCCAGAGCGCTCTGGCCGCATGCAAGGTTGCACCTGTTCAGCCAGATGGAGATATAGATAGATCACAAGGTACGGGGTATATGCACAATATACCAAGACCCAGTGTTTGAAGGCTCTGCAAGCTGCCAGTGACTTCAGAGGGGAAGAAGCTGAACTAAAGCAAAGCTGCCACTGGGAGAAATCTACTTTGTGTAACTGAAGCTACTTCATCAAAAGCAATAAAAAGAGATCAAACTGACAACGTACATGAATGTGTTGAATTAAATCACTTGCCTGTGTGTAATATTACAATGTGGCTAACTTACCTAAACTTTGCTGAAGTGGCTCAGTATTTGTGTAGTTATGGTCGTGGTGGTTTTTCCTCAGGCTGAGATTCAGGAGGTTTATCCCTGATGACGCAGTCGCTGTGTGAGCGCTAAGCTACGATGACCCTTTAGCACATGCACCACACAAAGGTCAAGTGTGTGGGGGTGGTGGTGGTGGTGTTGGTGGTGGCTGCCTTTACAGCGGCCGGGATGAAAGAAAAGGGGGGCAGGGCTGGTCAAAGGGGGTTCAATTACAGTAGAGAAGTTGTGGTAAAATAAAAATAAAAAAAATCATTCCTTTCCTGTTATGGCTCAAAAATATTTGTAGTGTCAAGTAGGTATGGAAAAAAAGCCAAAAAAAGTAATTTCACTACTTGCATAATTCATTCAATTCAATTATAACTTTTTTTTTTTGCAGTAGTTTGCTGGTAGTTCAACTACTATTTAATCACACGTAGTTAACCACTCCCCAACACCATCAGCTACACCATCAGGTATCAGCTTCATGGTGCACTTACTCACTGGAATTGTGATTTTACTTTAAATACTTTCAAAATGTGATTCAGACACTCACAACATCAGATTCTAAATCAACTGTCTTGCTTTTTCAGAAGTGGGCAGTCCATTGAAATTCAGCAATCTATCTCCATGTCTTTTTCTTTTTAATGCTATGTCAACAATAAAAAAAAAAATCTATTATCTTCGTATATTTCTATTAGAATTTTCCATGAAGCAGCATGGAAGATAATGAAAGATTAACTGTCCTGACTTGGCGTGTTCCTGGATGGAAACGCTTGCGGTCGCAATAAAGTTTATGTTACTACATTCCCGGTCGGTTGCATTTTAATACTGCACAGTTGGGGCCGCTCACAGGGTCACTGCAACCTTTCCCGTCACTGAGTCGCTTCTCGGTCTTACCGGAGCGCGAATTACAGCCGGGTGAGCTTTTCACATTAAAGGCCAGTGGAAATCTAAAAGCAGGACGGGGAGAGGGATGCAGCATGCGGGTGGGCAGCCGCCTCGTGTTCCAGACATCGTCACATCACATGAAGATCCCTCAGCACACACATCATTCTCTCACCAGGACAACGCGCTGGAAGCCACGGTCCACCAGTGTGTGCGCCGGCACATGGTGCAGTGTGAGTTAGCAGTCTGATACATGGACATGATTGTCAAACAAAGGCTTTATCATTTTCACATGTTCAGTCAGAAGCCCATTCTCCTTCATATCTTCAGCGCCGACGGCATGTACTTGTTCAGGGACATTCCTGTGTGGCTTCATGACCCTGCGAAAACAGTCCTGACAGGATGAGAACATTCCTCATAAACCTTATCTCTCCAGCTCTTTCTGTATTTTGCACTCTACCAAATACATTCAGATTGTAAAGAACTTCAGAGGTCACTTGGATGATTCAGCAAAGCTTTAATATAAAACTGAATCTGTCTAGTAAACAGCAGTTAGTGAGCCTGGACTCTGTGTCTCTTTCAACTGGTATCAAAGGAAAACCAGCAGGCTTGGTGAACATGAGTCTATAGATTTTGAGCTGTGTAAGATCAGCTTTGTTTCATTGTGTGAAGTTACCCATTGGAGCACCTACACTTCATCACATCCACACAAATATACACCTTCACACCTGAGGTCTGGCATTACAACCACAGTTGTTCGTCATTTTCCCATCCCGCTGTTTTCCGCCGCCATTTGAACTGCTGGCCCTTTGGTCACAAGCCTGCCTCTCTAACCTTTAGGCTTCCACCACTGCCCCCTAACTCTTCGGTCTCAGCGAGCCACAGCGCAGGAATGCGAAAGCCAAATAAAAGCGCTGAGGAACCAGAGAGGTGTGGGTTGTGGGCGAAGGTGCGTAAAAATGTGCAGCACCAAAGTTCACCCTGTTTTGGCCAAAGATACACTGAGAGATATCCAGCGCCAGAGATTACATCTTTTTCAAAGTAAATAAATGGAATTATGATGTTTTTCTTGGCCGTGCACATTGTTTATAAAGAAGCAGAGAGAGCAGTCCGTTCACACTTTAGGTGATAACTACAGTGGGCCTTTGTGAAGGCCAAGTGCTGGCCCAGGAATGATAGTTTACTTTGGAGGCTAAAATTGAGCTCAACTTTGTGTGCAAAGTTGTCAGGATTTGTACCTTGTTTACAGAGCATAACCCATTTGTGAACTTGTCTGTGTGTGTGTGTGCAGAGTGTGTACGTGGTGAGCCTGTGTGTGTGTGTGTGTCAGCATTTGGACGTGTGAGTAGAAATTGTACTTCATAAATTGTAAACGAGAGAATGTGTGTTTTTTTCAGTTTTCAGAAAAAACAATGCTGACTCTGGCGAGACGCTGCCTGGATGATGGATGAATTTCTGAAGCAGAACAGAAAGGGCGTCGCGTTGATACAATTACAAAATGCTTACTAAGAGTAATTCAGTAGCGATTCCAGTAGTTGTGTATATTTAGCCAGCCGAAGTAGCCAAAAGTTGACTAAAACATCCAACTGTGATCTAAATTTACTCTGGCTGATTTAGCTCACAGCTACAGCATTGAAAATATTATTACCACAACAGTTTGTTTTATCTTTTTCAGAGGTGCAACGGCTCTTTCCAGAGCTATACTTAGATTCTGTCACCGCCACGGGCCCGCTCATCTCCTCAGAGACTCCACCCTGCCGTGCTTCCTCGGCTGTATACAGAGAAAGTCTCTGATAAGAACTGACAGGTCAATAAAAGCAGAAATATCAGCTCCGTCATTAACCGTGGCCCCAGCAGCTGCCAAAATATCCCCCATCATGTTGGCCGGCTCCCCTCCAAACATCTTTAAAGAAAGGTGCTAATTTTATGACGCCAGAACGCAGATACACTAAACAGTTCAGCGCCAATACGCCCGATCGGAAAACAAACGGGGTCGCTTGTGTTTTCCCAGCTTGCTGCGATGCTGCTGCTGGAGATGCTGACACGGCCGCCTGAGCGGGCTCCCACATATCACCCTGTTACTGACCGATAACTGCGTGCCCAGACCACCTCAGCACTGTCTCTCAACACCCTAATACACTGAGGTGTTTACTGACAGTCTTCACACGTGTATTACAGTAGGTCACACGGCTGTGGCAGCCCACTCTAGCAGCACTCTTACTATGAGCACACACTAACTTTTATGGCTGATAATCTTCAAATGTGTACGCACCCAAATCTACTGAAGCACAGCCCAACATGGCGGCTGAGGATTTTGATATTCTGGCTGCAGAAACATGCAACACTGCTATTTCTGTCTAGTACGTGTCCTCTCACTGTACATGGGTGTGACAGCCTCTTGTGAGAGACAAAAAGCATTTTCATTTTGGTATAATTAGATTTTTTCAGTCATTCTATCTTAAAACAGCAATGACACTAAATGAAATCCACCTCTGTTCAAGAATTGTCACTTGATTCAAGAAATAATCCGCCATTCATCAATCAGTCATTTTTAGTGCAAATCTGGTGGAGTTTTTATCACAGTTTATAAGAAAAGTAACATCAGACTGCACTGTTTTGAGTTTTTTAAGCTCTGGACATTTTGTCAGTGGAGGAATTCTCACTGGATTAATGATTACTATTGAAAGATCATTCTTTAACTTCAATTTCAGATATTTTGCCTTTTTTGAACATATGTTTAACATGCTTTTTCTATGCCAAAAATAATGAAAGCGCTAAAAAGTAGAAAAATACCAGGGGACACTGAAACACTGAACTAAAACCAGATTAAAGACATTCTGCCTATGTCAGCTCAGCACTGTAACTGGGGGATACAGAAATATCTTCAAACAGCAAGTTCACATTCCCCAAATGTTACTGAGCAATTGAATAAAATGCCCATAGAGGAAAATCCTGCTGATCAGGATCAGACAAGAACGTCAGGTTGACCAGCCAGCATCTGATTTTAATAAAAAGGCAGTATTGTTCAATGCTAAATCTGCTGTTAAGTGAAAAGCAGGGGATTGTGGGAGTCCTCGTGTCCTCCGGCGTGGCAGGACACCAGACAGATTCTCCTGTTATATCAGGCAGGCCGGCCGGTCGAGACCATGTTGTTTTGCTGTTGTCCGAAACATTTGATGTTCTATTTCAGCCCGCACTTGAAAGACCTCTCTGTCACATTAATCAGGGCTGCAGTGAATGCCAGGCAGTGTTTTGTGTCAATCTGGAGGCCTCTGCCTACGCCGACGACGATTTATTGGGAAGAAAAGCGGCTATATTTGTAGTGGCAACCTTTTGCCGGACCTCACCAGCTGATGTCAGTTAATTATTTGTCCCCTGAATCTAATACGTTTTCCCTGTGCCAAAACTCTGGGCATGGAGAATCAAGACCCCAGCACATACACACGCTCATATAGACAGACGCTCACATATACACAAACTCAGATGTGAGCGCACACCTACTGACGCACACAAACACACACACTAGCAGATGTCGTCTCTTACTGTCGGTCAGTGCGGAAAATCAGACACTCCATCCATCTGCTCGTGTTATTCCTAGCAACCAAAGTTATGTTGCTATGGTAAAGATCTCCCCACATGAACTTGTCAATCAAGCTGCAGTAACTTAATGTTTTTATTATTTTGTCCCTCCGCTTGTCTTGCTAACCTCGTTTGAATTTCTGTTCATTCCCACGTTCTGGTTGGCCCGCCTCATCGGGTCCACAGCGTTTTTCTGTTTACGCCTCTCCTCTGCCGACAGCAGACGCCTCTGCTCTCCTCAAGACATGGACGTGAGTCAAAGCCGAGTGAATCAAAGCAAAGAGGAAGAAATTAATGTACTCTAGACCCGAAGCCAGCAGCATTTCAGAGCTCCTGAATGAGTAACAGCTTTGGTCGAAAAGCTTCCCATGGGTGCTGCTGAATAGTGTCGCAGCACAATCGATCAAAGCTCCTGTGTAACAAAAACTCAAAAGGTGCTCTGTACATGTTGTACGTCATGGTGGGTAAAAACCACATCTGTTTAGACAAATGTGTGATTTAGTGTTGTGGGTTTAAGGGAGAAAAGCCAGGAAAACTTGATAAACCACACAAATCCACCATAACCACAGAGAGCCTTGGTAAACTAGAGTAATGCCCAAATGAAGTGTGAGAAAAAGGGGGAAAAGAATGACTTTGTAATACCTTTAACGACACGGTTTACTCTAGGATGAGTATCGCGTTTCCTCAGAAATATTGCCACGTCCGAAATGTGGGGCAGCATTTGTCTCATTTTGCACGCTGACTTACACTTCGGTATTACACTGGAAATAGTTATGCTTGGATTTCAGGCTGTTGCACTGACCTTCTTCCACTTCCATTAAAAATATACTGCACCCTCATTGTATGTGTTTATTGGCAGGGGAGGATTTCTGAGGAGCAGTTAATGCTTTTATTTGAAAAATGTCCCTGCTCAAAGCGCTTGTTTTTAGTTGTGATGACAATATTTAATTCATTATTACAAGCACTTGAACTTAAATTTAGTATTTATGTTTAATGTTTAATTTACCACTCCATTACATTTCAGAGATAAATTCTTTTTACATGCAAAAAATAATGGTCTTATAAAATCCAATGAATTGTCATAAGCTACCCGACAATATATAACACAGTTAAACTTGTCTAGTTCAACAGTTAAACAGCTGAACATGTCTAATATTACAATACTATAATACAGCCTTTTTTTCACTTTTTTTTAATTTCCTTTTCGATTAGTGGTATTCAGTGGTGGAAAGTAAATAACTGCATTTACTCTATAAAAAAAGAGATTTTAAAAATCGTCTTGTGAGAGTTTGGGGTTTCTTGATATAATACAGTAAAAAGTGCCATTCTGCAAAAGAAAAAAAATTACTTTTATTTTTGATACTTTCAGGACATTTTGCTGGTAATTCTTATGCACTTTTAGTCTAGTAAAATTTTGGATGTAGAACTTTTCCTTTTAACAAAACATTTTTTTTTTTTACATAGTGGTATCAGTGCTGATCGAGACACTTGAATACAAGTGTTCAACAAGAATTTCTAAAACATAATTAAATTTGTTTGATGAGCAAGAACTTGAAGGTAGCTCACAGAGACTACTGATCAATATCATTTAAGAGTAACAGAGATGATATGCAGTGTTTTGTTTGTTTTTTGTCTTGATGTGTTCTCTGGTTAAAGGAGGCAGAACAGTAACAGGTGGTTAAATCTCAGTGACGTTGGTGGATTTCTGGGAAGGCCCAGGGACTGCCCAGTCACACCGGCAGGACAAGCACCTCAACACATCGTGGGCAGACCCGCGGACCTGTAACAACGCGACCTTGCTCTTCGATTACACAAGCGCGGCTCGGCGTGGATGGAAATGGAAAAGTTCTCAGCGTTTCCTGCTACCCTGTTCCCACCAACGGCATGGCCGGTGCACACTCGGCGGCCTCCGCCTTCACAGACTTCACAGACCCTGAATCTTAGCCGCTTCTATAAAACCGGTCTTTAAACACGACGCGGGCAGCAGGTGGGGGCTCCATGCCATGACAGGAATGCCGGGCAAGGGGAAGGACTCTTTGGGGGCTTAGAGATGCCCCTTGGCACCGTGGAGGAGACCTCTGCGGGGTTGCCCTTTAAGGCTGCACGGCCAGTGAGAGCGAAGCTCAGCTTGAAGTCTCTACATGTGAACCTGTCACTCTGGCAATCTGGAGGCTTGGTGGGGTGGAGGGGTGTGTGTATGGGGGTGGATTTAGACCATTAGTTCTGGGCTGCTCAGGCACACACTCACATGTGTGCAGAGAGTCACTGAGGTCTTTCTGCTAATTATAGGCTGAAATCTGACAGAGAAAAATTAGAGGGAAAAGGGACAGCTGCAAGGTCTTGTGGACGACGGAGGGAAGAAGAGAAGGGAGAGGAGGGGTTTTTGATTTCTCGCTAAATCCTCAAACCCCCTCCTTGAACCTAAAAACAAAATTCAATCATCTTGGTGTCCTTCTCGCTCTCTTATCCCACTCAACACAACCCCGCTGCCTCCCTCGTCCTCTCAGACAAGAGGTCAGGGGTCAGTCCCAGATGGGATCACCCGGGGTTTCACAGGACGTCCCAACTTTTCCCTGAACTAATGCCATTTCCTCAGGGGGGCTTAGCCAGCAGCTACAGAAGAACTCCAAGACCTCCCCTGTGTGAATGTGGTCACATCATCAACCGCTATCGTATCACACATGTGCAGAGTGACACGCTCACACAAACAGAAGAGCATATTGTCTTTATCATCGGTCTATTGTGAGTTATAGAAAAGGACAACTGAACCAGATAAAGCAAACGTCTCTGAGGTTTGAGCGTCTCAAGTAAATGTTTGCTTAAACACATGAATATTCAGGCCGGTTGATGTCACTGTGTCTCTTTCAAAACAGATACTTGATATATTTTATTCCATGACTGTAACAGTTAAGTCATCACCAAGAGAGGCTTCTTTCAGGGCTTAATTACCAAATGGGCAAAGAGGGCAACTGCCCTGGGGCTCCGGACCCTCGGGGCTCCCTGTCATCCTGTGAAACTTGTGGTACACTAATTTGATTAACTGCCATTTTTTCTGACAACATAACCTCAAGTCAGACAGCTACATCCATGAAAAAACGCTTCCATGAGTCAGACTCAAACAAGACTTTTTATTATTTGGTTTCTGTGCTGGGTTCATCAGTGTCTTTTTGGTGGAGAGCAAAAACATAATTTCAGCTGTAACGGTATCAGCCTGAAGGTGGGTCCTGCCCCCTCTACCTGTTTTATGGGTCGTGTGTGTTATGGAAAATGTGTTAAAATGTTCATGCGCTTGTATGTGGTACAATGCATTGAAATATAATCTAAGCGTGACTGTTGCGTAACATAAGTGATTACCATGCAGGGGTGTAAGTCTGGACTCTCCAGACACACTGACTGGAGAAACACTATGGCCGCATTCCAACTCGCACACCGTCCCTTCTTACTTTTAGTGCGTGCTGGAGCTGCCCTTACCAAGTGTGTATTGTTGCAAGCAGCATGCAGATAATTGAGACAAACTGCTTGTCATAACATTGCACCTTGAACATTAACCCTCGTGCTCATACTGTACATCCATCGCAGCCTGTAGCTTTTAAATAAAAAGAAAAAGTATGCGATTTGGAACGACTGCCAAGACTTTGTATGAAGCCTGCTCTCGGCGGTTCAGTTGGTCTGATGCATCTTCTGCTGTGCAGAGGACTGTGGGTCAGAAGAAGCCAGAAAAGCAAGCTGTGCTGCCCACTGTAAAGTTCGACAGTAAGACATCCTTGTATTTTTGGCAAACTTCACTTAATAAACTGTGCATTTCTAATTTTTCTGGCATACTAAATAGTATGGTAGTATGGATGAAGGAACATAGCATATGTTTCTTCTGTGTCTGTGTAGGATAACACCACATGACGACTGCGGCCAGGAAGAAAAGGCTGGAGGAGGAGTGTGAGCGTAAATATCAACCATGAGGGATATGTTTTAGACAAGGACAACGACTGTGTTTGATGTATCAACAGGTATAGGACATACAAAGCAGAGCGTGTTGCTCCATTAGATAAGTGGAACGTATGAGGTAACTCATGCTAACAACCAATAAAGAATACTTAGGAACGAGAGACAACGACAGAGATTGTGTTTGAGTATTTTATTTATATCATCTCACTACAATTAGACAGCATCAGGTTAATGATTTAACCATGTTAATAAATGGGGCAAAAGGGGCCACTTTGTCTCTTTGATACTGTGGGTGTGCCACTGTAAAAACTCAGCTCTCAAAAGTAGACACTTAAAATAAGCAAAATGATCTGCCAACAGAACAGGAAAATTTCACCTCCTAAGATTTTTAAAATAATTAGAACATCTCGTCTCAAAGAACCCACAGCTATCTTAGAAGTAGTGCGGCCAAACGAACATTGAAATTTAGACAAAGCAGGTGTGCACTCGTCAGCGTTGATCAAACAGCTTTATAAATCTGGAAATTCTACTTTAAAGCATTAAGTTGCTCAGAACCAGTAATAAACCCTGAGAAAGAAGTTAAATTTTATAAAAAGGAGAAAACAGCCTGAAACAAGTGAAATACTTTGTCAGTTTGAAGATATATCTTGTCAGACACAAAACAAGTATTGCTGTGATTTAAGATACTTCATCTAACTTAGATTTCTTTTTTCTCAGTGGACAGGGTACAGTGGTTTGAAGTGATGAATCCAGTATTAACATTAAGTATTTATTAAATCTCCTAAAGGTCATGACCTACAGGGACTGATTAGTTCAGAAGTGAAGAACTCAGGGTAATAGATCCCTTTATGTATCTGTGTATGTGGATTATTACTCATCAAGTTATTAATGAGCCTTCAGTGGGAATATTTTAGTACAACTCATACAGTTCATACAGCTGTGATTTGGGTTAATGGTGTTATCCATTTGGAATCAGTGTGTTTTTAAGATACATAAATTATACTTTTTATTTTCATCCATCACTTTCACACTCACACACATGCACATATTTACCAAATTTACCCTAATCCTAATTTAGATTCATTTCTGGAGACTCAACCTGACCCAAAAACCTGCTGTTTTTCAATTGGGCAAATAGCTTTTGTCCACACTCTCTCTCTCTCTCTCTGCCGCACACACACACACACACACACTCTGTAGGTAGGATGGCCACACAAACAATCAAAAGTCCGTTTAGTGCAGGGGAGAATCTTACTCATCTCCCCCTTCGTAATGTGCTAGTGTGCAAAATGTTTCTCAATGTCGGTGTAATATTGTAAGATCATTATCTTGTTACAGGGGTTTCCGTGAGAATGTCATGCGCTTGCCTTTGGCCGGCTTAGCCGTCTTACAGCTGAGGCACAGTAGCCAAGTCCAGATTGTTTCCCTCCCCGCTCTGATTGACAGGTGTCCAACAATCCCTCTGGCTTTGCGCCGGAGATCCTGAAGAGGCTGAGTGGAGGCCCCGGTGTGGTTGGGCCTGACCTTGCCCGGCTCATCAATAGCATTCATTGCTCCCAGGCTCTGTGTGACAGGTGCTCGGGCCCAAACCTCTGCCCTGGCCCCCCAAACCTAAATCCTGCCCTTTTTATTGGCCCTTCTGCCTTTCCCCTCATCCCCACTTCCTCCTGGGACATTTAGAAGCAGGGCTCAGGTCTCCTCTGGCTCAAATTAAATGCCTGTGCTTAATTAGCTGAGGTTGCCATTACCAGCAGAGATAGAAACCCTTACCAGTGCACCCAGGCCTGGGAACACTGGGAGTTGTGTGGCCTTCAATCTGAAATAACACAGAATTTGTAGTTTCTTAGTCTGGCCCCCAGACCTTTAAGAGGACACACTTTGTGGCATGCAGCCTCATCACAGTGAAAAGCATCAGGCTGTCTGCAGTCCTGCAGGCTGCAGAGGTGGAGAGGAAGACTCACAGCTCCCCCCTAGTGGTTGCCACTGTACATGCATCGCTATAACACAACCGAGGCCGTCTCTCCAGTGTGAGGAGGTTCATGTTCAGACACAAAGCATTGGTGTTTAGAATTATAACATACCTCCATTGCTCATAAAGAATGTGGCTCTTACATTTTTTAGATAATTATGTATGTTTAAATAAGATATTCAATATATTTCTAAAAATTAATTGAAGCTTGTTATAAAATTGTGTGAAGTGATAAAGAGTGTCCACAGCAGGCATCTCTTATATACAGGCATGTGTGAATGTATGTATGTGGCTCCATGAAGTAAACTGGAGAAAATAATTCCTAACACTCAGGCCTCCTGCTGATTTGCTTTGTCAAAGAAAAAATGCAAAAAGCCACAATTGCTCTCTTGCACAAGACTGTCAATTTGAGATTTCTGACACCAAATCCTTGGAGTTTTTGTTTCTTCTCATACGTATATCCTCCCATTGTTATTTCTCTTGTAGGAATGAGCATCTTGTACCAGAATGCTCAGTGAATTGTGGTTTTCCACAATAATACGCTATAATATGCTATCATTAAAAGTGGACGGCAGATCAGAAATCCCTCTTGTGAAGGCAGGTGGAACATTTGTGGCGCTGCCATCTGCAGCATGTGTTAATGGGTTTTAACCAGTAGCTATATATACACACAACCCTCTGCAGCTTGGTGAGCATTTACATGGCCTCACTGTTACCACAATTACTTGTACTATGTTGCTCATATTCCTCTGGTCCTCTGCTGGTTTTCTTTTTCCCCACCTTGTTCATGTAGTAGCTGTATAGTTTGAAGCCATGGACCATACTCTAGCTTTCAGCCAGCTATCTTAGTTTTAGGGCGACAGAAGTCAAGCAAATCAAGAATGGCTTGACCGGTGTGTTGTAGGTCACTGAAGGCTAATTAAAGCCAGTGAATCACTGAAGTATGTTAGCGATTATGATTTCTTCCTGTTTTTGTTTTTTTTTTGCCCAGTTTAATGTGAATAGTTTTTAATTGATAAGGATTCAGTGTTTCTCTGAAATTGAGCTCTTGTTAGGGTAGAAATTATCATATTATTGGAAGAGCGAAACACACCATTGAAACTATGAACGCACTGTTTACTGATGAAAATGATATATAATTGATATTATTGTTTCAATAAAAAAATATATAAATGATAAATGATGACTAGAATAAATAATAAATCTAAATAAATAATGGAACCAACTTTATATTAATAGCGGGTGTCATTTGTCAAATATGTGGGGCTTTGCTCTTGTTTCTCTCACACAGTTTGTCTCTTCTTCTTTCAGCAGCGGTTGCTTGGTTACGGAGCAGGACTCGTGTTTATCCCTAAACAGACCATATGATGTCAAATCGTTCTGTAATGTCTGGCCTCATCTCAAGGCCTCAGCACACCAGGGTTTCACTGGGAACTGCGTCTCACTCTTACGCAGTTCTTAAAATGATATCCGCTCAGGAGCCGACCCCTCTGCATGTACGCTGATGTGACACAGGACTGTAGGATTCACAGCAGAAGTTCAGGGGTGGAGCAGCTGCCCCCTCTCTAATCACTAGAAATCCCATTAAATACACAACAGTGCAGCTTTATTTGTCATACAGAGTGTCCCACTGTTTTCATATCTACGTCCTTCATCCATTTGACTGTCTAAATCATTTATTATTGTATGTGCTGCTGGCTCAGGATGTCAGTTTGTAATGATGATCATACTTTTTGTATCCAGATGTCCCTGTGCGTGTTCGTGTGTCCTGGCCGGCGTCTGTGGATCCTGCCCAGCCTCAAAGCTCCTTTACATGTCCGGGTCTGTCTGCGGAGACACCTCCATGTCTTGCAGCTGTCTAACCTAAAATCCATGGTCCTCCTGCAGAGGGATTTGCTCAACATCTCTGTCCTGGTTACTCTTGTGCAGTATTTGTCTCTCTTATCTTGTTGTCAATGCCTTTTTTTCTTTTTTTCATTCCCTCTCACATGGTTTTGTTATGTTCTCAGCTTTCCTCTTTGTCTCCTTTTGTCCTTATCTACATTTTCTGTGTCTCTGCTGCGAACATGTTATTTGATTTAGTCTGGAAACACCATTATAACCCCCTACAGAGAGGGGTTTCACCATTGAGATGCGCTGGATACATTGGCAGAAGGTCAAACTCTGCATGCAAGTTTGTGTGTGCGCGTGTGTTTACGTGTGTATTCATGTTTCTCCGGAGTGTTTCAGTGTGTGTAAAAATACATATGTGCATATATGCACGGCCAAACTCACACCAATATACAGTTTATATTGTTTGCATGTACAGATAAAATAAGATGCTGTGTGTGTGTGTCATGTACTTTCACATGTCAATAGATATAAAGTATATTTACAGTATCAATACTGTATATATTATAGCCCATGCAGCCCATACAGCAATTTAATATAGCAAGTCCTGTTTTCTCATGAACTATTTATCTAAATGAATAATTTTCATTCATTTTGTATTTTGATGCTGATATATGAAAATGTATTTATAAAGACAATGCTGCCACTGTAATGTTTTTAATCTATTCAGTCTGTTTGTTGAATAGTGTAAAAACAATCATTATTTCTGTGTAAAGCTATATAAACACGCTGCTGTCACATATTGATCTGTAGTGTTCAATGCACTGTCAATGCGAGTTATTTTAGATCAAGTCTAGGCGCTTCTCCTCGACCGGCCCTCGCTGGGATTGCCTATATTTCTAAATTACTGATTTAACACAAATCCACCTGCAGGCGCCAGGAAAGTTTATGATTTGGTGATTTCACACTTTTATACTGTTGTCCCACACTGCATTTTACTCAAGCCTTACAGCCTTGTCATGTCACTGTGTGTCATCAGCGCTGCTCTGCAGGCCTGTGAGGTTGTTAACACGCTTTAAAGCCAACATTCACTGTACATGTACACACTGCAGCCTTGTTAATGTTAATGTTCTGAAAGCAAAAAGAACAAAGGCAATTATTTTCCAGTTAGATTCCTGACATGTACAACTGTTAAAGCTCAAAGACAACAGCCTTCATCTTCATCATTACCAAAGTCAAAAACAAAAACAAAACCTCCCTCTGACTTTGTTATCTGAGGTAAAAATAACTTGATGCTGTCACACACACAGCAAAACTCTGACATGTTACATGCTTTCAGCCGTATTTGAAACGTTAAGGTGCGTCTCGAGTTTCTTTTTTAAATACCTCCAGCTTCACCGTCTCCCTTGTTGGGTGAAGCCAATGCTGCTGTGTGGCTGTGCTGTGTGAGAAGTTGTTAACACCGTTATTCCTAACCCAGATGAAGGCCATGCGCCTGGTTGTTCACAGCCCTGAAGCTTCCGCGGCATCCTGAGGGACTAAAGCCGAGCGACCGTCACATGACCGGCGGCATTAACTCCTAACACCTGTGGGAAGGAACAAAATAGCCTCGCAGCTTGCAGTGGTTAAATATGAGGGGCGATAAGTCTTGTGACTTTGTGCTGATCAGTGGCATTCCCTGCCTCTTGCATGTGTTTTGTGTTGTGTGATGCATTATGAGAAGTAAAGCAATATTCATAGTGAGTTCTTTAGGTTTAAAGTCTTTTGAGTTGAGCTAAATGCAGGTAAAGGAAAATGATATAGTTAAGTGACAGTCTTTACAGGTCCAGAATTACTTTGTGTCTACCTAGTTTAATGTGTTTTTTTGGATAAGACTTTGTTTTGTGGTTTGGTTTCATGTTATTTTTTGCATAATGTCCCAATCCGACTTTGACATGCATGTCATGCACATTGTGAAAGACACAAACTGCGATTGGTCATGTCCTCTGAGATGTCTCTTTGCCAAGTCAAAGGAGACATTCAGAGCTGCGGTGAAATGTGAAATAGGAAGAAGGAGGCGGGTCTCTAATTCGTTAATGGTGGAGATCTGTAGAGACTGTCCCAGTAGACAAGGGTTGATTCACCCAAATGACAATAATCCTATTTTCTCTGTTATCCCTGGTGAGATCTAGTCATCTAATCTGTAAGAATCCAACCTGTAAATCACAATGCAATGGATGTGAATGGAATTCAGCTTCTGCTGCTCAGTGCACTGAAAAATGTTTCTGTCCAGAAGCTGCATTGATACTGATGGACTGTTTAGTCATTTTTCAGTACCGTACCGTACAGTTTGCTTATTATGGGACTTCAGTGTTTTACATTTTTCACAACAGATGGATGCAAAGCTTGATGCTGCTCTCATGCCTGCATCTCTGCATGCTGAAATTTGCATTGTGGGAAATGTAGGATCCACTGTTTTTACAGAAACTCAGAATATCTTTTTTGGACAATTCTTTGTTTGATCTGTCTTGAAAGTCAACTAACTTTAAGGAAGTGCTCTACTAAAGCAGTCTGGCAGCTTCTTACAAAATGTATGTAAACTGAAGGATCAGTTTACGTACATACTAAGGATTTAGAAAGCCTTTTTCATGAGCCTTTACTGTATGTTATACTGCACCCCATATTTTATTATGTGTCTGGTCTTCTCCTTCGGAGTTACTGGTGTTATTAGAGTCTGAACATAGGGGACCCCTCGCTGGTGATAAGATTATTAGATTATAGAGAATTACATTAATATAATTGACCAAAGGAAACAAGGTGGAACCTGTTTCTCTGCCCCAACCGTGTTTCCACCACCTGCCTCACAAAATCCCACAGCAAAGATGTGTGTGTGTGTGTGTGTTTGCATGAGTGTTGGTGCATGTGGATACAAGTGGGTTTCAATTCTGATTGTTACTGAACACGTGCATTGTTTTGATTGTGTTTCTGTGTGTGTGTGTGTGTGTGTGTGTGTGTGTGTGTGTGTGTGTGTGTGTGTGTGTCTAAGTGAGAAGTGCTGAGCTCTCCTCAGCTCATTAGGGACTCTCTGCTGGGAAGGTAATGGCCAATGTATCCTCATTGAGCTATATTGCGCGTGCAAAGTCCTTCATCCAAAAACCACTCGCTCTCACCCAGGCAGCCTCGAGTAGAAGCATATGTGCTGTGTATGTGTTTATGAGTGTGTGTACTGCACACCCAACAATGTTAACTGATCCATACTGCACTGTTGCTCTCAAAGATCTTTGGAGGAAAAAGGCAGAAACAAAACATTTGACAGATGAAACAGTTTAAAAGTGATGATCTGCAAACAGCATTTTCAAACCTGAAAAGGGCAAAAATGTTAGCTTTTTTCATCATGATGAAAATGATTTGCTGTGTTTACAGAAGCATGTTATCTTCCCAAAGACAAGAAAAAAATGTTTCAAATGTTTTGAATTAACATCTCGTCATTGGGAGACAAGATCTTGTAACTATGAGACCATAGAGACTATGGCATCATCATTAGAAAACTCACTCGTCTTTAGCCGGTGCTAAAGAAATGTGTCATCCAAAGGCATCATTCCTCACCTTCTGCCTAAAATGAATCATTTTGTCCCTGTAGCAGAAATGTTTCAAATGCCAAAACCTGCAAGAAGAGCCTTCACTGGTAGATTGTGTAAGAATGCGTGGGTTTGCACATGTTTTTATGCGTGCATGTGAGTGTGTTCGCTGTCGAGCACACTGTTCGCGAAGCTGCACCAAAGAGCCACTCAGAAGCAGTGAAGAATGAATCGTGACAGGTCCGTCCACAGGAGCCTAAATCCAAACTCCATCTGCCTCTGTGCTGCCCAGCAAGCACACACACACACACACACACACACACACACACACACACACACAGGTCTTCTCTTACCACTCCCAATTCTCAACAGCTCTCTACCATCCAGTTCCCTCCTTTCTTCCTCTCTTTCCACGCTTTGTTCAGACTCTTAGTTTAGCTGCTAAGCTTGCTAGTTTCTTCTTTTGTGTTCTCAATATTTAGAGTTATTATGACCAATAGAAATTATGACAAAAACTATGAAGAATCAAGTGTAATACTGTTATTTACGCTAACAAAACAGGTTAGCTGTTATATAAGCATCTTAGCAGAGATTTTAAATGTCATACTGGACAGAAAAAGTGTCCTCACATCAGCTGCTACCGCTAAGAGAGAAAGTTCAGACGATTCTTTATCAGCTTGCAGGATTAGTAGGTACCAGCTATGGCCACAATCACACATAATCACACACTCACTTACACTAACACGTTCCCTCAAACCCACATTTGCCGTGAAGCATTCTGTACACTTGCAAATTCTCTTAAACACAGGGGCAAACACATGCTGTCACATACACACACTCACACACAAACGTGAGAGTTTTGAGAGGCAGCCAGGCCCCGAGCGCTGCGAGGCCACATGATGGTTGGAGGGAGATTTGAGAAGGCTTATCTGAGGATAGATAGAGCGGCAGACTGCAGCTGTGCTGAAATGATTTATATCAGCAGAAACACACACACACACTTTTTGAAGCCCGTACCCACAGACGTGTGCATGTGTGTGTGAAACATAAGTGCATGTTATTGCAGTAGAATTGCACATGACACGAATACTTAACTGTAAAATCAATTTGCACATTTGTCTGTGACCAAACCTGAATGATGTCAGTAGATTATTGCCTTTGTTTAGTCACAGTAGGGACAAGAAGCATTTACTGTGCTGTCTTTATCTGCAGATGTGCACTGCTCAAGATTTCAAAGGCCAGCTTCAGCTGACATTTCAGAATAAGAGTCAGAAAAACTTTATTGTCCGTCACAAACTGATGCAAATTTGTCTTTGGCATGGCTCACACTGGTACACAGAATAAAAATGTACATGTAACATACAGTGTTAGAATGTTTAAAAAACATATTTAGTCTCAATGAGAGTTCAGTGTGAATTATTTTAGCCCGTACAGCTTTTAGATGTCCTTAGATGACTGTGATTTCACAGGATCTCATCTGCCATGAAGATATTGAATGAAATGGCTATCATCGAACCACTTACAGCCGATAAGTGAGGAAGGAGCGTGTGCTTAGTCTGTGACCTGGGAGATGATGAAAATAAATTGCATTTAGGTAACTTTATATGATGACCGTCGTGCAGCTTTGCAGGAGTGCAGAAAAAAATCCTGACTTGTTTTGTTTCGATGGAAATGAGAAGCTGTACTGAGTGGAAAAGTATGGGCTATTTATTTGTAAAGATTGGAAAATTAAGCAAACTAGGCTGAAAAAAAATATATATACAATATGAGATCAGTTTAGTTGATGCATGTCAGGTATGAAGGCATGCAGAAAACTGTATACTATTCATGCTTTCCTATAATTTGTTTATTTGGTCTCACTCTTATGTACATGGAAACCTATGCATGCATTCTGTCTTGTAAGCCTGTTTGAGCGGGGCATATTGATGCAATGATATCAGAGTCCCACCCCCCCCAACTGAGTAGATTTTTGTTGATGGGCATAATTTAGTCCTTCTTAATGTCATAATATTTTAGCACTGTTTAGTTTCCAGAGTAACATTATGATGGTCAATTTAAGAATTTATCAACAGTTGGACAAATATCATTTGAAAATGTGAAGCGAAGTCTAGTTGCAGTAGCAGCCGTGCCAGCAGCAGCACAAGGAGAACAGTGTATATTGGTGAATCGATGGTCACAAAAAAAAAGAAAATAAAACAACGTCTCTGTTTGAAGTTACAGTTAGGGATTAGGACTGCTGTCGGTTTAATCTTGGGGTGAAAGCAAAGATTAGGTCGACAAATAACTTTTTGGATTGCGGTTTTACTAGCTTATCCATAAAGTGATCAGATGACCCAATGCAAGCAGAGGGGAATACACATTAGGCACAAAATACTGTGTGGTCCACATGGCAATGCACCTGAACAAAGCCATCGTAATGAGAGCTCCCTCTTCTGGAAGTCTGCAGACACATCCACTCAATCACCAAATCGATCACAGATAACATCTTTTGGGCATCCAATAGGCAGATTCAGATGCTTCACTCAATTTCAGTTGTTTAATAAAGTCTTATGTCTTCATGAAGATTATTTCCTTCTCTCTCACTGTCTTTGCTTATATAACCTGCAGATTTTAACGAAATAATGGATTTTAAAATGAATTATTTTCAGAGAGAAAGAGTTTTTAGTCATGACCATTTATTATTATCAATGCTGAGTTATTGTCTGAGCACTGACATGAACTTCAGTCTATCACATACACGTCCATGTTCTGATGCTGTCATACTCTTTCCCTAAAGAAAGGATCAGTCAGTGATATTGCCTTGTTATATTTGGTTTCAACAGCTGTAATATTTATGTAGAGTTGGGTGAAAACTGTTGATAGATACGATGTAGCATTCATCAGAGGCACCAAGTCACCTTGGTGAGAGCCAATGTATATCTTATATTTGTAGACATGAAAGTATAATTTCTGTCTGTTTAACAGGTCACATTTTACACCACAGATATCAAAAGAAAAATAACCTGATCACCAGTGGTCACTTGAGATGTTTTTGAGAAGCATTCTGATGGCGGGTGTGAACTGTGTTCCGCGTTAACTGGATCTAGACGCAGTCTGGACACTGTATCTGGATACAGGGTACAAGGTCTGAACAGCAGTCGGCCTGTCAGGGCTGATGCCCTCTTGGCAGAAGAGACCGAGTGAGGCCACAGATGGATCTCTGTGGTGATGCTGTCAGCACACTGAGATCTGTCACGTTCACAACACTTTCACACCACATCCACACTTTCTCAGATACCCAGATGTCATTTTGTGAGAGGCCTTTCACCAGCTTGCTCGCTAACACGGACACTCCCAGCAGTCTGCTTCACCATGCAAAATGACTGCGAGAACAAACTGACTGCCTGCATATCTAATCTCTTCAAGGCTTTCAGGTTAAGCTCTCTTGAAATCGTTTGGGTTGTACTGGCCAGGAGCAGAGACCAACAGAATTCATTAAAAAACAAAAAAGTGGACTTAAAATGAGGATTGGTAAACAAAACTCTCAGAAACCACGATCCTGCCTCCCCAGTCACTGTCCACTTCAATGCTATGTCTGTTCAGTCTACACACTGTTCTCTAAAATGTCAGTGCCACATTTCTAAACTACATTTTAAACTCATCTGTTTCAGACTGCCTCCTCTTTATAACTTAACTTCTCCTTGTAGCTTGTTTTTACTTGTTGGGTTTTAATTATTGTGCTTGTATTTATCATGTGTTATTTGTGTTTTTACCCACTCTGTAAAGTGTCCTTGAGTGTTCTGAAAGGCGCTTCTAAATAAAATGTATTATTATTAGTAGTAGTAATGAATGATTCATTTTATCATTTGACATTTGACTTGTGAAGTTTCAATATGAGCCCTATGGACTGATTAATAATCATCCTTCTGATCTCTAAAAATGATGACTGAGATATTACCTATGAAGGTTTACAGGTCCATGTGATGAATTAGTGGTAGGGGCACTATGAATAGCCACAGCGGCACATGATGGCAGCTGTCCTGATGCTGGTGGAGATCTTTGCTGTTCTTCTCACTCAGGGACAGGTCTGATGAGTGGTGGACCACACACAAGTATCAATATGCAAATTGCTATTTAAGGATGTTTTGATGCATTTATGCGAGTGGGAGTGGGAGTGGAAATGAAGCTTGTGCATGTGTGCCTGTTTCCACAAACACGAGACATGACAGATTTATACAACACAATGAGGCATACATGCAGAAGTTATGCATCTGACCCTGGGACGACAAACACTGAGGGCCTGAAACCTCATTGTGTTCAAGTAGGCAGTTGCTGTAAATTTCATGAATGAAAATAGGAGAAGAAACTTTGTGAGTGGTCACCCTACTTATTTGTGTGTATTATCATACTGTCAGGGTTGGCTTTTTCTTTTTCTGAAGCGATGTGTTATGCTACATTAAGCAGAAACACATTACAACACATACACAGCATTAATGAATGCACAGCAAATCACCAGAGTAACTGCTAACTGCACGATACAGCTCCAGCGAAGACACGGCAGGCAGGGACAGGACAGCCGAGAACCAGGAGAGCAGCGAGAGGAAGGTCGGTCATGGTGACACCATGGTCTGGTGACTGTTGGGACAGTGGAAAGACGAGACAGTTTTGCTGAGTCTCTGTTGAGTTTGAATGAAGTGTGTTTTGTGATGGGTTTACTTGGCAGCTCTTCTTAGTTCTGTAAAAAGAGAGTTGAATTCAGAAGGTGTACAGTTGTATTTTTTGGGAAAATAGATGTAAGAATATTTACTTTATTGGCATTTCATGAGTGTCTTTTGTTCATTTGTGAGACTAAAAATCCTAAGAGAGCTTGTGAAATATTCCAAACTTGCTTCTCACATTTGCCTCCAAGCTAAAAAATAGCTAAAAAAAGCTAAAGCTAAAACTGTTATTTCCTCACATTGTGTTAATAATGTTTGCATCAGCACCAAATTTGTGCTTCTAAATTTGTTTGTGTTATACTTATTTTTTCCTTTGTCAAAACTGTGAAGATGTTCTCTTCATTGACTGTTTGATATGTTGCAGTGCCTTAGCTTCCCACTGGCACCAAACAAATCTAGATTTCAAATTGGCGTGGGACCGTCTTTCACTGAAAGCTTTTTTAATCTCAAGATATTTAGATCTCAAATTAATAATAATATCACATTTTGAACTTTTGAAAGAGAACTATACAGATATACTTTAAATGAGGAAGCCAGTGTTGTTTTTTTCCACGGTGCAGTTTATGGCAGTTGTTTTGCTGAGGGCAAAGATCTCCGTGCAGACGGCTCACGTATGGTGTGATGGAGTTACAGCTTGGTGTGTGGTGTGCTCTCTTGGCAGTTGTAAAGGTGAGTGTTAGATATATATAGCTCTCAGTCCCCGGGCCCTACAGGGCAGCGTGGCCTGCAGTTGGCTGGGGTTTGGGTTACGAGGGGCTTAAAGTGTAAGTTAATAGAAAGTGTACAGTGGCACAGAGATGAGCTGACGCGATGTACTTTTCTATTTTCACTTCCCAAAACCCCCCCTCCAACCTCTCGGATGGAGCAAAAGGGTTTTTGCTCTGATGCCATTAGCAGATGCATGTGCGTTATTGCGGAGCGGGGAATTGGACATTCTCCATATACTGCACTATAAATATCCCAGTGACGTTTATTGTACTCGCTGGGGTTCAGGTGCTAAACTACTTGGATCTCACTTGATCCTTTTGTCTTTATTCATTGTTGTTGTCACAGAGTTCAGTCACTTCTGGGATGGACTGTTGAGATTATGTGAACGAGTGTGGGAACGAGAGTAAGAAGTGACTTCAGTGCAGTTCTCAAAATATGGGGCAGTCGAGGGGGTGTAGCTCCCCGAACAAAGCCCTGAGCTCCCTTACAAGCAACAAAATCAAGTTTGGGGAAAACAAGTTGTTTAACAACTGCTAAATAATGATAAGAATTTCTAATGCTGCAATGAATTATATGAGAAATACAAGACATTTTAAATGAATGTGTGTAGCTCTGCCCTGGCCAGTCTGCTTTCATGTGTTGTTTCTTTCCACTTACACCTGTTCACTGTGCGTTGATTTGGTGTCAGATCAGCGATTGAATGGCTACTGGAATTCAGGTCAGCGGCCTGTCTCATAATTTCTGTGTGTTACAGCTGAGTCTCTATCAGCATGCAGTGAGACATTACTGCCCTACCTGATCACACACCTTAGAGAAGCAGGTTTCTTCTTTATGTCAGCCACAAAACTAGACTTCGGAGTAGAATAGTTGTAGGAAACACCCTCATATAACAGCTTTTTCACCCACTAGCAAACTAGTTATGAAACAAATACGTTTTAAAACTAGATACAAGCCTAAATTTCTTGATGATGTCAGGTTTAAGGAAACTTCATTCGCCATTAGACAAGCTTCATCGTCATGGTAATAATATTACTCAGTTAAGGTTTGGGGATGATCATGGCCATGCTTTCAACATGATTCATGGTTGAAACAAGAAACGAACAGCAGTCTCCTGTGTTTAAGTCTGATGTTTCGTTCACTCACCCATCCACCCTAACCTCCTCCTCCCAGACTTTGACACTCTATAACAACTTCCTCCTTTGCCCTGTGTGAATGCGCTGTGTTAAAACCACAGCGGCTGGTAGCTAAAGCGCAAGAACCAAAAATAAAATTAATATCAAATGCCACTCAGTGCTATTTATACATTTCCTTCAGTTCTCTGGATAAAGAATTAGATTATTAGACAGTCTTCACCTGATGCAGCAAGATCATTTTATTATTCTCTTCATCAACAATAGATGAGTTTTGATCCTTTTATGTCTTCATACAAAACATCTTCTGAACAGTTCAAGAACATGCTCATTGGAGTGATTCAATTGGCTTTTGTAATTCACTTTTAATTTGTTTGGACATTGGACCTGTTGCCCATTCACCTGATTCATTGTGAGATGGACCACCAGCTGCTGCCATTGTTCCGCCTTTTTTGAAACATATTGCTGACATCAAATTCTAAATGAGGATATCATTTTTAAAAAGCAATGAAATTTCTCAGTTTTAACATTTGATTTGTTGTCTTTGTGCTATTTTGAAATAAATGTGTGGTTTAAATGTTTTGTAAAGCATCACATTCTGCTTCTATTTACATTTTACACTGCGTCCTAACTTTGTTCGAAACAGGGTTGTAGAGAGGTACAACGGTGAGACCAACAGAATACGTAGGTCACTCACTGTCTTAGCCAAAGTCATGGTTTGGAGGAGCACTGCTTTAATGTAAAGCATCTTAAAATAGACTTGGTTCATCAGCTTGAAAGGGGAACCACACAGAGCTTGCAGCCCTAGTGATAAATCCCACTCCAGCCCTGAAAAACAGACCATGTTATATTAGAAGGGGCTGTTGCATGCTGAAAAGTGTGCACCACTGCAGAAGGCAGTCCCAACCTTTCCTTTTCTTAAGTGCTCCCATTCACTGGCTGGGCCCACAGCCGTTGGCCTATCACCACGACGTGGAGAATTGCATCGTAGAATTGCATCGTCCAGGTGTGATAGTGCATCTCTGTTCCATTGGAGCTGCCACAGTTTCACCACCAACAGCTACACCTTGGTTGGGAACCAAAATGCACTCATGCGTTCTGTTGCCACCACAATGCCTGCTAGATGCTCCTCCTGAATTCATTCTAAAAGGCGAGGAATCAGGGGAACTGGGGGAGACATGTAAGGCAGAGTTCTGGGCCATGGCTGGTGAGAGAAGGTATCCACTACCAGTGGAGAGTCGTCTTGTGCATTCATGGAGAGCCACGATGTGCATTGTGCATTCTCTCATGAGCCGAACAGATGCACCTTCACCTTCCCAAATCTGTCCCACAACATCTGAATGAGTGCGGGACATGAGTTTTCACTCACTGTGGGAGCGACCTCTGCAAGACATCAAGTCCGCAGGAAAGTTCTGTACTTCCGGATCTACACCACTCTGATGGAGAGGAGCTGTCTGTGTGACCACAGCAGGAGGCTCCTGGTTGGCTGAGTGCTGAAACAGGTCATACTAAGATATCACCGCTAACCCACAAGCCATAGCAGCTTGTGCTTGCGGAAGAAGGTTGCCTTGGAAACAAGTGTGGTGGCTAGCCTCTGATGTCTCGGCAGGACAGAGCGAAAACCCTTTCCCATGTCTTTGTGGTGGTGAAAGGCTTGTGGTCGTAAGTGTCCACGCCTAAGAAGCCACGAGCAGGTCCAGGTTGTTCTGCCAGCATCGTGATGCATCTCATATTCTCATCTCTCCTGATGATGCTGTCATATGGCTGGCAGACTGACAGAATGAAAGAGCCGTTATGACAAAGCTCCTGGCCACAGTGTGGACGGGGAAAACTGCAGATGCAGAGCCACATCCTCCTGATCAGACACCTGGTCTCCCTGGGAGAGTCAGGGCCCGGCTTGTCTGACTCACATCGGTCTTCTGGGACCCTTTCTGGGATGTCTGGGAAGTTGCTGCTAAAGTTTAGCCTCCGTGTCCCATCTGCCAGAGGGATGCAGCCACAGTCAGCCCAGCTTCCGCCTCTGCTGCCTTCCGATCAGTTCGCCATGAAGGCATCTGCTCAGTGCTGGAGCTCCTCTGCAGGCAGGCGTGCACAGTACTGACAGGTGGCTTGTGGAGTTAGTGCTAGCCCAGCATGCTCAGCACCAAGGCAAGCCTCACAGCGGGGGTGAAGGTCTGCCAGCAGGACATAGCCTGCTGACAGGCGGCTTCAGAGCGTGGGAACAGAGCTCAGATCCTGATGGGGTTAAATAGTGTACATGAGGACCTGAAAGAGGCAACTGTACAGTGTGCAGTGGCAGATAGGAAATTCTTAATGACTGCACATACTTGCAGGGATGAACTCAGTAGCAACAGTGCTTAGAGGATGAGGCCTATACAAAAAGAACATGTTGCATCTGGATTTCATCCATCTGGTTCTCCAAATGATTAGACGTCATGAAGAAAAACCCGAAGTGGAAACGTGTTGGTTTATCTCAATAAAGGATCTTATTTTTATAATGAAAGTGCATTACGAACTGCCAGAAAGCATTTTCATGTTGAATAGATAAAACGGTGACTGGAAACAACACTGATAACG
Source organism: Chelmon rostratus (assembly GCF_017976325.1). Lineage (NCBI taxonomy): Eukaryota > Metazoa > Chordata > Actinopteri > Chaetodontiformes > Chaetodontidae > Chelmon > Chelmon rostratus. The sequence goes on from NC_055670.1 coordinate 2,076,090, forward strand.
GAAAGAGTGAAACATGAGATGATGCCTGCCATCATCCATCTTCTCTATGGTCCAATTAATAAGAATTGAATGTACTTACTGATATCAGAAGAAGTTTGTTTTAGATTCCAGACCAAATCACATTATTATTTAATTGAGTTTGTTTGTATGAATTATGGGTTTGTACTGTCTCCAGCATCTTGTTCCTCCATCGGACCTTGACCAAGACAGAAGCAGCTTTCACCTCCTCCTGACTCCTGAGGAGAACATATACTTTGTCCCTCTGCGGTCCTGATACAGGTCCTCACAGACGTCATTAGTCCAGAGTGATGCTCTGAAAGGCTGACTGAGAATTTACCGTGGCTGACCTTACCACTAATCCCCCCCTGAAAATGAGATTAAGGCTTCTTCTAGCATTTCACTAGGTATGCACATATTCACTATATGTTCTTTTCTAAGAATATCCACCAACAGATCAGTACCAAATTGAATGTGACTTCTGGCTGTGGTGAGGGACATTCTATATGAGGTGCACTGAGATCAAGTGAGCGTGACTGTGTGACTGTGCGTGTGTGTGTGTGTGTGTGTGTGTGTGTATGTGTGTGTGTGTGTGTGTGTGCGTGTGTGACTGTGTGTGTGTGTTCAAGCTGATATTCTTACAGGACTAAACTAAGTCAGAAATATGTAATATTTATGAGGCACAAGGACCAATATTTTTTTTTACTAGTCCAATACAACTGTACAAGAAGGTGACTAGGCAAAACCTAGGTAGCATTACTATTAGTAGCATTATTCTATTATATACATATGTGCATGTTTGTACATATATGCTGCATATTTTCTTTTTCACCACTTTAGTTCTTTTTGAATTTATGGACTTATTTAATATGATATTCTTGTTGTTATTATTATCATCAGTAGTAGTGGTAGTAGTAGCAGTATTTTTCAAATCATTTTTTTTAGTTTTTTAGTTGATTTTTTAAATGTATTTATGACAATGACTATGACATATTTTTAAATACAATGTTTTGAAGCTGATGGGCCTCTCTTGTGGCTGGTAAGAGTCCGACAGAACATCCTGCACACTCTCAGTCCTTTACTCACGCAACTTTATTGTGACATTTTGTTCAATGTACTGTATCTTCCACAGGTTAAATTTAATTGTTAAAATAGCACCAGCAATCTATGTGTATTGATCAGATAGGAAGAGTTCATCGCACAAAGTGGATGTCAGAAAAGACCCAGAGTATCCATGTGAATTTAGGTCAATGAGGTTTTCCTGTGGAAAAAAACAAATAGAATACATCCACATTAGGCAAATGTTAGAATACTGAAAAAATACAGAAATTGGAAAAATGAAATAAAAGAAAATGAGTGAACTTCTGAAACAACATTGAAAAGGAACTGATTAGCATGTGTGGCTGTCCTGTGAAACTTTGCGTCTTGAAAACATCAACTTTTGATAATTTCCAAAAACAGTTTGCTTTCTCACATAATCCAGTGAGTTTTAGATGGATTGGTTTTAGGTAGAGTGGGGATATCAAGGAGCACTTAATCCCAGATCTTATCAAAAATAATTCAAACTCAACAACTCTGTGGATACATGGTTTTTACTAGTGGACAGAGATGATACGTATAGTGTTAATGGAAACACGGAAATATTCCTTAAAATGTCCTCATAGGAGGATAAACATGCTATCACAATCAATGTAAGTATCAAATGGATAAGGTAACAATCATCAAAAGATCCCATAGTGTGGACCCCGGGGAAGACCACTTTGTGGAAGCTAATAGGGACCAAAATATGAATAAAGGATAACTCTAACAGGGATGCAAATGCCTCACCTACACAGCATGAAACAAAATGTAAAAATCAATAAGATATCACAAAATTCCAAGAGACAAGCCATAAATCCAACCATCATTTAAAGGAGATTGATCCTGTTTGAGGAGAGAACTCAACCAGAACAACATGAGAAAACATGACCATTCATCTGTAGCCTGACACAGACACAGCATCACAAATATGACTCAAAAAGTGACACCTGACCCACTTTCCAGACTTTTCATACCAGGTCCAAGTCTCTGCCTCAACGAGTCGTCCACATTAAACAGCAGAAGATGATGTTTCAAGCTTCCTCCATAACAACACAGGTTTTCCAAACCTGCAGATGAGCCTGGAGAGAGTGAAAAAGAAACTTTTTGCAGTAGATTGTATCGTCAGTTTCAGAGTGCTTGTCTTTTTGAAGATCAGCATGATTTATCGACAGTGACTAAAACTAACTCAAGAAATGGAATTTGAAGGGACAAATCAGTCGTGTTTCTGTGAGATGAGGTAGTCTTCCCTCTTGAAGCCCCAATTTGTGATTCAGATTGATGCAATCTTTTCTGGTGCTACTTAGGGAATTCAAAGGAGCACTCATATTTCTGAAGTTTTGGCGGTTTCATTCTGTATGAAGTTGGTGTTTAAGTATGACAGCCAAGAGTCACCCACCAAAGCTCTTTAATAGAACCCTGCTAGAACGGAGGGCCCCTCTTCAGCCGAGCAGATGGTCTGAATTACCTCACTGTATGGCTTAGGGTTCCCCTGAGATTCAGAGCAAACATGAGTTGTGAGCAGGTTTTGTGTGGTCCTAACCTTTTACCGTTATTTCTTTCTTTCTCCCCTCTCAGATAGCAGTCCTTTCTCTCTTGTTAGAACAAGAGGAGAGCGGAGATTTGTTCATCATCATTTTCATCGCTCAGTGAATATTCTTTTGCTTTTTTTCTCTCTCGCTGCACATTTCCTCATGTTCTTCCATTTCAATTTAGTATCTTTCTCTCTTTGTACCTCCTTTGCTCTTGTTCCATTTTATCTAGACAAAACAGACATGTTTGCAATATTCATCTTGACAGACCGTACTTTTCAAAGAGGATGAAAAGTTGAAATTTGATAGCAGAGCTTCCTTCACCAGCAGGATTTTCCTGTAACAAAAAAGAAGGAAACTCCCTGATTTATAAAAAGTCCTTTGATGACAGAGATGTACTTATAATAAGGAATGTGAACATCTGAGGCTGGCTGCAGCACGTGTCCACCACCTGTTCTCTGTAACAGACCCGACCTCAGGTCCCATACTCTCTCTAAAAGGCCCCTCTGTGTCAGCCCAGGCAGATAGAGCAGCACACCCAGTGTAACACAATCACACACTGCACTGTCAGACACATTATATCTGTATTTCTTCAGCCTATAATGCATAACATATGCAATTGGTACTGACTGTTTGCACCAATGAAGTGCAACAAAGGCTGCATGATAAAAAGAGTGTCTTTTTAAAAATACTGTTCGTGTAATGTCTCCGTCCTCAGGTGATGATAAAACTGATTTTATGCCGCCTTTTTTCCGGAGCTGCTCAGACCTCGTGGCTATTTCTGCTCAACAATCCAGTTCTTCTTCTTCTTCTGTTCTCTCCAAACCATCCAAAAACACTAAAACACAAAAAGAAATACACGTCACTTTCTGAGCTTTTGGAAAAGCAACATTAAAACATTTTAATGTTCTGGCCACAGGTTGAATCACTGGAAACACATGTTGACCACTTTATTAATGTGGGAAATGTAGTCCAATTACTCGACAGCTTGACATTTTAATCATACCGGCAGTCAGACACTGGGCCTCATGCAAGAACCAGTCAGACAAACACATTTGTTCTGAAGCGGCACATACAAGTGATTCATACATGGAATTTTCTCTTCGGTACAAACGAAATTCAGGACGAGTCATGAGTCATGGACTATCAATCTAAAACAAAAGAGTGAAACAACCAATCAGAGCTGTACAACAAAGAGCAGTCCTGCCTTCTTTTTCCTTCAAGTGGACTTTTTTTACAGTGTCAGCTGAATTCCTTAAATGTCAATTAGAGGTCATGTATCTGGCCTTTTTTTACCTGATTTCATGTTGTGGGTTAAAGGAAAATTGTGTTAACAAGCCCCGAGCTGCCTGAGTCAGCCGACCCTCTATCCCCCAGCTCTTGTCAATGGACTTTACAGACCCACAAAACTAATGCATGCGCGAGTGTGGTGAGGCAGATGTAGTGGCAGGGGGTTTAATGGGTGGAAGCAGCCCTTATATTCCTCCAATGAAAATGTTTGACCCTTTCACCATGTGACACTATCAGACATCAGCCTTCAAATAGTAGGTGTGTGATTTGGTGGCTAAAATTATCTTTCACAATATTTCTTACCTGCAGTTAAATCAACACATACACAATGGTCCTGTTACCTTTGGTTACGGTTAACATTATTTTACAACCAACCATTTTAGCCTCCCTTTGTAAATGGAAATCATAAAATCGAAATCGAAAAACTTTTTCAGCTTTCGAACCCAGAGTAAAAATGCTTCTGGTCCAACATTCTTTGCAACAAGCACAGCTGAGGTTTGTGGAAATATCATCAGGATTTTGAGAAACTGAGCACCACTGGTGAGAGACTGAGGTTAAAATGTGAATTCATTTAAGAAATTGAAACCCCTTAGTAGCATATTTCAGTGTGCAGACACTAGTTTTTTCCTTTGTTCAGCTTATGGGACTTTTTACCCTGCCTGATTAAACAGAGGTCACAAACCTCCTGATTAAAACCTTTTTGTTTTGTTAATCTTAGAGGGTATCACATGACTTGTGTTTTGTACCAAGTCATGTATCTTGAAATAAACAGAGGCAACAGTCCCTGAACAGAGGAGAGAAACTGCAACATCAGTTACGTGCTATGCAACACCAGTGTGAAACCATAACCATGAGGCACGTTGGAAGAACTGAAGAAGCTTCTTCCATGAGTGAAGAAACATTGATAGGACAGACAGAAAGCTCAACTTCAAATGACATTGTAAATATAGCTATCCATATAGCTGAAAGTCTGATGATCTATGCCCAGCGGCCTCAGACAGAGTGAATCACTGCGCACCAGGAGGTTTGTATCATCAGTACATTTTGATGATTCAGTCCATTTTATTACAGCTTCATTTTATTTATGCCTTTCTGTAGGTTGCTATGTGAGGTCAATAAGCAACCGCCTGAGGACAAAAGAGAACATATTTGCCAAAAAAAGAAAGAAAAACAAAATACAGGCTTCATATTTACCCTCAAGCTAATGCTGTACATGATTTGATCACAGGTGTTCCTGTATATGTAAATAATCTCCATTCTGAGAGGGACCAGTCTGCCCAGGTGAGTACTTTTAATAACACATTCTAGTGATGATGCTCTCATATTTCTTCTGTAGTAAAGCATGCCTGTTCCACCTCGGCTGTACGGTTTGTGTGAGAAAATGATGAATAACTTAAACGGAGAGCAGGTTTAATTTCATGAGAACTTCGGGACAGAAATATGGGACAGCCTCTGCACGGGTTTTCGGGAGGACTGACCAAAGTGTAACATGGCCTGTTTTCACGGCCGTGTAGCGCAGTTCGCTTCCCTGGTGTGAACTCTCTCACAGTGGCTGAATATAAACCTGCAAGCTGAGAAGCTCCTTTGTGAGTCATACTCTATCACATTAAAATAAAGCAAACCTCATATAAATAGACGAGAGATGTGAGCGCGTATTCACCAACACGTTGTTGGTCGGCTTCATATTTCAGGTTTTTATGTGTAGACTGCGAAATATACCACATGAAGTAAAGGTAAATTACATTTTCTACATGTAACATGTGTCATTTGTTTTACCTTTTGTTGGATTTAAAAGGAGCAGTTTTTTCTAACAGGCATGAATGAGTATCAACATGTGTGCAGCTACGTGTGTGTGTGTGTGTGTGTGTGCGTGTTGTTCCTCAACAGAAATGAGTGATTGTTTGCGTGTGAGAAATTACCTGTGTGTGAGCATGTAGCACGTACATGTGTGTGCATGTTCGCAGTAAACTATGGGGGTCACTGAAGGGTCGACCGGTTGTCTCCTCTAGAATGTATTTGCATCTGAAACTCCAAGGTCAGGACTAATGTTTTTCTCTCTGGCCGTGTCCCTGAGAGGGGCAGAGAGATTAGCTTGTCGTATTTCATACTGTCAAACACTTAAAAAGGACCAGCTAGAGGCGGTCAGAGATGCCTGTGAGCTGGTGGGTCTCCCGAGGTCACAGCTGCCCATCCACAACCACTGTCACAGAAACCCCAGAGGAGGGGCATGGTGGTTCGGGCACTGTAGAAGAATGCCGTAACACCACCTTTTAAAACCTGATATTTACTGATATGAAATGGACTGACCTTTAGAGCCAGCCCACGATGACATTTGATATTCTTAATACATTTATTTTACTGTGCGTCTGCAGCGCAGGCATCATGACCCACCAGTAAGAGCTGTTATTGCAGCATCAAGGACGAGGCCTTGGCAGACTTCCCACTCGTTAACACCTGCACACCCAGCATCGCCTCTGTCCTGAGTGTGCAGGACAAATACCTGGAGATGAACCCCTGGTGTATGCCTCCACCGGGCCATCTGTGTGTTCATTCCTTCAGCAAAAAGCAGTCTTATAGGTCCAGTGTGTCCATGGCGGAAATGGAGTGTAGCATTCATGAGTATGTGTTTATTTGTGTATAATCAAGTGAAAATAAGAATTGTTGAGTTTTTGTTATCTTAGAATGAGTTCTTCATATCTATAGAGAGTGAGGGTCCTCTTCCACAGGGTCTGTCATGTTGTACTAACATGTTTCAAACCAAGCACTGTCTCGAGAGAGGGCCGTTTGTGGGTTTTTTTCTTTGCTTTTTTAGCAGCCATGGCTGACCTACAAGGGTTTAACTTCTTACCTTCCTGCAGTGATGCACAGGTGTGCTTCAGGACAGGTGACATCACTGTTGGGTGTACTGACAGGTGCAACAGAGCACACATCCAACCACAGCCCAGCAGTGATGCTGGGTGTGTCAGAGGTGAAAGAGGTTTGAAAACCTTCAACTAAACACTGCTGTACAGCCTGGTGTTAAGGTCCCTTTAAGTGTAAATCTTACTCTTTATCGCCACATAAACACAATAAAACAATCATGATTTTCAACTGACTTGATAGATCATGTAAAATATAGTTTCTACTGCCGACAGGGAAGGTTTGTCATCAGCCTCACTTTAGTCCAGCCATTTTCTGTGCCATCTTTTTACGTTTTTGGTTTGTAGGTCATTCATTGGGAATGAGGTCACCACTTCTCTCTCTGTTTGATTTTCAGCCATGATGGTGAGCACACCTATATCAAGTGCGTTTGCAACATACATCTACTCATTTATGAAGCTTCAACTCTGGCTGCAGAAAAAAAGATGAACATTAACTGGTTTACCTGCCATCCACACACTTTCAAATTTCATGTTTTTAATCCAGTTTCAGTGTTTACCGATTAAATGCTGTACAAATATGTGAGAAACAATAACTACTTTATATATATATATATATATATATATATATATATGACTTGCAGGGTAACCTGAGGTTAAGGGTATGACGAGCAAAAATAAGTAGAGCAGGGAAATCAGCAGCTCCTTAGCATCAGATTGGGTGTCATTTACTTCTGGTCACGCCACCACTTTTAGCAACGCTTTCAGCATTTGTGAAATTTCAGAGGGTGACAGATCTGATTCCAGTCCAGCAGGCAGCCTCTCTCTACACTTCAGGCATGACTTCTCCAAGCCTCTGCTGCTGGGAATTCTTTTGCAGAGTCTGCATCCACAAAAAGTCCATTTCAAAGACATCACAGAAAACAGAACATCAACAACTTTAGGTGCCTTCAACCTCCTCAACTGTTCTCTCCAGAGGAGAGTGTGGGCCCATGATGTTGTAGACAGCTCCCTCAAAACACAAGGAATACTAGGAGCTTGAAAACAAACAGTAGAAATAGACGAGAACTGGCAGTTAAGTGAATTCAAAGCAGATGTGCTTTCTGGAGATAATTTAACTGCAATTGTTTTATTTGTTTCATTTATTTTAAATGCCAAGTCCAAAAAGTCCAAAAACCAAAGTGCCTAAAAGGTCTAGTTTTAGTCTAACTTTGGACAGTTCTGAAGCAGTATCTCACTCTAAGCATGGGGGTCAGGGCAGGAACTTCACCCCTCTGTCTGGCCTTGATGGCCTGATATTCAGATGCCCATTGGCCTCTGTGGCCTTCTGCCTGATTTTTATGTTTTTAAATGTCATCTTAAAACGCACTTGTACCTCCTGGCGTTTAATGCTTAGTCTCCTTTTGACTGTGTGTTTAAATTCTTTTACTTATTGTAATTCCTTTATTTTTTTTTTTGTTGATTTTATTATTCTGTGTTAAGCGCCTTGTGCTACTTTTGGGTGTTGAAAGGCGCTATAGAAATAAAGTTTGATTGATTGATTGATTGGTTTAACTCAAAGCCTTTAGATTATTGGCCACCACCTTTGTTGACAATTCCAGTAATGCCAAAACTTTCTATTGTGGTTTTTATCAGCAACTGCTTTGATGCACTTATACCAGGTCTGTACGCATTACTCACGGCACTCAGGTGTCGAGGCAATGGGGGAATGAACAAACTTTCTGCAAGATCAAAGTAAGCGATGATTTGACATTATTAATTAGGCAAATTAATATATATTTAATGAATGCTAGGTCAGCTTAAGCTACAGAAGTAAACAGGACTGGATATTGAACCACAGTACTTGGCAGATCATTTCGGAAAGCAGAAATTCACCAAGGTTAAGTCAGTTTTATGTTAGATATTCAAATATATCAAATGTTACTCAGTTTCACTCAGTGTTGGAAGAAAGAGGACGGTTACCTCTCCTCCGAGACCATATTTTCATTGGTCTTTTAGTTATTAATTGCCACAAAATCATGTTCTGAACATGCAGTGATTCTACTTGCACACTGAAAAACAACGTGGTTAATTCAGTGTTACTGATGAAGCTTTATTAATGTTACTGACTATTTCTCCAAAAAGAACAATCCCACACATAAATCTGATACAGACAAAGTATGACAAAATATGTAAACTACTCTTTGCATATATTTCTGTCTCACAAATCTGTGCTTATAGAGGTGATGCAAACATAAAGCACCATATATACTCAAACACCTCATCAGATTTCATCGAGAAGTCTTCAAAATAGTCTTAATCACTTTCTGAAATAAACATGTTGTTTTTTCTGGAGCTGATGATGGAAGCAGCTAACGCTCACTTCCAGTGAAATCAAAATCGCACCTTTAACTCACAGCCTTGATGACCTGGCATATAATTTTTTTTTTTTTTCGAACACAACGGCATTCCAGGCCCAGTGGTGGATGTAGCACAGGTGATGAGAGTGGGTCGGCCATTAATATATGGTGTGTGGTTCAATCCCTGGCTTCTCCTGTCCTGTCAGTGTCCCTCTGAAAACTTAAACCTTAAACCCCAGATCACCCATGATTAAGAAGTTAAAGCTATTCTGATGTCTTGTTCACTCAGTCCAGTGCTTGACAAGATGATCCAGATGTGTCCTCCTGCCGTGTTAAAAAACCAGAGTCAGGAAGTGACAAATTAAAAAAAGAGGGGTAGGATGATGAAGGGAAGCAGAGTGGTGGGAAGACAGAAAAAGAAAAAGAGAGCGGAAGCAACATTTAAAGGGAAAAAGGAACTGGGTAATAATTTTAGATGTCCACCTGGGGAATACGACGTAACGACTTCCACAGATGCAACATTCCTCGCAGCTTCACCCCATCTTGTTGCATCCTACACGACCCGCCCCTCTTCCAGTCCCTCCGTCCGCCTCCATGAGGGGCGATGATGTCAGATCCAGTATTTCACAGCCAGGAGCGGGCGATGACATGGACAATTTGGCCTGTGAGTTCTCTCCAGCATTGGACATGGTGTTATGATTACACGCTCCACTGCAGGTCCGACATGCCAGGGATGAAGGGGTGATGGTGTGTGTGTGTGTGTGTGTGTGTGTGTGTGGGGGGGGGGTTGGGGGGGGGGGGGGGGGGGGGGGGCTGGGGGTGTAGACCTTTTAAATAACTTCCATAGAGTACAGCTCCATCCTGCTCTCTCCTCGTAAAACAGAATATCACTGATAGATATCCAGAGGTACAGTGAGGTGGAGGAAGATTACTGGAAACGTGCTCACTTCTCCTTCGCAGCAGTGAAGCTCAGCTCTCCCACTGCACTTCCGCTCCAATCGGCCTCCCACAAACGAGCACAGTGCAGAGGAAGGATTTCTGGAGTGTGTTTCATGAACAGTATATCACTGAGAACCAGCCTCTAATCTTCCCTCCAAGCAGGGAGGGAAATGAAGGCAGAATAATAATTCTTTCTTTTTTCTGCCTTTTTTTTTTAATTTTTACAGCCAGTTTGGGTTTCATGGCCACAGCAGGTGAAAACCGGAGCAGGTTTACAATCACTTAGAAGAACTGAGAGTATAGGGAAGCAGGGCAGCTGAAACCCCAGGTTTGGCCTTCAGTACGGGGCTGGAGTCTCCGCTCAGCCTCCAAGCCAAGAAAACCCCAGGAAATCCAGAGGAGATAACTGAGTGTGATACCTGATATGGAATATCTGAGCGCGATGAGGAAAGCTGTTACTCTGGATGTAAAACAAACCCAAGAAGGCAGGATACCCACCCAAACCTCAGGTGGTTTCTTGGGACACGACAGCTCCATGTATGAAGTAGTAGATAATGTCAGTGAGACACCGAGGGGGGCCCCCACAGAGGCTTCACAGAGCATCTGTTTCACAAGTGAAAGTGTATGTGAAAATGTGAATGCTTGTTTTAGGTTTTGTTTCCCAATCTTAAAGAAACTTTTTTCTTATTCTGACAAAGTTTTCAAATGAAACCACCCTAGATCAATTGCTACATTATGTTTATGGCACAATATTTAAAGGGAAATTACTTCCAGCAGTGGTTTTTAGAAATCTCAGAGTAAACAAACATTTTTAAAGTCAATTGAGACACAATTCTCCACACACGGCAGAGCGAGTGTGACCCCGTGCTACAACAACAATAACAGATCTTTAATGGGGGAAGGTGTTTGTCTTGGGCTCACAAAGGCTGCCTGAGTGACTTTGAGACGACCTTGGCTGTCAGCAGACAGTAAATAAGGAGGAAGCTGTATGTGTAGAGCAGGCTGTCGTCGTGTCTCCCTGACTCTCCTCCTCTGTAATGTTTGATCTTCTTGATAACTGATTCACTCAGTCTGGTCATTTGTGGCAAAATGTGAATTTTAACTACCATTAGTTTACTTTCTTTCCTGAACAAGCTGTCATCCCAACAAAGACCATGTTCAGTTAAAAGAGTCATCACTCCGTCATCATTCATTCACAGCTTCTTCAAAATAAATCAATTCCTACCACTAAAGAAAACACGGAAACTTGGATGAAAAGTGGGTTTTTGGTGGTAAACACCAGGAGATGCACCACTTTCTCCGACTGACATAGCTAGTTCTGTATGGTACAGAGGTGACATTGTTCCACACACTCTTTCTGAAACCCTTTTCAGACGTGTAAACTCTACATTAATCTAAAGCAATTTAAGGTGTCGGTCTTATGTTTGAATAAACGTCCGAGTCACTTACAGGTAAAAGTCACGACAGCATTCTTAGTCGGTCGGAAAGAATAACATTTCTGTAGCACTTTCAGTTCAAGTCTGAACTGAATGCTGTCAGATTAATGTGAAGGCTGCAGCAGCACTAGGTTGAACATGCAGAGACAGAGAGAGATTAAATATGCATCATTTCTGCCTTCTCATGGTACTGTAATAAACATAATATCTTCATTTTAGATCAGGCTATCAAAACTCATGATGCAAAAAGATCAAAAGAGGTTAGAAAACCCTCGTTCAACAATCTGACCGACAGCCTCTGCCTATATTTTAAATTTCCATTCATACCTGAATCAATAAGTATGCGGTGAAACGCTTTACATACAGGGTGAATATCTTGTTAGTATCCGTGGATGCACTGTGAGAAGCCGTCCCTCACATTCACGATGGTCATTAGTTAAGGCCTTAACACCAAAGTGAATTTTACAATTCATCAGTGAAGCAGCTTGTGGATCTTCTTCCTTACTGACAGATATCTATAATATGGACAATGTTTATTGAACAGGACACATTGTCTATATTGGGCAATTGTGTCCTCTCTGACAAACAGGCATCGTGCATTTCCACATTATCATCACTAATGACATTAATCTGATTTGTAATAATAATACTAATGATAATTAACTTTATTTCTATAGCACCTTTCATGCAATAAATACAGCTCAAAGTGAGAAAGAAATCACATGCACCAAGTGCTTCACATAAGACGAATGCAGAATATATATAAAAATAGGGACAGAAAATGTCAAATAAGATGGAGAATTAAACCCACTTGATAATAATAGTAAAAAATAAGATAAAATAAGGATGAATATAGGCTAAAAGAACATGCATACCATAGGATGACCTATACAGTAAAACCAACTGAATGATAAAGATAAGACAATTCATGCTCAACCTTCTCTGCTACATTTACAGCTCGGATTAAGCATCTAAGCAAATAACTCGACACCTTTCTCAGCCTGTCCGTCATATCTGCTGGTGACCGTCCCTCTAAAAACTGCAGGTATTAGTGGCTCCACGGGAGTCTGCGTGGCCGGGCCTTGTGTGAATTCTCGACACTGTTGTGGAAGTGTCACGTCCACGTTGGATACATCAAACCTATAACTGTGAATTATCTGGCTCACAGGAATTGGCCGCCATACTTCATTCACAGGAATTCAGCAATGACAGCCCTCTCCCCATGGAGGAATAAACATGGAGTCGTCACTCACCACGTTTCTCTCCACTCACACTTCTTCACCCTCAGCTCTGACACATCTGCTCTCTTCCACATACAGATATCAGCGCTGCTCAAGGTGTGTGCTGACAGGGGTAGGTGTGTTCAGCATAAGTATGGCACAGGAAGTCAAATTGGCAATTTTTGGGGCCACACTGTGCTGTCGGTCCTATCGCTCCATGTGTTGAATGTTTTGATTGTGGTTGCCTTGAAACTTCTCACAGATTCTTATTTTCCTTTCGGCGCTGGGAAAGATTTTAGATGCCATTAATCAATCTTCAGAAACAAACGAATGAAAATCCCTGCACGGACCCAAATCACCTCTGTTGTCTCATGTCAACTGTTTAATATATTTTCAAGACACATTTATATAACAGTGTTTATTCACCTCAGCACAGGCAAGAAACACCTGCAGTGGAGATTGAGAGTTGTGCCCTGCCGTCTGTGAGCACTTGCTGGATAATCCACAGCAAAAGGACTGTTATGCCCTGAAGCGAGCCTCCCAGGCTGCACTGTTTTAATAGGTTTATACTATAAGCTATACTTCAGATGAGTATGGTTGAGGTGAGGGCAGATGCTGAAGATAAACCAGCTCCTTAAAGACACTGGTGCAGCAATCTCCTGCTGCCAGATACATCAATACTTAGAGATTGTAAAACTAGGATTGATATTCTACCTTTCCAGGTGGTTATTAGTTCAGATTTTCCAAACTGTTACCTTCCCCCGACAGAATGAGGAAATAAGACACTTTGCATCATCAGATTGGACAAGATTTGAGAGGTGTTGTGTCTTTTAGGTCAAGTCTTTAGCTGCAGTATGTGCAGAGAATTTACTCATGATGCAGTTTTTCATGCACAGCCTGAGGAGTTTACCCCACGACTCAGGGTGAAACGTTCGCTATCTATGTTTGAATAGCTTAAATAAGTAGTAAAAGCCCTAATTTTGGCTGGTATCCACAGATTAATGCTAACATCGTGGCTGAAATTGAAAATCAGGAAATGTTGCTCTCCATTGTTGCTTTAATACTCAATTAGACCTCTATGTTGCCACACTTGGTTGACAGATCTGTGAGACAACCATTATTCTGTATTCCCTGTTGGTAAGAGACTGACATGTGAAAGATCCTGGGGCTTTCCTGACATCCACTGACGTTCAAAAGCAAATCCCAGTCAACACACGCATGCCACCCATGACCTTGGTGTTGTTGTTTTTGTTATGTGTTCAGAGTGATGAATAAGCACTTTGAGTAATCCTGGATTTCAGGGACATCTGCATTTTATCAGACAATCCTACCAAATTCTTGTTGTGGGGAGATCCATGTGGCAGTGGGACTCACTTACCAGAGTTAGACAGGACGGTATATTTAATAGAAATCTTGGCCACGTATTGATTCTTTTGCGGGGACATGTCCCAGACTTATTGTGTCTGGATCCAAATTAGGAAATCCCCACTGAGGTTTGCATATGTTTCAGGTTATTTGGGTAGCCTTACAGTTTATTACTGTACAGAGAACGTGTTTTACTGCAGGTTTGATAAGCCAACACTCAACCCTTCACCCACTAAGCCATGCCACCCCCTCGCCCCTCCCCACTGACATGCACCTGCATTCAAGATCTGGAAGGAGGATGTGTGTCAGCTTTCTCAGAGACAGAGGGTCAGGAAAGCACCTGGCCCAGACACTCCTGTCTGAAAGTCTGTGCTGACCAGCTGGCTCCCATCTTCACGCAGATCTTCAACAAATCACTAGAGCTGTGTAAAGTCCCTTCCTGCTTCAAACGCTCCACAATCCTCCCAGTCCCTAAAAAACCTTCTGTTGCAGGATGAAATTCTGTGTTGACCCACCTGACGGAAATCGTGGGCGGTCGGCTACGAATACGCAATAACGAACCATAGCTGTGCCAAACTGCAGCTAAACTAGCCGACCGCCGGCTCAGAGGGGAATAGCACCAGCATATCACAACATTGGAATATGAACAAGTTTCACCGCAGATTATGCGTTATTTAGAGGCTGCGATGGATGCCCCGAGTACTCAGGTCCTATACGGATATACGCGCCGCTCCTCTGGGGCTAATTTCTTCAAAACGACTCCAAATGCCACCAAAGTTGTCTGGGTGAGTAAATGGTGGTATTAAGTGCTACAAATAAGGTCCAGGTTGTAAAAAACAAAAGTTATCCTTTAAGTTCGCCTAAAGGGTAAACAGGTCAGTGGAGGACAAAGTCAACATGAGACGGCACTACATCTTGCAACTCCTCAACTCCCCATTGGACATGCACAAGGATCCTGTTTGTGAACATAAGCTCTGCGTTAAACACAGTCATCCCGGATATTTGCTGCTCCAAACACACCCAGCTCACTGTGCCAGCCTCCACCTGTCAGTGGATCACACGTTTCCTGATGTACAGGAGACAGCAGGTGAGGCTGGGGAAACTCACATCCAGACATACAGCACCACCCTGGGATGTATGCTCTCCTGGTCCTCTGGTGCTGTCAGATCAGCCTGGAGGTGAATAGGCTCAAAACTTCACAACTTCACAAGAAGCCCCCCCAACACTGCCTGCATCACCATACTCAACAACACTGTGTCAGGAAGCTCATCCTGCCTCAGGAGCTGCTGATCCCGTTCTACGCTGCAATCACCAGGTTGCGTTCTGTCATTCATCACATTCACCACACAGAACAGCAACAGACCACAATGGACAGACAGGACTGCAGAAAGAAATCACTGGTGTCTATTCTGGACTTGTTTATCTCCAGAGTGAGGAAACAAGCAGGAAAAGTCACTGCCTGGACACAATCTATTCCAAATTCTCTCCGCTGGTTGGCTCTATGAACCTCTGTACACCAAAACCAAGACACAAGAACAGTCAGTCATACAGTTACATACATACACACACATACATGCCGTAATAACCCTCTAACACCAAAACATCCGCTTATTTTTATTATAGACTATGTTTTTACAGTTTAAATGCACCAGTTGTAACGTGTACACATTATCATGCACTGTCATTGCACATACTGTACATAATCATCCATTCTGTGTATATACATCTTCACCAAGGCCAGATGGTTTCAGATCCCTGGCCACACAATTCCTAAATGCAATAAGCATGAAAAGTCTTCAGAGTTCAATGGAAAATAGGTTTTATTGCCTTAAAGCAGGTACAAAAACCCAGCTGGTCCCAGGGAGCAACTGAATCAGACACAGAAATCACACTCAAGTATCGATACTCCTCCTAATGGAGAGCTTCAATCCAAGGCCATTCCATCAATATTTGCTTTTGGCTCAACAAGACAGTATTGCTTCACTTTAGGTGCTTTCCTCTACCGGACCTCAGACTCTTAGGCTGGCAATGATATATTCCCCCCTGCCTCGGCGTGTTGAACAACAGCATTAAACTCCTGGAGGGCTGCAGTCCATTTGTTTTTGTGCACGGACTTTCTCAGTGTATTAACTGCCCATTTCATTGGGCTCATGTATTTCAGTAAACAGACAGTTCACACACACCCACACATCAGACCTGTCAACCCATCAGTTTTCCTATGATTCTCCCATATTTCACCCATCTCTCCAGTTGTCCTCCTGTTTACATTTTTAAACCACCTAATTATAGTCACTTAATGTAGGAACTAGTTAGTCCCCCCCACACACACACACACACACACACACATACACCATACACAATGCCACCACAGGAAAACCAGTGGGTAAAATTTCAGACACTCTCTGTTTGGGAAACGATCAAGGTTGGGGTCAGCAACATTTAATGCTGAAATGTTTCCCATTTTCTTTTAATGATCACAATAATGAAAACCTCTTTCAGATTGAAATCCAAAACACATGATCCCAGATCTAAGCTTTTAACCGAGTCATAAATCTCCCTCCGGTTTGGAAGGTCACGTTCATGGAGTCCACAGTCTAAATGAGACACTTGATGACTTGGCATCTTGGCAGACAGTGAGACCAACAGACAGCTTGGCTCAATAAATGCCATGTGGGTTTGATGCATGTATATTCTGTATTTTCTTGTATGTATGGCTTTTTATATGCTCTTCTACTACAGAGTGTATCTTTAAGACCACATTTAAGCAAGACTAAGAGTCTGCAGCTATAGCAGATCTGTGAGGCTGTACTTTATTTAATATTTGCTAATTAGCACGAAACAAAAAGTACAGCTGAGGCTGATGGGAATGTCATTAGCTTTGCAGGTACTGCAAGTATTGGACAAGTTGATTCATCCTGAGTGGGAGATGAATGTCTGTAATAAATGTCATGTCAGTGCATCCAAAAGTTGTTGAAACATTTCCCTCAGAACTGCAAAATGTGACCCCCATGAACAAAGCACTCAACCTCCAGTGAAGCTCCTCCTCTGCTCTGCTCTGACCAAGATGACCACACACATATTTCTAAAACAGTGCGTTAGTTCAGATGATTTTTTGAAGTGGGGTTGTATGAGGTGCTTATCCACTTTAACTGATGCTAATTTTTTTAGGTGGACCTTCTTTAGGTGGCTAAAACACATTTTGTTGCTTCCCTTTTCCACAGCAGTACACTGCCCAGCTTCTGCACCATTACTCCTGTCTGATTCTGTGAACTGGGGCATGCTGAAGTCAAATTATACCAAAGTCATTCCACATTTGTACAAAGCATCGCCTGGTATTGATAGCACACACATGTGAGTTGTTGATCGCAATGAAATGTAGTTTCTGCCTGTAACGTTTCCTATCAGGATGACCTTTATCTGAAAAGTGTTTCTTTCGTACCAGCTCTCCTCTACACATACAAGGAATTACACTCTGTTTTTTTCATTGCCCTCAGTGTACTTACACAGAAATAGACATGAAGGTGTAAGGTTGTCCATCTCTAACGTGAACTGCAGGAGTCCATGTACTGCTGATATGATATATGAGAGTCCCTCTGTCTGCCCATGCCAGCTCTATAGGAGGCAGTTTCATCTCTCTCTGCAGGGAAGACCAGATTTATGGAGCTGAAACTATACACCTGTATATATGCTTTTCCAACTCTCACCAATCTATATCCAATAATCAGAGAGCTCAAGCAACATGGAGGAGGAAATCTGCTTAACTTAACACAAATAAACAGATAGGGATACAGTAGAAATAGGATTTTTTCTCTTCTTCCTCCTACTCTTAAATATTGGTTATGATCTGATGTGTAAATCAACCAAAGCATGCCTGAAAGAACCAGGGATTGAAGTATGCAAACACACAAACTCATACATGCACAAACTCTCTGACACGTGCACACACGATCCTCTGTTTGTGGACAGCAGGTCTTCCTCCTCCTGTTTCCTCCGTCTTCCAGCCTGCCTGCCTCCCGCTGCTTAGCCATAAACTCACATAATATGTTTAGCATGCTCCGTGATCATCTCACGGCCGCTGCTCAAGGCCACTCGCTGCTATCATACCAGCACAGCGAGGCCATCACAGGTTACGTAACACTCATATAAAGTATCTGCACTGAAATGTCAGGAAAGCCAGGTGGTTTCTGATTTCATTACTGGCTTTTATGATGACATTTTACTTCATATATTATATAGTTTACTGTCTCTCCAATTTCCTGTGACTATTTACTGTACACGTGTTAATTTAGGCATACAAAATGTATAAGCATCATTCTGATAGTTAACTTTAACATCAGAGTGATACATATACATTTTTACACCATTAAACAGGTAATTTGAAAAATCAGAGTCAGTCACATTTTTAGACCTTCATGTCTAAAACTGAATTCAGAAATCACTGACAAAAAGACTGCATATGTACATAATCAGTTATTCTGGAGCATCAGAAAAAATACTGATGAAATAATCCATCTTGCCTTCCATGAGCTCCAAAGGTGCCGCGTCCAGACTGCATCCTCTGCTAGAACATAGAGGCCTCTTTAGGAAGACATGTCGCAGTTGGAAAAGTAAGTAAGTAAAGTAATAATAAACTGAGCGATTGCTGATCAACACTCGGCTGCTTCAGTTTCAGGGTCCTGGTACGTACGTTGCAATGTCACATCAAAATGAGCTGCCTCACCCAACCGCAGTGCAAGTTGAGAGCTGACATGTCCCACACCAGTTTGTCCCTGAACGTCACGCTCTGGTCAAGCTCCCTGTTAGACAGAAAACAAGCCCGCCTCTCAAAATGTGGCATGACTCATTACTGATCATGATACATGAATACCCATCACAACTCATTCAGGCATTCAGGGTCTCTTGCACATTGAACAGGCTAGAAAGCTAACAGCTATCACTTTTGAAACTGGAAAGTCAGCTACTCAATATGACTAGACTACATTTCCTTCAGTGTATGTTCTTCACTTCGTTAGATTTAAGGCCAACTTCCCAGAAAATCTCTGGTTGTGGCTTGTTTCACTCAGCCAGTGAGATTTTCTGCCTCCAGAGCAACCCTGCCTGCGAGATTGGACTAAACTTCCAATCTGTGCATAAATGAAATTCAGTCTGCTGCATACATGCATGCACATGCCAGCTGGAGTCAGGGACAGTCGGGAAGACAAATAGACTTCCCAGTAAACTAAACTCCCCTGAAGAAAGCCTCAGAGAATAAATCTCATAGAATATATAATGCTTATACACAGGAGAGCAATCAAAAAATGGGCCTCCTTCCTACTGCCTCTCTCTCCATCTCCCTCTTTCTTCCTCTTGCTCTCCTCTTCAGGTCTTATCATTTCCTCGCCAAACCTCGCTGGATGCTAAACTGCCATAGATCAAATCCTGCATGACTCTGGGAAACGGTTCAATTCCAGATTCACCCGTCTCTATAGCAAATAATGATCTGATCAGGTTCTGGGTTTCGTATGAAACCCGTGCATAACTTGCTCCATGTGGTGTGTGTGCAATAGAGTATGTGTGGGTAGGCTTATAGTAAGGGCTGTTCAACAATGCCAAATGTCTCCTCTGAAACTCTGTATTTTCCATCTCACTTTATCTTGTAGATCTTTTCCTGCAGTAGACATATACAGAAGTGAGTAGTCCATCTTTTATAACTCTTTTAAAGTGTGAGGCATGACTCGTTCTTAAAGACCTGGGTTATACAACAAGAGTATTTGCAAATAATTCTTGAAGTATGTTTCAGCAAGCTCATTGAATATCAGAAGATCAATGATTTATTGAATGTGTAACCAGTGGATGATAATAATTATACAGTCCACAGGTTCATATATATATATATATATATATATATATATATATATATATATATATATATATATATATATTCCTATATATTCCTTCTTCTTATTTTTATTTTAAAAAGGTCTTCTTTATTGTCCTTGTGTTTTTTATTTATTAATTTATTTTGACTTCACTTTAATTAATGTAATAGTAGCAGGCTTTCCAACTGAATTGGACTGAATTTTAAAATTACCCTTCTCCTCCTCTTAATGTCTGTATTTCTTATTGCCTGGATATGGTATGACATCATAATCTGCAAATTAATTGCTTTTTGGCAACAAGCGACCTTTCAGATGTCTGAGCTACTTTGGACGCATCCCCAAAGAAGACATTTTAGAACAGTCCCTGCTTGTAATTATACAGTCGGGGAATTTAACTTAAAAGACTGTATTGGAAACAATTTCATGTCTGCAAGAGGACATACAGAAATGTGTTATCGTTAGTTATTGCATTAAAATAAGCTGAACCACTGGCATCGGTTTTTAATTTTTATACTTTTCTGACGACCTGAAGCAGGAACCTACCTGTCTATGTCTTACTACAAAAAGACTAAAACAAGCACAAAGAAGAAAACTTTTCTGATCCAACAGCCCTCATGAGGGGGCTCGGCATCTTCTTTCCATTCATCAAATTCACCTCCGGGGCACATCACAGAGCGACGGGGCAGTTGTGGCCCAGTGGGCTCTGAGATATACTGCCCTGTGTATCCAGATAGGCAGGCAGCTTCCTCCTCTGACATATACACTGGCCTTAGGGGGCCTGAGGCCAGCTGGGAAAACTCTGGGAGGATGAAGAGGGAAAACTGTCTGGAGTTTGATGTATCAGGAGAAGCTTTTATGCTGTCATATATACATGCTCTTTATGAGGCTTTTACAAACATACTGTATGTGTAAATACATACATAGTTTATTATAGCTAAAAGTTTAAATGTACAGATTTGATGTTCTTTCTGTGTCTGTGTCAGTGTCCTCCAGGTGCTGGGGCTTCTGCTCACTGCACCTTCTGAATGTGTCCACATGTGTTTGGCCCTGTAATATGCTAACACAATGTAGCAACACTTTAGATGTCAAAATCAAAACACTTTTCATGATACATACCATATCAAGCCATTTTTTTAAAATCGTATATTTACTTTCAATTTATCTTTTGATTTTAGAAATGAGAAATTTAGAGATCTGTGACACCCTTCTCCTGTACTGACAGTCACATGTGTGCATAATATATCAACGAACAACACAGACTCTATATTTGGTCCATTCATTTTTATTTTGACTAGATTATTTTGCACAGCAGTAGATGGATGCAGATAAATCAGTAATGGTAAACAAGCAAGGAAAATAGGTTGTTCTACAGTCACGTTCTCAAAATGACACACACTGTTCCCACCCACAGCATTTTATCTGTCAATAAATAACTTGGGTGTGCTTGCAGGAGATGAACATCAGGGTGGTGGGGCCTAAGTTGCTTTGTGGACTTGATGAATTGGATGAATTGATTAGTTTAGAAGCATAAGTGAACTTTATTAGGTCTGTGAAAAACAGCTGATTTTGGATTCAGATAATGTAGCATTTTTAGTTTAATAGCTTCATTTGCTCACAAGCAATGAGAGTAATTCAATAAATTAGACATAATACTTTGAAAGGTACTCTGACTTCACTTTCAAAACACCCCACACACCTAACAATCCACATATAACGACAGGGATTTCTGTAATGTTTCTTTTTTGAGCTTTTTCCCTCCAGTTGCCATTTTCTCCTCTATATTTTTACTCTATAAGCTTATAAAGTGCAGACATGCATTAACACTTAAAGCTTTTCTTTGTCCATTTGGGAAATAGGTCATTTTTAACACTAAGAAAATCTACTGAATCCTCTAAAGATGTGCTATTCTCCCAACTACATTTCCAGGACTCATACAATTAGAGCTACAGTAGTACAGACATACAGAGATCTCCCAACAGATGAAATGATGAGCTGAGCCCTGTCCTCCACCAGAAAAGTAAAATGAGCGAGCACATACACCTCAGAAAGTGCTTGGCCCGTGGGCTTGAGGCCAATATTCTGCATTTCATCATGCTTGCCTCCTTAGTTCCTGAGCCTTTTGTAAAACACAGCTGCAACACTGAGAGCAATAAGGCAAGCAAAAGCAAGGACTCCGACGGCCACGCCAAGTCCGACAGCAGAGTCATCCTCTTCTTTGGCGACAAAGGGCTTCTCTTTGGACTCGTTGGCCTTGGTTTTGGTGATGATCTCTGGAGAGGAGATGGTGTAAGTCTTGCTGATGCCCAGTGAAGATGTGTCCAGGTTGCTCCTCTTCCTCCTGCTGTTGCACTGTTTGAAGGTGCTGCAAGTGCTTTTTTCACACAATCGGGTAATACAGTGCAGGTAGTAGGTGGACACGGTCTCGTTTTGCTGCTCGATGAAGCGAAAGGCCGGGAAGCGGAAGCGGGCGCTCTGACTGTCTCCGTTCTCGATCATGGTGGTGAACTGGTCTTTAGAACAGGGGACAAACAGGTTGAAGAAGCTGGAGTTAGAAGGCAGTGGGGAGATAGAGGCATAGCACCGGTCAAGCAGGATGTGGTACTGCCCTGTCAAGTTGGTGGCCTTGACCTCCACGTACACACTGGTCCTCAGTTCAATCCCCAGCTCTGGAATGACCATCGGCCGGGTGTAGTTGGCGTCACTGAACAGCTCCAAGCTTAAGGTGCTGATGAAACTCCCGTTGTTGTCCTTGATTGCGATGGAGGAGGCAGACACATCGATCTGGGTGTTGTTGATCAGATATTCTAATGGATAGGCGCAGGAGTAGTAGTACTTCAGCTCGGCATTGTAAGTGATCGTGCCTGTTGTAGGATCGATGGACCGGACAACGCCGCTGATGTTGACCGTCTGGATGTTGGAAAAATCTGAGAATATACCTGTGCCAGCAGCACTGGTTGTCCTGAACACGCTTCCACAAGCGTGGGTCATATTGAGTGGGAAATTAAAGCGAGCTACAGGTGGAGTCACAGAATCATCCAGGGTTGCTCTGCAGGCTGGCTCCAGCATGTGGTTCAGGATCAGCAGCGTCTCGTTATAGCCGGTGTAGATGACGGGGCAGATTTCTATCGCCAGACCAATGGATGAAGTTCCACACTGCACTTTGATGTCAGTCATCTGTGGCCGCCTTGCCTCTGTTCCACACTCATTCAGCATTAGCTGACTACTTCTGACAGTCATTGAGAGTAAAAGTAAAATAATCTTCATCGTTCTTCTTCAGCTTTGCCTCGAATTTGTTAATCACCCTGCGAAAATCTGGACTCTGCTGCTGAAGACTGTCAGATCTCCTCTGTTTGAAGTCTTCAGGCTGTATTCAGGGGTCTTTATAGGTAAGTGTGTCCTCTGGGATTGGCCCAAAACAAGGTCAAGCACCTTAGAAAAGGCTTTGGGAACAACTGTATTGTATTAAGTAGGAGAGCTCCAGCCTGGACCATATCCTAAGGGCAACTACTGAAACTTGAAGCATCTTGCTGTCTTGAAATACAGAAACAATGGCCTTGTTCCTTTGTTGAGAATGGTTTAAAATATACATTTCCATGCCCCCTCCCCACTAGGCCTTCATGAAGTAAGTGAACATAACACTGTGTGAGCTGATTTTCTGCCTAACATTTACAATACTACGAAGCTTCTTCTATCCGGTTTGAGCCCCAGCAGCTTCAGTAATGACCTTGTTGGAGTCCACTGGATTATTCAGACTCTGTGTTCCAGAACAATCATAAACAACACATGGAGGAAAGATTATTTCATAGATACATTAAACACCCACTGTGTGAAATCTAGCAATATTGGTTACTTCAACAGTCAGACTCACAGTGATTGTGATTTTGGTTGTGAGATGAACAAAGAGCCAGGAAATAATCCAGAACACAAAACTGTGACATTTTCAGCTATTTCTCTGACCTTTTCTTTTTGGCAAACACTGGATGGCTTTCTTCTTCAACTGAAACACACTTATTTCAGATTATATTTTATTCAAATGAAACAATATGAGAGAAAAAAGTGAGTTCGAACTTCTCACAATTCCTGGACACACACGCCAGTGATGAGATGTTGCAGCAAATGATGCAAACATTCGGCAGCTTTAGTTGCATGTTGGCTCTCTTATCTTTACTCAGTGCATTTATGCAGTACTGTATGCAGTCATTTTGGTTTGCGCTGGTGTTTTGTGGTTAAAAATGTTTCAGTCCTTGCAGGCATAATGGTGTGGAAAGTTCAAATCCTATTAATTTATTATATCCATTAGAAATCATATGCACCGTGAGTTGGAGGGCAGATTTTGGCTTCAAATTGGTGCCACATATGGGAGGCGCGTCAGCCTATTATGTTGCACATATTGGGCAGCTATTGTTGCCAGCATATATTCAGAAGGTAATTATGAAAGGACAAGCTGATCCTGCAGCGTGTTGGAGAGGAAACCGAATCTAAGCAGTGTCAGCGGAGACAAAGACGACAAAACCGTTTTTGTTCCAGGCTGCAAACATGTTCATTTCTGCTGTCGAGTTGGGCATATTAATATGGGTTTTTTTGTTGCCAGACTCAAGTGGCCATTTGAGGAACTGCAGTTCTTTATACTGACAGCTGGCTTGCCACTTGCCTCCACCAGGAAGGTTAAGTTTTTGGTTCAGTTTGTTTGTTTGTCAGGAGGATGACTGAAAAACTTTTCGCCCAGCTTTTGTGAAACTTGGTTAAAGGGTGCAGCAACGGCCAAGGAAGAACCCGCAAAATTTGGGAGTCGATCTGAAACACAGGGCTGACAAACAAATTATTTTTCCTTTCGCATCACGATTCCCTTTGATTGGTATCATTAATCCTGATACACATGCAGCTGCTCAGACTTCATGCAGGAAGCGGTCGGGATGGACAGTGGTTTCAAGGGAAAAATGCTTTTCGCTCATACTATGGTGTGTCTATGAAAATGTAAATGCTCACGTATCATTCAACTAATTATAGTCTTTTTACATCCACATGTGAAATGTCTGCAGTAAACTCCACCAGAAATATTAAGGAAACATTTTGATCTTTACACCTCTCAAGAAGAAGCCTTAATATTCACCCTGAAGTCATTTCTTCAGTGTACGTACAGTTTTGCATATCAGCTGTTGATTTAGCAGTACATAAATGCACAGCTCAGATGATGAGGCTTCAGCTAGGGTCAAATATATTTTGATGTATTTCTAAATGTTTTGGAATTATACCCATACAATATTTAGTGGTTTCACTTACAGATTTGCACATCATGGAAGAGTGGAATACTGGCCTAGTTCCGATTTGTCTGTCTCCCATTGGGGCCATTTTCACATACATCATGTGACGGGACGTAAACACCAGTATACACAGATCTATCATCTCAAAGTTCTCACAGATATACAGACAATTATGCAAGCTTGAGATTTTGGTCAGAATTTAGTGGTATCATGATAAATATTGAGAAAATCTGGTTGAAAGTTAAGTAGGCCGATGAAGCGTGGGTTCATACTGAGCATGTCTCTCAACACTTCTGCATTTTGCTGCAAGGCAAGTCCTCATTATGACCCAGTTTTTAATGTCCCCACTATAACAGGACACCTTCTGCCTTTGTGTCAGTACAGTAGGAGACATTGACAGGATACAGTGGCACACAATGTACACACTTACCTAAGCAGCACAGATACTGTATGTGTGTGTGTGAGGTGAGGTGTCATGAAGAATCTTATTAAATTATCTGACAGACTCTTTATTATAATTATGTGTTTAACCTTTTACAACATTTCAAATGATGCGTGAAAACATGAAAACACATTTTGAAAATAAAACTAAATATAAAATATATACATAGAATGTACAGTATGAAGAAAAAACAGCAATCATAAAATATATGTTGATCGAAAATTAATTAATTAAAATTAAACAAATAACCAAATAAGTAATTACATTTGCACTAAGTTAAAAAGCTATTTTTTCTGATTCATAGATATAAGCCTTTTCTTTCCCTTGACTGACTCTTTATCACTCTCTCTCTCACACACACACACACACATCTCCTGTCAGTCCCATTAGATCCCCTTGTTGTCTTTTATTAATGATGCCTCTCGTCCGTGGTGATGACATCAGACAGGAAGTGAGAGGAAGGACGACAAGCAGACTCTGTCAAAGTCCTGCTGTAAATTTATTGGGGTACAGGGCTGGTGTTTGGGGGATGACGGGGTCACGAGGGTGGTGAGGGAGGGTCACCTGCCCTCCTGCTTGCTCACCTCCGCTCTGGCTGTGTGATTAATGGTCAGAGCCTCTAAATCAGCCGGAGGGTCCGCGGTGTTGAGGAGTCGCAGAGGCGGAAACAGAAGAAAGGAGAAAAACGAGGTGGGATTTCTGTTCGGGGGAAAAATACAACCCCGTGTTGCTCTTTTACTGCTCAGGTCGCGACCAAATAGCTCTCTGTTATGATTGGGCCTTATGGGTTATTTTGTCTACAGCGAGGTGGTGACAGCTTCTGAGACAGAGGAAGTGATGTGACTGTCAGCAACACTGTACAGAGAACACACGCTGAGTGTTAATCTGTCGCTGCGACCACAGCTTCCATTGTTTTGAATTGTAGTCTGAGCTGTTACAGGATACAAGTCAGACCTCAAAGTCACAGCCACCTTACAAATCTCCCATGATGCATTTGTCCCCAATCCATTGAGAATCAATACAGGTTATGATGCACTCTTTCAACAATTTACCCATTGTTGCTTTCTATCAGTTCTGATAAGTGTTTCATGAACGTGCCCATATATCTCATACCTACCTTAAACAGTAACTAGTCACTGGTCTCACCTTTTTAAAAAACATGCTGCCGCAGCACAATTTGCGCAAATTAGGATAAGATAAGATAAAACTTTATTTATCCCCAGCCAGGGAAATTTGGGCATTACAGCAGCATGTAGTGGCAGTTGGAAAGAAAAAAGCAACAGAGATAGAGAAATTCAAAAAACAAAATCAAAAGTGGACTATATATATATGTACATATTATACAAGCAAAATGAAATTTTGACTATATAAAAGCCAGAAAAAATATGTAGAAAAAATATAGAAAGAAAACATATATAAGAAAATATGCATAATTGTGGAAAAAAAGAACAGAGGAGAGTACAACATGAGTGAATTTGCCTTCATCTCGGTAGAAGTAAAACTAGAACCAATCTACATGATTATATGCAGGAACTACAAAACACAAGTTCTCATTTACAAAAAAGTGGCGTTTCTGGTCAAGGTTTGGTGTACAGTACAAACACAAATACCACACACACACACACACAAACTTTCCCTGCTTCTTCTCCCCATGCATGGCCCTGTGCTAATTGAAAGCTCGTCTGTTTCATACTTTTCTCGGCCGTTTCCTCCTCTGCCGGCTGGCTGCTGCTTTGCCATTATAGTCTTGACCTGGTTCACACCAGATAATATATCACCCTGTAAAGCTAGCCGCTATAGAAGTCGACCCAGCACCCGATTGTTATGCTAAGGAAATGAAATGTCACATCTGAAATGTGTTAATGCTCCGAGGTACAACACGCTGAATGTTTATGAGCGTGATACTCAGGAAAATACGCTTATGTGGAAAAGTTGCATTAAACAGTATAAAGAAATGAGTGGTTGTGTGGCATCTCAGATCTGTTGGAGTGAAGCAGCTTGAGAGGCTCACCAAGGTTTTCCCTGCAGACAAAATGTTGTCTTGAACACAATTCTCAGAAGTATGCAGCAGTAATACACCTAAGAACCAAATTCATTTTGTTCCATACCTGGGTGTTGCCAGTGTTAATAAAGTTATGGTCTAAGGTCAGTAATTGACACCGCAACCTCCTGAATACTGAAATTGAGCTTTTATGTTACATGTACACACACAAACCGAACGAGGTCAAGACAGCAGTGACAATACAGTCAACTTTCCTTGCAGGTAATTTGAGATTTCGCTGACCTCTGGAGTCAAAGTGTCTTCACAGAGGGCTGAAAGTAACACACAAACATTCAGGGTCAGTGAGTGTCAAATCTATGAAGGATAAGATGACACTTCACGAATCTTCATGTGTCCTGTTCAGTCTGGTCTTGCTGTTTGAGGCATCTTTACTTCCAGGGTGTGGAATCAGATGCTTAGCAACTCATAAAACCAACAGTCCAGTGTGGCGTTGTGTTTATTTACTCTCAGACTAATGTCAGGACACTGCGCAAAGTGAAACATCAGACAGTATGATCTGAATGTGAGAGAAGAACAGAACAGATGCCACCTCATCCTGTCAAGTCAGTATTACTTGTTACTGGGACTTGCAAAGATTTCCTTCCTTTCATTGTAATAGTAAAATTACTTTAAATCATGTGCAACAAGTGGAGCAAACAGCCGAAATTGTGAACTTGGGGCTTATGTCTCATTACTCTTGGTACTCCAATTTCATATACATTGTGCTTGTGTTTGAATAATTGTTTGCACTTTATTTTCTTATGATAAAGAAACAAATGAACATTTTACAAAAATGCAGTTTCCATCCTCTGAATGAAACCAATTTTCATTGTAATTTTACCAATCGAGGCAGCTGTTACATGAAATAAAGGGGCAACCTCACCAAACAAAGTGGGAGCGGGATTTTTCCTGGAAAAAGGTGGGATGAAACATTATACTGTACATGTATGAATATTTTATTATAGTTGTATGTCTTGCAATTTCTCCACCCCCTCTTCACCTTCTGTATATAGTGAATGATTCTTAGTAAAGTTTTCCAGCCTTCATCGTTTACTTTGAGGCCCTGGCAGTCATATAGTTTGTCCAAAAATAACACAACTTTGTCCACTATATGTCCTGTAATGGAAATTTAAGCTGACAATCATACATACAATTAGTCAGAAGTATTAGCTACATCATTAATACCCGTACATATTTGAAACTGACAACAGCAGCATGTGAATGATTTTTAGATAACTGTAATGATTCATTTTGGGGGAAAATACAGTTTATTAGATGCTAAACAAAACCAAGAAAAAAAGCTGTTCTCAAGGCTTAATTGAACTTTTCCCATACATGACATGCACATATGAGCTAAAATCCATAAATGTAATCAATAACAGCAGAGATTAGAAATAGGCATGAATCACACTTTCCCACACACTCACTCTCAACACACACTCAAATTGTTAATGCATCCGTGTGGCACTGATTTACGAGCCACTGAATATTTCTTAGTGATGCCTGTTGCTGCCGTTGTCTTTCATGTCTCACACACGCACACACACGCACACACACACACACACACACATGCATGTGCACACACTGTGACTGCTGCCCTTTCATGTGTGGAAAAAGGCAACTGCAGGCACCAGCTGTTAAGAACCGGAGCAGATATGCCCCCTCTCCGCAGAGCAGTTGCCTTTCTGCAGCTCGGTCACACACGTATTCACACATAAATATATACACACACACACACTCACACACACATTCCTGCACCGTTATAAAATGTCATTGGATTTGACGTAGTGCTGGCTGCCATTTACCCAGGAGAGCTTCTGGTTGGGTGGGAAGGGGGCTCAGTGGGTCTACAGTTTCATAAAGAGCAATATCTGAAAATGAATCAGAAAATAACTCAAATCACAGGATCACTTTGTGTCTCCTGCTGTGCCTCCTCCTCTCAGCTCCTTTCCTCCTACTTCACTTTTCCTTTCCTTTTCTCTTCTTTCATTTTTATCTGCACTCCTTCTCCACTGTGTGTCAGTTCATCCCAGTGCTACATGTGTGTCTTTGTGTCTGTGCACATGCGTCTTTCAGTCACATACCAGTGCACTTCGGTTTGTGCTTCTAAGCCTTCCCTCTTCCCTTCTCCTCTTCCTTCCTCTTCCTTTCTTTTTTCCCATTCTTTCCTCTCCCCTCCTCACCTATTTTTTCCTTTCCCTTTCACTTCTCTTCCTTTTCTTACCTCACCCCTTCTCTTTTCTGCTGCTTTCCTTTCTTTTCCTCTTTCCTCCTGTCTTTTCTTCTGCTCTCACCTTTCTCTATCTTTATTTTTTCTAATTTCTTGTTCTTTGCTCTTTTTCTGTCTCCTCCCTTCTATCCTCTCCTCTGTTCTCCCAATTTTCTTTTCCTTTTCTTTTCTCTCCCTCTCCTTTCCTGTTTTCCTTACCTCTCCTATTTTCTCTTCTCTCCTTATCTTTGATTTAATGTTCCTTTGTTCCCTTTCCTTTCTTCTGCTCCCCTCTCATTTCTTCTGCTTTCCTCACTTCTCTTTTCCCGTCCGGTCCTTTCCTCTCCTTTCCATTCTTTTTCTTTTCTTTCTCCCCCTCTTCTCCTGCCTCTCCTCTCGGTTTCACTCTTTAGTGAAGTTTTCTGCCATCACCTGCTGAAACACCTCTCCTCCTCCCCCTCTAGTTTTGAGTTTCACCAGATGTGGACCCTCGCTGTTTGGAAGACTGATTGATTTTAGGCCGCACTGCAATCCAGCTGTTGTAATTGTGAGTTGCTGGCAAACGATTTGCTCTAACTTACATCTTGTGGTGTCTAGCAATGTATGTACATATATTTGGTTTAATTTGCACAGGTTTGTGTGAACTGACCCTTTAAACTCAGCGCATTGTGCAACATGCAGTGTCAGCAGCAGAGGACAGTTTGGTGACAGAAACATGTGCAACATTTTCCATTTTCGACTCAAGCCCTTCACTGAGATTCTTTTTTTTAAAGGGTGTCTGTGTATGTGTGTGTGTAGCTGAGTGTTTGTCTCTTGTCTACAGCTACAATTGTGTGTAACTCGTGTGTACTGCATACTCTGCATCTCTGTTAGTTATATTTTGTGCATGTAACACAGTGTATGCTCATCCCAGCCTGAGTGTTACATCTGTGCACATGCGTATGTCTTTCAGTTACATACCAGTGCACTTCAGTTTGTCCTTATAGGCCAGTGCATGTAGGTTAGTGCACAAGTGCAGGTGTGCCTGTCATTATTTGATCCATCAGTGTGTGAGTACAAGTGTTTCTATGCAGAAGTCAGTGTGTGTGTGGGTGTAAGCACAAATGTGCACCGATTCATGTTTTTGTGTGTGTGCACATATGGGAAAGTGTTGGTGTGCCTCCCTATTGGTGTGTTACCTTTAAATCACCATGTGTTTTTCTCTCTCTCTCTCTCTCTGTGTGTGTGTGTGTGTGTGTGGACATGCGCTCTTTAGACCTAAAGGACCTTTCTAGAAAGTGAGGACATTTTGAGGGCAGGCGGGTAGTTGTGATGGTTAAGGTAAGCGTTGGAAGCTAAAGAATCCATAAGAAGCAGTACAGGTCCTCACAAGTATAGAAACACCAACATGTGTGTGCACATATAAAGTGTACTATATGTGCAGGAATTCCTGTCAATGTGTGTTTCCACAACTGTGTATGAGCATGTGCGTGTGCTCTGTGCTACACACTTGCAGTCCCTCAGCGTGCGTGTGTGTGTGTGTGAGCGGCGGTCTCCCGGGCCGGGCCATAACAGTGATGGATGGGCCGTGTGTGGAGGCCGTTATTATTTGTTATGTGAGCGGGTGTGTGTGACTGGGCCAAGGGGGCCATACACCTGCTGCGCGTCCAGAGAGCCCCGGCGAGCTCGGAGAACAGCTGGACGCATTGATTTAGCGGCTCGCTCCGCAGGCTGCAGGAACAAATCAAGCAACAGCTAATAAAACCAGCCTTTATGATGGCTGCTCCATTTGCCCTCCAAAACAACTGGCTACATCATGTGTTTTTCTAACGCCCGCCGCCACACAAAATTAAATCCCGGGCTAAGGTGTCGCTTCTGGATGCCGTGGAGCCCGGGGCTTAATGTCTGGCTTTAATGCAGCGGGGGTAATCAATGTTGCATGGTGTACAGTATGTGTATGAGTCTGTTTGCATGCACTTGCAACAGTGAAAGAGTATATATTGTGCGTGTGAGTTATTTAGTCAGGTTTTGATGTTTGTTCAGGCACATGTGTTTTTGAGCATGTTTGTCTTCACACCTACATGTTAATGCGATCAATACTTTTCTAGGTGACATAAGCACGTACTCAGTCACATTCTGCAGCAGGGCCGAATGTGGTTTGAACATCTGTGTGTATATGTGTGTGTGTGTGTGTGTGTGTAAGAAAGAGAACGTGTATATGCTTACATGTGTGTTTTTTGGGGACACAGAGGGTATTTTGTATGAGTCAGCCCTGTTAAGGCCGGTGCAGTGGGTGCAGCTGTGCTTTGTGTCTCTGTGCTGGCAGATGAGACAGTGGCTCTATTGTGAGTCTATTGTGAAGCTTTTATCATGCCTGCTGAGCCTGTGGATTCAGAGGAACAGATTAACTAAGCTTTTGCACTTTGTTTTAGGCACATTCTGCAACCAGAGACGTGTGTGTTATTTATCAAGCAGGTGCACCAGCCTGAAAGTGTCATCCAAGCGGGGAATTGTGGTTCTCTCTCAGTCTTTGCGTAAACATATCTGTGGGTCTGCACAGAGATGGGTGTTTGTGGTGGTCTCTGGCTGCAAAGGGAAGGAGTCATACCATCGACCACATGTTTTGTGGACAAGCTGACTGGTTTATCCGTTGATTGAACTGTTGGGTGGTGGGTTTTAAATAATGAAAAGCATTTACATAGCACTTTATTGTGATATTCAAAGAGCTTTGGTGAAGAAGGGAAACTCACCTCAACCACCAATGTGTAGCACCCACATGGGTGACCCATGGCAACCGTTTTGGCACCAGACCGCTCACCACACATCAGCTTGAGGTGGAGAAGGAGGGAGACATTAAGCAAGTTACACAGGTGGATGATTAGGTGGCCAGATAGAGACAGCCAGGTTGGGATTTCTGCCTTGGCACTGGGGAACCAGGACCGGTTTAACTTCTCATCCAAAGGATGGCATCTCCTGCAGCACAGCATCCCCAGCACCCACTGGGGCATTGGGATTTTCTATTCAGACGGGCCAGTACCACTTCCAGCAAATTAGTTCGGACACAGTGAAAAAGAGTTTCACAGGCATCGCTGAGAAGTTTACACTGGTTTGCACCTCCAGCTCTTCAGCTAACAGCTCACTGTGGCTGCTCCTTCTTTTGCCATTACTTCACTTTTTTCAAACTGATCCAGTGTCCAAACATGAAGGAAGTGAACATTGTCTTGTTTTGTAGACACATTTTTGATGAATGATCGAAAAAAAATGTTTCGCCAGTTAAATGCTTTTAATGTGAAGATGCAACAGCAGGAAATTGGGTTTGCATTAGCAGTAACTTAATGCAGCACTTCATACAGGAATGCCACCCTGTTCCTAATACTGCAAATAATAAGACTGCCATACTTTCATCAGAAGTGAAGTGTTTAATGGAGTGCTTGTCATCCTTTATTCATTTGTTTATTTAATTGGGAGAAACAGTGATGTAAATGTGCTTTGGTTACTTAACAGCTCATTTCATCCATAATGTCCACAGAAGGATCCACAGTAAAGGAAGATTGCAAGGAGGAAGATCACAGAAGAAATGAAAATGGCACATTCCACTGGATATACTCGGTTAAACACAATTTTCAGCACTGCTGGTACTGCTTTGATCAATGTCGTTGTTTCAGTGTTGCATGTTTTCTACCAGTGAAGGCGTTAGAGCACGCAAACACTGCTAGAAAAGTTCACCTTGCAGGTTGGATGCAACTCAACATTTCGTCACCTGTAAGAGAGTTCTGGTGCTCAGCAGGTGATCACTGCAGGTGCATCTGTCAAAACGAAAAAAAGAGCTGCAAAATACTTCAGCATGTCAGCTGGAACAGTCAGCAGTCTATTTCAGTTTTATTCTGAGAAACCTCTGCCTTTCGTCAGTCTGTGGCAGAGCAATAACCCAATATGGCGACATCCTGCTACTATCTGTGGAAGCTAACATGCCCTGAGCTGTTGTGAACACTGGCCTGTGCAGCCACGATGCACACGCTGCTGCAGTACGATCTGACCGTGCCAGGGCCTCCCTCTCGATCCATCAGTGATCTAGCAGAATCTACCGGCAGGTGACAGCTGCTGGGTGTGATGCTGTCAGAACAGGAAGGAGGAGGAGACGACATTGAGCAGACGGGGCGCTACGCGGTCATCGCTGCCACAATGAGACGCACAAAGAGGTGACACGGTGTCGCCCCAGCAGCTGTATTAAATAACTAAAGTGTGATGCTGTGGCCGATGCTGTCACATTGTTAAATGGCCTGAGTGTTGGTGAGTGACACCACTTAATGTCACGCTGTGAGGCTGATGAGAACAGACAGGCTTTATTGTGCGCCGAGCTGAGCCTGTCAGCTTGTTGTTGATGTGAGGGTCTTACGCTCTCCACTTGTACTATAAATACACCCCAATAATAGATTTACAGGTCAACATGCAGCAGCCACAGATCGGAGGGAAGATGAGGGAGATTCACAGCAAGCAGGAAATATTTACAGCCGTGGCTCAGCATCTTATGACCTCGCCAATATTTGTAGCCACCAGTAATAAAATCTGATTCAATTATTGAAGCAAAACAGAGAAGCTGAGAGATTGCCTTTGACATTGTAGTCTCACCCACTTTTTGTTCTGCGATATCTATTTCAGGAATCCTGCCGGCCAAGCCAAGACTGTAAGAACCAAAGCTGGACTTCAGATGTTAAAGCCATCAGCTGCGTGCGTGCATGTATACATGCAGTGGATGAGCTTACGCGCCTGTTCGTATTAGATGCCTGCAGCACTTGCAGCCCGTAGCTAAACCGTGGAGCTCCACCATTCCATCATCTTTATTCAGCCATGTGATAAAATCCCTGGCCGCTGTCAGAGACAGTGGTGGGAGATGGAAAAAGACGTGATGAGCCTGCTCACTGTGGCTCGTCCTTCACAGGGGTGTGATCACCCTGTAAAACGCTCACACTCTTCATTCCTACAGATGTACTGAGAAACCTGGGAACGGTGCAGGACCACCTCCCTCACCAAGCCACGCAGGGTTTACGTCTGTCCTGGTTTTCAGATATCTGTCTCCGGGACGTCTGCTGCCACTTAATTACAATGGAGGTGAATGAAATTGTGTTGTGGTGCTCACAGTATTGAAAACTTTCCAGAAATAATGTCCCTGTTGCTCTGAATAATTCCAGATCTGTGAATAGTTTCCAGGGCTAATTCTTCAGTTTAATCTGTATTATTCCAAAGCACTGAAGGAAGTTCAAAGTAATGAAGAAATATTTGGAAAGGAAGCAAACATTTAAGGTTTAAGCTATAATCAGTGCTTTCATATTACCAACGGATCATTGACTGTGTGTGTATGTGTAGAGCAGGCATGTCCAAACTATTCCATAAAGGGCCGTGTGGCTGCAGGTTTTCGTTCCAACCAAGGAGGAGCACACCAGGCCAGCCAATCAACATCAAGGGATCACTGAGTTATCAGCTGAAGACTGAGCTCAGCTAATTAAGCTGGTGTGCTCCTCCTTGGTTGGAACGAAAACCTGCAGCCACACGGCCCTTTATGGAATAGTTTGGACATGCCTGGTGTAGAGAATTAGCACCCGATCCTGCTGTTCTTCTCAGCTCTACAGAGCGATTTAACACCTTTCAGCTCATTGTTTTGGTTTTCCAGCCTGCGACGTCAACGATTTGGTTCATGTTCATTTGCAGGTGCAGCAAATCTCTGGTAAACTCTCGAGTAAACTCACTCTTTGAGTCTCCCAGTTTAAAATACTAAATGGCTGGAATACTCCTGTATGTACAAAATGCATTTGCAATGAAATGAAATACAAACTTTTTCTGTCATTGTTCATTTGTTATTTCGCACAAAATGTCCGTGTAAATAGTGATTTTATCATTTGCACACAAGTTGAAGAAATGGCTGAAGACTCTTCCACAGTAAACATGGCTCCTTCAGACTCTTCAGGTCAATCTGTCCTTCAGACTCGACCCGAGGTCGAAGCCAGACATAACCTCTGTGATATCCACACTTTATGTCGATCACCTTTGACCCCTCCCTCCGGTCTCTGAGGTCAGACGGACCACACACCTCTTGCAGCAGGTGACTATGAACTGTGGAATCTCGTAACTTTTACAAGTCTGGAGGCAGGTGGCGCTAAAGAGACTGATCATCACCCTGCTATTTCAACCATTACTTTCAGCACCTGTCAATCCATATATGAGATAATAATAATAATAATAATAATAATTATTATTATTATTATTATTATTATTATTATTATTGTTGTTGTTGTTGTTGTTGTTTTTTATTTTTATTTTTATTGTTGTTGTTGTTATAGAGAAACAGAAACAAACTACAACTGAATGCATTCAGTGTCTCTGGAACTTTCCTTCCTTTTCAAGGCCATGTGGAAATGGATTGAAAGGCGCTGTCCAGTTAACAGTGTTTCCATGAGAACACAGTGGTTATGAAGGTGCTATTTACACACACAGCAAGACGTCGCTGATAGTTGGACATTTATGCTCCTGAACAAGGCTTCGGTGGACGGCGGGTGATTCATACCCAGTGCCCACTGCTCCCAAGGAACAAGCCCTAAATTATTTGAAGGGGAAAAGGGCTGCCAGACTAAAAATTAAGGAGGAAAAAACTTTTCAACGTGAATTATTCACTGGACACGACTCGGGGGCCTCAGACGTCCCTTTACAGCCTGGCTCCCAGCTACAGAATGCGTCTCCCTCCCCGCTCTTTTTTTTTCCCCTGCTTTGCTGAACAGTCTACTAGCGCAATGGTGTTCGATCCAGTCGCCTGACTTGTTTTATTATCACTCCTGAGATGTCAGCACAGACCACTCTTTGTCACCTCCCAAAGTTGTTCTGAATTCTCACAGTGGCTGTTTCTGAGGAGGCGTATACAAGCCCCGGACGGTGGAACTGACATTTGCTCCTCGCATAAGTCTGGCGGGGACGGCGAGAGCTGCCATTTGGCAAAGCCATCAGGAGCACTTTACGTGTCTGACCTTCATGTGTCTACATGCAGTAAATATAACCCCCTTGCTTTTGTGGACGAGGCCTGAGCACTCTGACTCCCAGAGGGAGAAACAGGGAGAGAAGAGCATGAGAGACAGAGGTGGAAAGAGAGAAGTTTAGCTGGGAAGCATTTTTGGGAAAAAAAAAAAAAAACACTCTCATCTTAGCATGAATCACACAGCAGGGCGGCAACGTCCCATCCACGTTAGTGAAATTAACAATATTTTCCAGAATTAAATTCTGGTAATGGCTATCATCACTTCTGTGTTCATAGAAAATTTATGACTTTCAGCTGACAGCTTGTTGCGCTTCTCTTTGGCCTGCGTTACAAGTGAAAGGTTTTCATGAAACACTGAAAAGAAAGTCTTGCAAGTTCACTTTCTACATGAATCCCCATATTCCAGGAGTCTGGATATACATCCCATGATAAGAGTTGGTTTTCCCACTTACCTTTAGTGGTATCCATGTTTTCATTTGCTCAGGTTTTAATAATCCATCTGTGAGAGTTAGGGTTAGGTGTATCTAGCCCCAGTATTTACAGTTATATTTTTATGCAATAATTGCATAAAGATTTATGCATACCCTTAATATCTGTGGTGGTAAAAGGTCACATCCTAAATCACTGATATTGCATGTTTGGTCAGCTTTTTGTCATTTGATTACTGTCTTTTTCACAGGAAAAAAAAAGTCAATGCAGTGGAAGTTCAATAATGCAGTAATTAAAGTTAAATGCATAGTAAATGAGCTCAATGATGCACAGAAAATGCAAAAACGTTCAATAGCAAACGCTTCGGGTGCATGAATGCGTGTTTAGATTGCATCATACATGTGAGTGCACGTTGATGTGTGCGCTGGGGGAGCTAGGTTCCGGTCAGGGTCTGTGTCACTCCTCAGATGGAAGCTCCAGAGCTGAAACTTTCCCTCGGCAGCACATCTGGAGGCCAGCAGTCACACTCTGCCAGAGTCGAGCAGACCACCTCTCCTCCGCAGCCCCCACCCTGCAGCTCCTCGGCTCATCCAACCTCCAGCTCGCTCCGTCACGGTGTCGCTGTGTCTTCACCCTGATCATCAAAGTCATGCACTGCTATATACTAATTTGTTAATTCGAGGCTTTAGTAGGCTGCCTGTACAGTCTCATTTTGCACTGTACTGTATAACACCTTAAACTGATAATTGTGTAAAATCTAATCAGGTGTTTTCAGTTTTCTTTATTAAGGGACAAATTTAGAAATCCACAGCGAGGTGAGTTAAAGATTTTCATTTCTGGTGATTTCTGCTCGTGCTAATTCTGCAGTTCTTCCTCTGTTTAGAGTTGTACCAGCTTTGCAAACACATCGCTTCCTCTGAGGAAGAGCAAAGAGACATAGTGTCAGAATCGAGCGGGAATTGACGGTGTCAGGGTTTTTTTTTTAACACAGCATTTAGACCATAAACTGTGAAATAGGAGAGATCTGCTTTCTGTTCTATTGTTTGCATTCCTTGTTTCCATTTCTTGTCACAGCGTAAAAACTGGCAGTCGTGTTTTCACATCAATCCGTTCTCTCTTGTGTTGAGCTCCTTGAGAAACAGCTCAGCTTGTAACGGATTTCAAACTCTTTGACCTTTGCCCCGGGAAGCATGTCTTGGTGTCGCTGGGCGTTTAAATGCACAGGCTGACAGAAAACAAACGCTAGTGTCAATGAAAATGTAAATCACTGAAAGTTGGTGAAAGCTCTGGGCGCCCCTGGGAGCAGGAGGGGGGGTCCGCTGCAATAGCACAGAGAGAAAGCTGCCATTCATGATGATTTTCAACAAAACCATCGCTTCCTAGCATCGACAGTGACCAGCTGTAATTAGACAATACGTTTCTCTTTTAATATTGGCCCTATACTTGCATAGATATGCTGATATAGTGCCAATAATTAATGAAAATCAAGTATTGATTATATATCAAGTATAGACTAAATATAATTTGGCAGGCTTGATTAAATTTCTTCATCTTGTATGATTACTCAGCTCCTTCCAGTTGTCAAGTGGAACTCTTTACATTAACAAAACAGTCGCCACTCTTTGTGCACTTACTCGATTGTTCTGTAGCTTTTAACCACATCATAGTCTTCCTCAGCACATACGCTTTGCTCAGCTTTAATGAAACCCAACATGTTCATTATTCTGAGCATTTTAGGGCTTCTCCAGGGCTGAAAAGTTGAGCTTCCATCCTGGCTTTTAAGTCAACACGGATCCGAACAATCAGGGCAGTCATTTCTTTTGTTGGTATAAACAGCAGAAACGCATTTCACCATCAAACAATATGCCAGCCTGCATCAGCCGGCGTTGCTCACTGGACATTACGAGCTGCCATGTTTAATTTGGAGGGAAATCAGCTAGATCACGTTGTTAGGGTGCTTTAAAATGATTTGTAAAATGTGTGACGTGCCAAGGATATTGTTATTGCAAAATGTAACCAGATTTATGTTTGTGCTGCCGTTACCTGAGAGCACACTCAGCATTTGTGGATGATTTTCTATTTATTTATTGCAAACCATATAAGATTTGGGTTTAAGTTACTACAAATGTGTCCATTGTGTCAAATACAGTCCAGTGGCCATTAAATCCTCCACAGAGAGGGAATGTGTATGTGCCGTGTGTGTGTGTGTGTGTGTGTGTGTGTGTGTGTGTGTGTGTGTGTGTGTGTGTGTGTGTGTGTGTGTGTGTGTGTGTGTGTGTGTGTGGGGTGGGTGGGTGGGTGGGGCTGGACTGAACAGATAGGGTTACACAGTGACTCTGTGACAGAGGAGCTGGTGGATGTATTGCTATAAATTGACTTGCCATGCTGACATGCTGCTCTCTTTGAGGTCTCCTTTTTACAGCATAAACGCTCGATCAGTCGGCACAGACAGTTCACCATAGATGGAGCAGATCCCAGTTTAATCTCTCCCCAGGCACAGCGCGTCTCACATCTGAGCCTGTGCACAGGAAAACGCCACTGACCCTTTTGGTCGCCTGCAGGTTGAGAAAGCTGTTCGTGTGTTCCCTCACTGCACATCGTTTGACCAACACTTCACTGCCTCACTGCACATTTCTGAGACGCAGAGCTAGCTGAGTTTAACCTCAGTGGGAGGTTTTACGGGCTTTTATAGGTTGGATGTAACTCTGTAAATCTGAGCCGGTCTCTTGATGCTGATCCTCTGAACCCCTGTTTTGTTAAGGCCCAAAATGATTTGTCTTTGGCGGCTCCTAGTGGTAGCTTCTAAAAAGATGCTGCGGAGGAGAGGACGTCCCTGCGAGTGTATTTTAACACATTCATCATCATAAAGGGCTGAAAGCAACTAAAAAACTGAAACAAACACAACTCTGAATAATTTGAAGAAGGATAAAATAACATTTGGTCATGATTGTGGTTAGTATAACATTCAAATGTTCTTCACAGAAACATTTTAGTAGTATTTTAGGGAGGGTCACTCAGTGTGGTACGGCTACATTGTCAGAGAGCTGGTCTTCAGAACATTAGCTGAGAGCCTTCGTTCCTCTGGGTCCACCTACAGTACTGAGTCTGTTGGGCTGGCTGCTGGGAGACATTTGTATAACTGCAAAGCCACGTTATCTCCTGTAATCTGTAAAAGGAGACACGTTTCACACCACGCAGACAGCATTCATCTGCAGAAGCTTTGCTCTTTGTCGGCGCTGCCAGTAAGGGATCAGGTGGAGAGAGAGAGTGGAGAGAAATAAAGCCGAGGGCTCTGGGAGCTTACGTGCAGAAAATCGTCCAATGACCCTCTCGCCCCCACCCTTTGTCCCTCAGCTCATCTCCTCTGCACTCTGTGCCCCCCTAAATTTAGTCTGTGTATTTGGGGCAACCACTCCAACCCATTCTTCGCGCCCCACCCCCGGCCTCCCTCTCTACCGGCATTTCGACTCAATTCATCCTTGTCAGGGACGACAGGGTGATCTGTCTGGGCGCAGACATCTCATGGTGAGACGGAAATGTTCTGATAAGCTGTGAACAATGTCGTTACACGTTAATGATCCCGCCTGGAAACGTGATGTATAAAGCCGGCAAACATGCCTCCAACAAACACACATGAGCACACACCTACACACACAACAAATGCTGCCACCGCCCCACCCTCCATCTCCGTTTGGACAAACGATTAAAGATATTCTGCTAACAGATTTTCATTGTGAACCAGGCATTAGCAGATAAACAACAGGCATTTAATAAATCTTAGTTTATTTAACAGGAGATTGGCCTTTTGCTCACTAGCATAGCATACACTAGCAATGTGGAGTGATGCTAGAATCCATGCTAACGCCTTGTAGCAACTTCTGATACAATGAGCAGTATCTCATCCCACTTTTTGCACAGGTTTGTATGGGACACTGGTCATATAAATGGTCATTATTGCCAATTTAAATGTATTGTTTCCATTAGAAGTATGGTACTGAGCCCCATAGAGCCCAAGGGTGTCGTATTTATGCTTTTTTCAAGGTGTTCATAACCCAAACTGTCTTATTTTGACCGTTTGGTTGACCATCAATATTCTTCTATGGTAATTATAGTAAACTACAGTAATAAAACGTGCCTGATATAAAGTCATGATGGTAATGTCTCACTTTCTGCCTAATTTGTGTCCATATCTAAAGAGAAAAAGCTTCAGACAAATTGAACTTTTCAGAGCACATGGATTCAGAGTTGTCATCATTCACTAATCTTATTCACACACAGATTTTCGTTTCTTTCTTTTTTTTTTTAATTTGTCAAAACTGCAGCAGCTTTCAAGGTCGGCCTGGGTTTCAGTTCAAACTAGTCCGACTGAAGATGGCAAAGACAAACAAGGACAAAGTTGAAAGAAGCCAGGAAGGGAGAGTGGTGTATGTGAGTGCATGTGTTTGTCCTACAGAGAGACACAGAGAGACGGACACATGTGGGCATGAGAGAGGGGGATAGCCAGATCAGCAAAGATATACAGAGCATGTCAGGTATGGCAAAATGTTGTCAGAAGCAAAGTACAGATTCATCTGCAGTATCTTTAAAAAAAAAAAAGTCTCCCTACCAATCAACCTGTTTACCTGTGGAATGATCCAAACAGGTGTTTTTGGAGCGTTCCACATCTTTCCCAGTCTTTTGTTGCTCCTGTCCCAACTAGTTTGAAAAGTGTTGCTGCATTAAATTCAGAATAAGCAGATATTTACAACAATCAGTGAAGTCAAACAGTAAATATATTGTCTTTGCACTGTTTTCCAATGAGTATATGTGAAAGAGGATTAACAAATTATCACATTCTGTTGTATTTAAGTTTTATGCAGCCTCCAAACCTTTTTGGAATCAAGGTTATAAAAAAAAGCTTAGATTCTTTGATTTTCATGTTTTTATATGGAAAGCACATGTTGCCATAATTTAACTTTTGGAACGTAAAACTGAAAAATGCATGGTGGTTGCTTTCCTTTTTGCACCTGAAAAGCTAACATTTGGGAGACGCAAGAGTGATGAATGCCCATTTATCATTTTCTACCCATCTGGAAACTTTTTCACACGCTCTGTGCTGTGCTGACTTGGTTTCTGTGCGCTGACTGGCGAGCGGTGACACGATTTTTGCGCATGTGCATGCACGCTATGTTCATGCTCACTTTCCTGAGGGTACAATATGTGTGTTTATGTGTGTTGTGTATTTCCCAGTCTGTGTGTGTGTGTGTGTGTGTGTGTGTGTGTGTGTGTGTGTGTGCGTGTGTGTGTGTGTGTGTGTGTGTGTGTGTGTGTGTCTGGCCAGCCTGGGTTTGTTTGACCAGCTGTTTGGAGGGAAAGCCTGATCCCATGTGACCTTGTGTTTCTCCAGCTGCTCTCGGATCAGAACGACCAGCTCTCTCTGCCAGGAGACCCGCAGGATGGGCCCAACCCTGTTCACCCTGCTTCTTCTGGTTTTCTTTTTTAGGATTATTATTGTTGGTAACAGTAGTCGTTGGACTGGTACAAGAATTAACCCTTTTTAGAGAAAAAAACTGACAACACAGAGGTTGACTCAATTAAGCTTAAATCCTCTCTAATGGCTAAATGCTGCCCTATGACGACAAAACAGTCCACCTATCTGTCCACTGCATTTCATGGAAATCTGTTCCTGATTTATCCTGCTACTAGGCAGCTAAATCTCAAAAAGTCACATAACTGAGTCCATCAGGGAGTCAGTGATGGAGACCAAATACAAAACGTCCAATGATTTGACGGATCCATCCTCGACTGGCTTCAGATAGATAGATAGATAGATATACTTTATTTATCCCAAGCTGGGAAATTGCAGAAATTCAGCACTGAGATGGTTCAGTATTTTTGAATTGAAAAAGAATAAAACTTAGCTTTGAATTCATCAATCAATAAAGCAGATAAGCCTTGGAGCTTAAAACAAAAGGACCCATTATTGATCAATTTTATAATAGTGTTGTTAAAACTTGGAAAAAATGGTGAAGTTATTACTTCTCTATTGTGTCATATGACCATTATCTTAGGTGGTGTTAGGTGCAGATGGCGATGCCCATGATACACAACTACTGTCATGCTTGCCCTGATTTATTACTACACACCTTCTACAACTGTTCTCTAAGTGTCTGTAATCACCGGTGAGCATAAATTACTTCACTTTAGACATAGGAAACATTTGATTTGGCTTTTTCAAACAATTTTGCATTTGCTCGAGACACATTTTTTGTCACTTTCAGAAAGATGGAAAACTTCCACAGAGACATTGCAGCACAGACAGCGCTCCAGTCTTTCCCTCAATCTCTGCCGTTAGGACACATAAAGAGTTAGTTTGACAGAGGTGCACCACTGGGCCAATAGTGGGCATCAGATGCTGATTCCTAGAATATCACAATACAGATGTCTATAGAAAGTTATTGGCAGAGCTCCAATAAAATTCAGTGGTTCAAAGTTAATTTCATATATATCCTTGCATCTGATTGACATTATTTGCTACGTATTCTTATGCAGTATGAATACAGAGAGTCAGAAAATAATCGGAACCGGAACCGGTAGTTCAACTCCACTTATGCAAAGTGTTTTCCTCCCAAGATGCAGTTGTTTACCATCGTGTTCGAGGCGACAGTCACAGGAACTGAAGACCAGAAACTGCTGCAGAGGAGAGAATCGAGCTGAGCCCGTCGATCAGCGAGGTGGTGAAACCTGTCGGCTTCACACTCACGCTGTCACGCACACACACGCATGCACACACACACACACACACACACACACACAACACTGGCAGGGTGTACACACATTCCCATACCGCATATAAACACACGCATTCTTGTACACACATGCACACACAAAGCCTGTTGTAATGAGAACATTATCATACATCAGCCATGTCTCCTGCTATTCACAGCAGGTATTTATAGTGCTGTTCACCGCTAGTAAAGACTTTGATCTCCATGTGCATGTGTGCGCGTGCATGCCTGTGT
The DNA here is from genome assembly GCF_017976325.1 of Chelmon rostratus. Taxonomy (NCBI): domain Eukaryota; kingdom Metazoa; phylum Chordata; class Actinopteri; order Chaetodontiformes; family Chaetodontidae; genus Chelmon; species Chelmon rostratus. The sequence continues at coordinate 2,120,384 of NC_055670.1, forward strand.
GTGTGTGGGTGTGTGTGAGCATGTGTCTGTTTGTGTGTGCGAGTAATTGTGCAGCTAGCTTTGTGTGAACAAATCTGAGTTTTAGTCCTTGGGGTCGAGGACAGACTTTCAGACAGACCTTCAAAGGGTTCAGACTAGGTTTAGTTAGGGTTAGGGTTGGGGTTAAGCATTTAGTTGTGATGGTTAAGGTTAGGGTAAAGGGCTAGGGAATGCATTATGTCAGTCGCAGAAGCATAAACGTGTGTGTGTGTGTGTGTGTGTGTGTGTGTGTGTGTGTGTGTCTGTGTGCATGTGCATGCACCAATTAAAATGGCAGGGGACCCATGACTGTCAACAGCCAGGTGCTGGATGTTAGGTGGAATTTGGCGCATGACCGTGACGAACCCGGATGCTCGTCTTACATGGTACAAGATAGCGAGCCATCAGATTCCTCAAACACACCAGGCCGTGTGCGTGTGTGTGTGTGTGTGTGTGCACATTCCATTATTTTTCATATTCTTCTTATTATTTCTGTTTTACACGACACATGACAGATCATAGAAATAACTTATTTAGTGATATGATATTTTAGTATACATCATATTGTACAACTATCATTTGTGTTCATTCACATTAAACACATTCAGATTAATATTTTCTAAATCTAGATATGAAGAAGTTATGTTTGTGAGATTTATTCCCATTTCATTTACTCACTTTATAGTGGAGATTGTACTTTTGTCAAAAAATTTAATTAAACAAATCTCTTTTTTGGAAATGTGGGAGGCAAATTTTACCTTATTCCCTGAACAAATAAAACAAACTTACAGCATAGTATTATCAGAAATGGTTTAATAACACATTCACACACTGAACACGTTCACTTCATTCCAAATGTTCAATTAAAAGACTGAAAAATAAACAGGAAGTATTCGGACAGAACAACATTTTCTTAAACATTAATGTGTTAATTATAATAAATCAAAATCCTTAAGCACACAACACTCAGCATATTTACATGTGTTTTACACATCATTCGGGAATTTATCTGTAGAAATATATAGAGGACGACTGTTATATTTACATTTACTCACAAATACTGGAATTACTGGAATCATGGAAAAAGAGGTAATTGATATTTCAAATTTACACTGATGTTAATAAACAGGTCAGATGGACAGCTAGTCCTCGACATTTCCAGTAATCCCTGGTCTGTTCCCGGCTCTTGTTTACAGATGTCTCTCTCTTTGCTGCTTTAAGTCGCTGATGTTTAAAAGTGTCCGGACGGCCTTTTCAGAGCTTTCAAATGCCGCTGAGGCTTTCAGCTCAGCTGGTCTCACATGTCTGTCAACACTGCTATTACCATCCTCTGTGTGTGTGTGTGTGTGTGTGTGTGTGTGTGTGTGTGTGTGTATGTGTGTGGGTATGTGCGTGTGGATGGGTGTGTGGGGGGTATCTGGGCCTGTGACCTTGAAAGCAATGCTGAACATTATACTCAACACCTTGCCATGCACATATACACACACAAAAGTTAGCTAAGTCATATTCTGAGCCAGAGGCTGCTGACCCTTTAACTGCTTTTACATTGCCAACACATGTTCTGTGTACACATTTTTTAAATTAGCCCTATCTATTGTTCAGAACTAGGCTTGTTGAGAAGCTGCCAGGAGTTTTGTTCAAAGCTCACAGAGAAAAGTTCCATCTGTTTCTCAAGATTTCAGAAATGTGAATTAAAGATTAAAGAGGTTACCCACAAGTTCCTTTCTTATTTGAGAGTAACTCCAAACTCGATGTTGTCGGCTACAGAGGAAAGTGTTTCTGCAGCAGCCTCTGTTGGCCCTGCTCTTCTGACCTCACCCACTGTGACAGTTCAGGTGTGTACCTCAGACATAGCTGGATGCACTCTGGTTTTCCTCCTGTGTGTAGCTTCCAGTACTCTTGCTGATGAAAGACACTCTCATATGTGCTCCAGAGGTGCAGAGCAAACACTCTTTATCTTTACTGTCACATGTTCTTCTCTGCATGTTCTGATGATGCATTTTCTACAGGAGGCAGAGATTTGGTATGTGACAAAACTGTTTCCTATGATTCATCCCTCCGTTATGCGTGCTTTTTAGCTGACTTCCCAAAGCACTGAAAAACAGTAAGGAGAAATCCATACAGCTGTCACATTTTGGGGATGCCAAAGATATTTTATATGCAAATGTGTTTCCCCTCAAGGGAGAAATGTTTGAGCCGGAGTGCCACGGTGCTAAAGTGAAGAGGCTCAGTGGCCATGACAATGTGCTAATGCTACAATGGGTCTCTAACGAGTGAGAGCCAGCGCTAATTTCCCTGTTTGACAAAAGGACTCTGTGATCCTTGGCTGTTAGCGGTTTGCTGCACTAGCAGGTGTGTGTGTGTGTGTGTGTGTGTGTCCACATGCGAGAGAGACTAAACACTTTTACTCGAATATATTAAGTGCCAGCTCACTATGAGCAAACTGGGAGTCTGAAGCTTGCTATGTGTGTGTGTGTATGTTCACTTACATGCATGTGCATGTGCATGTGCACCTGTCTGTCTGTTAAAATGCATGAGTTTCAATTAACTTGTATTTAGTATTGTATGACAGCGTGTGTGTTCGAGTGCACAAGCGATTGCTGAGCTTACGGGGTCGGCAGCGGCCTGCTGGGGGTTATTTGGCACAGGTCACAGGGCAGACAGATCATTTACATCTCCCAGCATGCTCTTGTGTTCTTGGAACAGGAAGTGGCACTGTTGCTGACCGCTCACAGCAAAAGCCCTGATGAAGACGAGCTGTCAGCATCAACCTGCCCCGCAGGACACCCACAGCAACAAAACAGGGGTTGGCAATAAAATATCAAAGTGAAAGAAAATGTGATTCAAAAGCACATTTACACTTGGAATAATGCAAAAAAAATAGGAAGTACTGCAGAAGATAAGCAGCAGAAGAAGAATGAAAGAAACCTATGATAAGAAATCACAATGAGATATTCTCAATGATATTTGGTTGTGATCATACTCATTTTATTTTGTAAAAATACAATATTCCTTTTTTAGGAATGTTCTTCACATATTGTTTCTTTATTAAATTGTTGCAGCAAAAATAGAAGAAAGAAAGAGAAATCAGGAGAGGCATGCAGAGGGTATAATGTCTGTGCTAGTGTGCATTTTATGAGGCTAAAATAGAGAGAGACACTAAACTCAGATTAAGAGGTTGTCCTGGAGTTAGGAGGATGTTTGCATGGAGAATCATGTTCAGTCCCTTTCCTACCACGCAAAACATGTACACAGCCGTGATACTGCACGGATCTTGGGATAAAAGTATCCACCAAATGCCACATGCGAGAAAAAGAGACATTGCTATGTGAGGAGATGAAGAGGAGACGGAGGAGGCACTCGCATGACGATGAGTGATTGGACAAGTGGATGGAGTGAAGAGGGGAAGGAAGAAGAGACAGGGAGCAGGGAAGGAGGATGGTGACAACTCTGACAGCCTCGTCCACCCCCTCAACCTCCAGGATAAATTTAAATCTGATGATTGGGAGCACTGTCCTGGACCTCTCGCTGCTAGACCCTGCATTTTTGTGTGTCTGTGTGTCCATCTTTTCTGTATCGGGGCCCATGAGTTCAGAAAATGAGCTGATTAAATCCCTTGACAACAAAAACAACCATATTAGAAAATGTTTAGTTGTGTAAATGGGTCAAGGCAGGGTATCCAACAAGACCATAATAGCAGTTTAATATACTAAACTACTTTGATGCATTCACCCAGCAACAGAGCTTTGTCCACACCTCAGGACAGACACAGACTGCAGACCTGGACAGTCAATACATCCACAACAAAAGACAATATGGCGACCTCACAACAGCAAGATAAGAGCGTCTCTGTTGTGTTTGGCTGAACAAAAAAAAGACAAAAAAGAAAATGTTGTGTGGGACCAAGGATGTGCATGCTGTACATGAAACTGTGGCTCGTTTGCTTTTCCAGTGCACGAGCAGCGGGCCTGCTTGTACATGGACAAGTGATGACAATAACAATAACAGCCATGAACTGGCCTTTTGAAGGGTGCACAGACCATCCTGTGACACATTATGCAACTTAGCGTTTGAAAAAAAAAACTTGTCCACTATTGTGTCTTGTTTCCATTTCTAATATATATATTTTTTTAAAAGCTGTTTTGCCAAGATACCACAATTATAATATCCACCTTTGGTACCTTAAGGGCCACATGGACAACACTACAGTTTGTTTGAATAGAAGTGATTTGTAGGGTGACATGTGACATTGTGGCACATCCATTTGACCTCCTATCAGAATTGTCACTCTGTATAGCGTCTTCCTGTTCACACTGATGAGAAAGCCATGACTTTCAATGTCAGTGGAAACAGAACTGATACTCTCATGGACTTCATCCTCTGCAGTCCACATCTCAAGTCGCACATAAATAACGTCTGTTTGCATCCAGACAAACAGACTGTCCATCGACCCGTCTGTTTGTCCTCCACACAGTAGCTGTCTCTTTGTATTTCTCCCTCTGTGTCTCAGCTCTCTCTCTCCATCTATCTTTTACTCCTACTCACATGTACACAAATGCTAAGTAGGTGTTTGAGTGGCTCTAGAACTAGTGTTGAGCCTTTTTTTTTTTTCTTTTTTGAGGACTTGTGGGGCGAATGGCTGCACACCTGTCTCCCATTCCCAGAGTTCATTCATGATGAAAAAAAAAATACATCCAGAGATTTCAACATTTGCTTCGTTGGTTCTTAACCATTTGTTGTGCAGTCCTTAGCATGTGCACCAGCACCTGTTCTTGCACATTATTTCCATCCCAGTCAACTAGAAAGCCTAGAGCACGGTGAGATGGTAACAGGCGAGACTTGGGAGGGTGAAGATTTAGCTTGGCGCAGGTCAGGACAAGCTGGCGAAGCGGGACACTTTGCATCCCTGGGGAGGGATCATAGCTTCATCTGCATCAAGTTCTGCTTCCTCTGGTTTCTCAAATTAGTGCCCTCAGTTGCTTTTTGAGGCGTGCTTTAAATATCTTGTACACCATATGAGGACACGGCATTCATTATTCATTATGGACCTTGGAAATAGCAGGTTGATCATGGTCAATTGCTTTTGATTCAAGGTCTACTTACCAGATTTTTGTACAGCTTTTAGCTACATTTCTTCACCAGTGGATGGAGTTTGCTCAAACTCCAACCACTGAGTACAACTACGAAATGCAGTTGAAAGTCCAGGGAAAAGCTAGTAAGTAGACATTGAATCAAGACTTTTATCTAGTATCTACACATTGTGCTTTTTCAGTGCTGTTTCCAGTTGCTATGTTTGTTTGTGTCCACATGAACATTTTGTGTATCAGACACATTTGTTTTTTGTGCATTATAGGATAGCTTCTCATTTTTCAAGTCCATCTTCAATCATATGTATTTTCCAAGAGTTATGCCTGGCTGTAATAAGCTCCCCTGCCCATACTGGCCTACAATGCAATTTCAATTCAAGTCCAGAGTCCTCTTTCTGCACATCCCACAGTACAACAAAAGCTAATATGAGGCCTCAGCAGCATGTTAGACCAAATCAAGCTGTTATCTTTAAAGTTTACAATCATTTTAGTGCAAAACTCCTACTTTACTGTGTTTCCTTGCTGAGCTGCGGCGGAGGGACAGTAACGAAGGGGTAAAGAAGGAATTCTATTCTAAAAAAACTAAGTTTGGAAGATAACCTCTGCATTTGTTTACCTCAGGCTGCTGAAGCTTTATATTAGCTTCACAATAGATTTTTGCACAGGTCAAAATTATATAAATAAATATATGTAGTTTGATTAAAAAAAAAATCTCTGTAGGAAGGGATCTGTGCCTGATTGTTCTGGGCAAGATGAACAATTACAGCAGCCAATATCTCTTCTACAGACTTGTGAGTATTGTTTTAAGACGAACTTGAAAATTGTGAACCTATCCTCTTGTCTTGTGGGAGGAACAAAGACTCATGAAGGGCAAAGAATGAACGTGATCGTCTGAATGTTTGACTATGATACCAGTAATACTTAGTTGGGGAAACACAAAGCATTGTGTGTGCCAGGAGTCTCTTGCGGTTGTTCCGGGGGTTGTCATACTGATACTGGTTTTTATTGGCAGTCACAGGAGGACCAGAATGACTAACAGACCAGCTTTTTAACTGTTACCATCTTCACTACATTCCAGCGGCACATCACCGCCGGCTCAGTGTTAACACAACTGCAACAGAAAGTTCTGATCACAAAAGGTCTCTGCATGAGGGTGAAAGGCATGTTTGATTTACAGCAGTGGAGAATGAATTTGAGACATTGCTGTTAAAGACTTGATAAAACATGCACTCGTGTCTCATTGTGCAGTCAGTTAGTTCATGTCTTTCTGCTGTTCAATCAGATTGTCAAGCCCGATAGCTGTAATCAGACGCCACAAGTGCACGCAAATCAATTTGTATGTATCTTAAAACAAATTGTCTCATTTTCACACTGCTATCAGATGACTGACTGTGATCTGCCAGCACCATGTAACGGCTGGCGTGGATTTGAAATTAGGCCACAGCTGCCCCAGCGAACTTTATCGTGCCTCCATATTCGTGTTTCTCGCAGAATGGGATAACCTTTCCGTCCCATGGGGACCAAGACAGAACGGCTGGGACCATCTGACACCGGATCACCCGCATGGAATTTGGGGAATGGCGCTGTCCCTCCGCCGTGCCCACTCCACGGGGGAGGTGTCATCTCTGAATTGTGTTTATTTGTTGGCACCCTGTCGTGAAAACCTTCCCATCAACTGCATGTTAATCTTGTCAGTAAATGGCCCAGTGATTTTTTTTGTGGTTGTCTCTTTTCAAACCACCACCTCAGTCACTTGACAAATTTATGAACATGGCCACTCCACTGCTCATCATCCCATCCTTTTCTTTCTGGCATTTTCCTTCCTCTGCTGGTCACTTCTGCCTTCTTAGCTCTGCCATGCACTTAGACCTCCAAGTCCCAAATACATACACATAAACACATAGCGCCGCATGGGTTTGGTGACATGTGCTGGTGGCAGTGGACGGCACTAAAAAGGCTCTGGTGATGAAAAACCTCCCAGCCGTCCTGGGAATCCATCTTCTGTTTCACACAAGGCAAAATTTATGAGCTCAGCACTCAGCATCTCTGCTCTCCTGCTTAGATGTAGAGACTTTCACAGAAAGACATGCAGAAAGAGCGACAGAGGAGCAGAGGTGACAGGGATGTAGAGAAGCAGTAACTGGTGGGAAGAGATGAGAAAAAGAAAAAAAAACAAGAATATGTAGATGACAGTTTGAGAGGAAGGTGAGGATGAATCACTTGGGGTCCGTTTGTTTCCTGTAGAGGTGAGAGACCAGAGAAACTAAACTCATTTACATCACAGACTGAACAGTAGAGCTGGTTGGTAGCACACACCTGATGTCAGCCAATCAACTGAATGTCAGACACAAAGCCTGGACTGATCAGGTTACATCTGTCATTCGGATCAATGGCAAAAGTGAAAGCGAGAAGGGTTTTTTATTTTGAATTTGCTGGACAGCTGCTGGTGTTATTATAGGGCATACCCGACAAGGAGCTAAAATATAAGATAAATATAATGTGATTGGCTTGTTCAGACACATCAAACCTCCTCATTCATTTCAATGAGGACAATCCGTTGAGGCAGCAGGCGTTCGATGTGACATCATCATCAAATATAAGTGTATGCACATGTTCCTTGTAGATAACTTTATTACATGGAAACCTTATTTCTACTGTTTACTCTGTTTAAAATAATTAAAATGTTACTGTCAGAACTTTTTAGACTTGCTAAACAGGAATGAGTGTGTTTGTGTGTTAGAAAGCCAGCTGCTCATGCAGTGACTGCTCATTGGTAGGTAGGCCAGCGTATGATCGTCAGTCAGGGATTATCATTAAGAGACAAAGATATAAACAAATATTATAGATAATTATCTCAATTTTTCATTCATCTTACTTTAATTGGTACACGTGTAAAGTACGAGACTGATGGCTGCCTTGAAGCTGCCTAAATTCCACAAATAAAAAGGTCAGTAAATAGAGCTACACTCGACTACATCGCTGATCTCAACCACTCACACACCATTTAATGGAAAGACTGCTTGCCACATAAGCGCAAATCATCTGAACCTCATGTTTTTCCAACATTTTTGAAAGGCTTGAAGTCCTGTTTTGCCCAAGTCTGTCAGACGTCCGCCACATAATGCCTTCAAAGACAGATGGATTCACACAAAGTAGAGGGTCCAAGCAACAGAAAAAATTACCTCCACCATCCATCACCAAGTTTATTTACTTGGTGATGAGATCAATTTTTTTGTAGGGGAGCCCGGTGGAAAGTTGGATGGCTCGACTGAGCGTCGGGCCACATTGACAGCTCATGGAAAAAGTGTTGCTCAAGCAAATGGCTGAGCCTCAGCCAGGACGTGCAACTGACTGTAGTTTGCGCTGCAGATGGATGAGGGAAGCGAAAGAATAGCTCCACCGGCAACACATGAGCGGGTTATCAGTCACATCAAGAACAACCTAACTCCTCGGCTCATTGCGTCAAAGCGAAACCCACCCCTGAAGATGAGGCAGGGTCACTGTTATGCTAATTAAAACCCCAAATGTCAGCCAAGGACCCAGGTCACTCCAGTTCCCCGCCACCTCTGCCCTCCACCTAAACTTCCAGCCTGACACCAGAATACTTCAAGGAAAATCCGAGACTATCAAGCTGCAGATCGGCAAGCTGGAAAGGCACATTTTGGAGATGAGGTGGGAGGCAGGAGTTCAGAGGGCAAAAACAACAAAGACAGTGATCGGGGCTGTAAATTGTGCTGCAGACACATCAAGCTGTCTGCAGACTCCTTAGGTCGAGTGTCAGCTGGTTTGGGAATGAAAACACTTAACCCCACCGTGGCGTAGAAGGTCATAACTCACAACTCTGTTCCCTGACATGAATTACTGCCTCTCGTTAGGACTGGCCATCCACCTCTCTCGCCCCCTGCCCCTCCCTCTCTCCTCCCTACTGTCCCATTTGTGCAACAAGTAGATGTATCCATTGCCGGTATCTCTGAACAAGATACTCTTACAGAACCTAGCAAAAATGTGCCGCAAGTGTGCAGCGAGAGGAAGTGAAAGCAGCGGCGGTGTCACACGCACTTTATTTTTACAATTCGGACACACAACGCTCTCATGCGATATGGGTGGTTAATCTCCCCGGGTGTAAATTTATATTCTATTCAAGCAGGGAATAAGGTGGCTTCAGCAGGAGGCCCCCCGCCGGTCGATGGCACTCCGCCTGAGAGACCCCCCACCACCTCTACTACTGGCGGATAGTGGTCCTTAACCCTCTCAACACCCCCACGCTGCCAGAATTCAGGAGCAGCCTCATCTCAGATCTCTTCATTTCTAAGGCTTTGATTTATCTGAGGCTAAACATAACCCTCAGCACAGCGGTTATAATGTCAGCTCTTTCTGCTTTTTCAGCTAAGGCCAGGGATGAAATACCGAGGGCTTGAATCAACATGGACGTTCACTGGACTTTAACAGTAGTGTGATGAATGAAGGATTTATACAGCTTCACAGACTTTTTTTTGACACAGTAATTTGGGGATATGAAATAAAATGTGCTGCCAAGGCGGTGTAATCAAACCGTGGGAGTCGCAGTGAGCGCGGCGGAAGATTTATCGCCCGTACAGCGGCATGTTAGCCAGATAAAATGTTACTTGAGAGAAGTTAAAGTGCTAGGTGTTTAAAAATGAACACCGAGGGCTGGGAGCGAGATACCAAGAGTGAAAGATGTTGATGGATAAAGAGGTATAAAATGACAGAGAAAGGGAGAAGCTGAGGTGAAGAGAGAAAGTGGAACCAAAAGAAATCCCTGGCCTTCCTATCTAATGATCTTTCACACATGCAGCTTATCTTATCTCGGCAGCAGCTGAAAAGCCTTCTCCTCTCCTCTCCCCAGGCTGATTAAACAAGTGTGGAAGGGAGAGGAGTTTTCAAAGAGATTTCATCTGTTTTTGCTCTCCCTCCCTGACACCCGATCAGAACCTCCGCGGCAGCCCCCGGAGACGAGGCCCGGCTGTGTTTATTCGGCGCTAAAAAAGGTTATCTGCGACGTATGAAGGTGCTAAGCAGAGATCTGTCATTGTGGAGGAGGATCGGGAGGAAGGAGCTGATGAGCGGGAGGAAGAGGGAGGGAGTTCTGGCGCAGAAAAAAAAAACAGAGGTGATGAAAAAGACAGGATGTATTTGAGGAAGGGGGGGGAGTGAAAGGACAAGTTTAGCGAACACTTTCAGCTTGAAAAAGGTATGCGATTCAGATTGTATATCTCACTCTGACCGATGAGTAGCAGGACGAAGAATAGATTGTGGTCTGAAGTGCAGGTTATCATTTCTCTTCATATATGACCACCTGTTGTCACATGACCAGACTGAGCAAACTCCATCTGCTGAGGAAGACCATGAGAGAGAGTTTCTATTCACAAGAATGACCTCTTACTCATCTGTTGTACATAGAGGAACATACAGTACTCCTGGAAATACAAGGTCAAGCTTGTTTCCACCGTTCTCTGTTCTTTGACCTCTAATTAGTTTTGATGGAGCAGTTTCTGTGATACAACTGGAATCAGCAGTGTAAACATTTAAATCTAAATCTATTGATTTCGAGGAACACAATGGAACAGAAGATAACTGGTGGACTACTGTCTTCCACATATGAAGCGCTGGCTCAGGCAGGGCACTGAAGTTGCTCTCGCATTGGCTGATTTGAGTCAACTGTTTGCAGTATGCTTCACAATGATTGGCTCACTCACAGCCGTGTGGCTAGTTATGTCCAATCATATTCATGCAGGTGTTCATCACAGACATTCAAACGGACCACTATCACAGGTACTCTGCTGACTACACTCGTGCAAATTCTAAGCCTCCTTCATCACCACAGCCTCCACCTCATGTGGTGTTTTGCATTGTCAACTTAAAATGTAAGATTTATGTTGTTGTAGGATTAGTTCTCTCAGGAGAAGCCCCGTCACTGGTTGAATTGAGTGCTCCTTGCACAGCAGAGCCAGTCGAACTGGCTACAAACAGCCAATTACTTGACATACTGTGAGGGTCTCTGACTGAAGTATAGGCTTACATTACACTCTCTGTAAATACACATTAAGCAAAGCCTCTGTGTGAACAAATTTTGAAAGCCTCTAAGGAGCTAACATGTGCATTACATATAGCCATTTAGCACACTAGTGTCAGAAGAGTACACCCAATTGTGATTTTCTGAAGCTGACGACTTGCAATCGTTGTTGGAGAATAAGATTATACACTCTGTTTTAATGTGAACAGCCATATTAGCATGTTCATTAGCCTTACTTCATTCATTTTGTGTTAGAACACTTTGTTGTGTATGACTTCCACCTTTCAAGTTGAGCTGCAATGAGCATTTTTAGCCACCATACACACACACACACACACACACACACACAGACACAATATGCAGATGCAATGCAATAAGCATTTAAGTGACTGAAGTTGTGAGAACATGTTTGGTGGTGACTGACAATGAAACTTTCTTTCTCTTTCAAAAACATCTAGAATTTGGGGTTTTCTACATTTCAACATCATACTTTATTACACAAAAAGAGTCTACATTTGTCTCACTGTGTTTGGTTTTATTTTCTTCTGTTAAATCACCTATACATGATGATTGTGTAATGTTTCTCTTACCTAACAAACAAAATGAGAGCCAGGAAGAGATACAGTATAGCCCTGCCTAGACAGACAATATGGCAAGTGTCAGCTTCTTCCATGCACTGTTTGAAGCTCCGGCATGTAGGATTCAGTGGCATCTAGCAGTGAGGTTGCACATTGTGACCAGCTTAACACCCCTCGTCTCACCCCTCCCTTTCCAAACATGTAGGAGAACCTACGGTGGCCACAAAACTTGTGAAAAACACAAACCGCACTCCCTAGAGACACTGTTTGGTTGGTCTGTTCTGGGCTACTGTAGAAACATGGCGGACATCATGGGGGAGGACCTAATCCCTCTGATGAAAGTATATTTAGGAATATTATATTCCATTTCTTATGTTTACATTTTAATTCCCCCAAATGCATGAATGATGCTGTTTGTCTGCAGATGAACAGCTGAAGATGGCTATAAAAGAAAAAAAAACTTGCTACATATTCCACTGTACATTTTTCTGTATATTCAAGTCGGCCTTAAAGATCAGACTTTTGAAAAGCAGCTGAGAATTTCTGCCTACTTGCTACCTGCTTGTCTTGGCAGCATTATGGCTGAGCTTACGGCTGGAGGGTAAAACCTGAACCTCAGAAAGTAAAGTTTGAACACTGTCAGAGAAGAGAGCACTGATCGGAGATGAGGGAGAGCAACATGAAAAGAAAATAAAAAGAGGGGGCACAAAAGACAAAGCGGGAGAAAGGTTTGTGGATAGAGGGGGGTCTGTGTAATAGTTTTATTAAGTTAATGACATGAGTGAGACATCAGCTATGGCCAGAGGCGTCTGTCAGGGCTGCAGCAGTGATGCCACGAACTGCTTTTTATGGCCTGTGATCCCAGGCTGCAGGAACACCAGCTCAGAGTCATGAAAGAATAGACAACTTCAATTGAGTTATTGGACTGCAGAGCGAGAGAGGTTTTAACTTAATTAAACACTAATATGAAGCAGTCAGTGCCTCTCTTGTTTTTTTTTTCAAGGGGGCTGGAGGTGAAGTCTTTGACAAAGGCGTTTGTGAGCTCGGACCCCCTGGAGTCTCATACGCTGGCCAAGTCAGAGGTGTTATTAGATGAGGATATAAAGATTAGTGTGTGTGTTTGTGTGTGTGCATGTGTGTGCTTGTGGCACTGTGTGAGAGTGTGTGTTTTGATAGCATTAGTCCAATAGGATTAGTCAGAGGCCACATGGGTGTGTGTGTGTGTGTGTGTATGCATAGGTGCATACGTGCATGTGTGTGTGTGGGCTTGCGGCACTGTGTGAGTGTGTGTTTTGATAGCATTTGTCTGATAGGATTAGTCAGAGGCCACAAGGTTGTGTGTGTATGTAGGTGTGTGCACGTGTGTGTGTTTGTGTAGCTGAGCCCTCAAGTCATGAGAATTTGTTTTAGGAGGAAAAAAACATTGAAGAAAAACATATTAATGATATTTGACATTTTCAGCGCAGCTAAAAACTGATTTTACCTCGACTGTGGAACAACTTGCTTCATGAAGACATTTTGGCATCAGGGGTTGTTGTAAACGCTCCGACTCTCTCATAAACAAAGATACACACTATACATCTGCTGGAAATGATGATGCAGAGCCTTAAAGAAATGCTTTTCACAGTTTTGACTGGCCTGTGCAGAATCCTAACCTCAATCCCATCCAGCACCTTCAGGGATAAACTGGAGTCAAACTGAGAGCCAGACCGTATCACTCAGCATCAGTGTTGGACCTCACTAATGCTCTTGTGGCTGAATGGGGAGGAAATTCCTGCAGCCAGGTTCCAACATCTTGTGGAGAGCCTTCAGCAGCTGATGAACGCCCGTCACGTTGGAATGAGATGCTCAGCTTTCACATGTGTCCACATACTTTTGGCCAAATAAAGTTGCATTTTGTGGGATGTATTATATACAGTCTCGCTGCCTAAATTTGAATCAGAACAGGAACAAATACAGTATCAAGACTGAGTTACAGTGTTTATTACTTTATTACTGTCATCCTCTGTGTTTTGTAATTTGTATGTGTCATGCTGAGTGCACCTCACACACAGTGTATTATTGTGCCTTTGGCATGTTTTAGCTCTGTTTTCCCCTTTCGTCTAGATTTTTCAGAGTCAAATTGCTGAAAATCAGCAATGCTTCACCAGGAATTTTGGTGAACAACCACTAGAAGTTGAGTTATAAGGTCACAAGTAACTGCAGGCAAGATCTGCTGCTGATCTCTTTACGGTACCACACCAGAGGTTTTGAATGTTTTAGCCCTTTAGCTACAAACATGCAGACTTCACAGCTGAATGTTTTCCTGTAAGCCAAGCAGCCACTGGTTTTAGTTCATGTCAGTACAGTATGAAAATCAACCTGCAGAGGCTTTGATGTACTGTCGAGACATGGCAGATTTGTAGTTAATGGAATAACAAGAACAAAACCACTGCTGAAGTAACTATATTTCCTCTGAAGTACTGTACTTAAGTACAACAGTGAGGTGCTTGTAGTTTGCTTGAGAATTGACATTTTATGCTACTTTATACTTTAACTTCTACTTCTATATTGTACTTTTTACTCCACTCCATGTATTTGAGAGCAGTGTCTGGCTGGGGGTCCTTGTCACGTTGTCTGTGAGTTGTTAGCAGGTCCACCAAAAAGACATTTCCCCTCTAAACCTCTCACATGGTGACATTTAAATAACTATTTGAGGCGAAAGGGTTAAAAGACTCAAATATTGCACAAAAAAAGCAAAGACTAGAGAAAGGTATGAAAATATGCATCCAGATATTTGGTAACCTCTGGATTAAACTAGTTGGAGTACTGCATCAGTATTAATCATCGAAAAATATAAAAATATCCAGTCACAGGGACCGATTTCTGCAAAAAAAATACTTTTACTTCTAATCCTTTAAGAACTTCTATCTGACAATGCTTTGGTACAATTTAAACACAGGACTTTCACTTCTAATGGAGCACGTTGTATTGGTGCTTTTACTTTAGTCATGGATCTGAATACTTTCTGAGTACTCTGACCACTGCTATGGTCCTTGAAATTGGTTGATCTTGAATGTGGGGTACTCCATATTCAAACAGGCATGAGGTGGTGCTTTCACTGGAGAGCCCGTCTCACCGTTCCGACTAATCTGTCACTTACCATCACATTTAAACATACATGAAAGCACAGCTCTCTGCAAAGTGTCGCTCCATTCCTCGCTGAATTTGCTCAGATAACCCTTCATCATTTGTGCATCATGCATGGTCCTCTGCATCTGCTAGCACTTTGACAATAGCTCCTATCAGGTTCACATAGTGCCTGTCTCACAACTCGGTCACGAGTGGCCCTCAGTGTTTTTCGATATGTAATCGTATCTCACTTTGTCTGTCATTACACGAAAGGAACGCCGTTTACATCAACTTCTCTTAAATCTCCCTAGATTAGCCAGATGCCAGAGGGCTGTGTGGTGGTCTGGACTGAGGCAGCAGGTTATGTTTGGACTCATGTAAGAAGACTGGGTGGATCGGTTGATTTGTTGGTCAATGGTTGGTGTGTGTGTGTGTGTGGGTGTGTGTGTGTGTGTAACTGGTAGGAGGTCCGGTTATTGACAGAGGGATTATGGCGAGCTCGGAGTTCAAGCCTCTGCGCTGACAGACAACTTGCCCCTGAGAGTCAACACACACTCTGGAGACACACGCCGCCTGCGCCCTCACCTAACACTGATGTGTATGTTTATGTCAGGGTGATGACTGGGCAGCACCTCAGGGCTGTCTTTATCAAGTTTATCAGTCTCCCTTTATATTAGTATTTCTTTACTCTAAAGTCTTTGTCATTTGATAACAGCACCTATAAATCTGCAGCGGCCACTGGAGACTCTCTGTCTAACAGTTTTAGTGTGAGGATTTGCCTGTAATTCATGACATAGACATGCGCAGAGGGGTGTTTTTGCTTGAAAGGATCCTGAAAAAAAGTTTGTCTGAAGTCTCTAAATTTAATCTCTACACAAAAAAAGCTCCATAAAAACCTGTGGGATTGAATTTGAATGAATCTGAGTTGACTTGGTGGACAAATGCATTAAGTTTAGTGTTCCCGTAAAGATATCTTCAGAATAAATGTTGACGACCACAAAACGTAAAGCCCTGCACTCACGGACATAAAAAACATCTGCACGCCACACCAATATATCAGATGTTCCTATATGAGTTAAAGAGCAAAATAGAGCAATACTTCACCAAGAAACAAAATACTGCAATGTTTATCCCCTGAAATCAAATGACTGACAGCTCACTATTCTTTCTGGGTGGTCTCAGGGTGGTGGTGGTGGTGGTGCTAGTAGCGGGGGTGAGGGGGTTGACAGGCTCTATGTTACCCTCTCAGCTATTTTTCAGCCCTCGTTTTTTCCCCACAAAAAACTTTAAAGAGCGTGGCCACATTACCAATGTCATGAGTCTGTTCCTCAGCCCCAGAGGCGCTTCTGACATGTCGGACACAGGATCTAACTCCCTTTAAGAGACACTCTGCCCTCTTTACAGATTTCACTCTTTCCCTCCTTTGGATAATATGACTATTTAACGTGGTTCACCCTGGAGGCACAGACGACTGTGGCTGTGAGTCCGTTACCGAAGACGATTTCAAACATTCAGCCCCTGAAATCGCTGAAGGCTCTAATATAGTTTAATATCACTTTCATCTAGCTTTAGGTTTTATGGGCTAATTCCATATTTAACATTTAACAACATCCGAGACTGTTTGTGAAAATATGGGTGAACACCTGAAGTAGGTCATAGCCTGATTTTGCTTATAGAACGGTGTTTTATAAGCAGACCTCTGTGTGAATAGTGTAGCCACACTGAGTCAGCTGCATTGTGCAATCAACCAGTAATGAATGAAATTAGAGGTAATGTATGCTGTGTAGGGATACACAAGGTAATCTGAGACAAGAAAATAATCTGGTAATAATTCACATATTTAATATGATACTTCATCCCATGAAAAGATCCCTGTAGTGCACTACATTTACTTATATTTACTGACATTTTAATTGAGGGTCCGAGGGTTATTTGAGGGTACTACAGGTCACAATAAGTCACTATAGGATAAACAAGTTACTGTTTATCAAGCAGGGAAGAGTGAATAAGGCGATGAGAGAGGGATCTGGTATCGAGCTTCTCAAAGGCAGAACTGCTCTGGAGGCGAAATTGTTTTATTAATAAATGTAAATTCAGTAGGTGGAGGGAAAAGAACTGTTAGTCTGTCCAGTCAAAGTGGGACAAAATTTAAATCCCGGTGAATCCATTCATTGGCTGCTTTTCTATTACACTTCAGCTAAGATGCTACTCCTTGAAGTAGTTCTAGCTTGAAGTAGATCAAGTTGAGCTAAGTAGCTAACTTAGATAAATTGCTAAGGCTGGACATATTTTTTTTCAGTTAGTTCAGGCATTATCTCGTTCCTCTCGCACCACGTCATTGTTTAAAGCCATCTCCACCTGTGCAGAAGATTAAAAAGTTGTTTTAAAATTCTTAAATACCTGTGCAGGAAGTCTTTCTGGGGCCAAAAGTCTCGCCTCTATTGCTGTGTGACTGGAATGCTAATGCTAATGCTAATGCTAACGTTTCAGTCCAGTCGAGACTCTGCTTCGATTTGTGTTGTATCTGAACTACAGCAGCTCCACACGTTCGCCTCGGCTGTCGCTGCAGACCGACGAGAGTCAGACTTTCTGCTTCCATGTTTTCTAACTGCATCATGAGTTTTCCCTGGCAGGCATCCCCTCATGAGCTGGCCTCTCGCTCTAGGCTGATCACCGTATCCCCGCTAGAGGCTAAAGCAGCCGTTGACCTGCTACCCTCTAAGTGTCATACCTCATCCAGATGTAGGGCTTCACCACCTACCACACTTCACAGGCATTCCTCAGAGTGCTTCTCATTTTGGCTGATTATTCCTTGTTTCCTCTCACTGAGTCCACAGTAGTTTTGACACCTTGATCCAATGCTAGACCAAACACAGAGCCTTGGACACGGCCGCAGGGATGGACCAGCGATCGCGGCCGTCTTCGTGCCCTGGAGGTTGTTTGGGTGCACGGAGTGAATGGACCTCCCCTCTGAAAGCGGTAATTGGCTGTTTGTTTGGGTTTCTGCTGTAGCACAGAGGAACTGCAACACCAAGTGCGGTCTGCAGAGGAGGGGATCTGACTTTCAGACAGGTGGGTTTTTGAAAACACTTTCTGTGCACAGGACGCAACAATGCGGGGCGGAAGATTTCTCTACCTGTCTTTTCTTTTCATTTTCTCTTTCTACTGTTGCACATTTATAATTTTTAACTATTTGCTATTTCATACTTTTTAACAATGACTTGACAATGACAAAAATTATAACCTGATATTTCCCATAAAACTTGATGTTTCAGCGAAACAAGATTTGCACTCCCTCTTTTGGCCCTTGGACATGACTTTACTGGTTGACATTTGAGATAAACTCAAATGTGTTTGTGTAACACGTGACACTACTGAGACAGATGAGTCGTTTTTTGTTTTTTTTTTAATCTAATTGATTTCATTTAATTGACAGTGAAGCCAACGCTGTTGCCCATATGTGTTTTCATTAGGTTTGTGATAGTTTAAAATATTAATAATCCAAACCAGAGTGCTTCCATCTTGACTCATACACTTCAAAACACACGGCTCAAAGACTTGGAGTATTTTATTATTATTATTATTATTGTTGCTTATTTTTAAGTTATTCACAGGAAGATTTATGATAATGTCAGTGCTCGGATGAAACGTCTGACTCAGGTTCGACTAAGATGTGTTTTGATGTGTGTGCAGAGTATTTACGATGTGTGCCTTCAGATTTGTGGAATTACATAAAGTAAGTAAACTCTGCAGCCCAACTGTGCTGTCGGTGTTTATGGATTTTCACAGGAAGTACCGTAAAAGTAAATAGTCGGAGGTTTTCAGAGGAAAATATGAGTTGAGCAGTGACAGTCCAACTGTCTCGTCTGGTGCTCTCTGCTAGCGGTTTGACCATTATTCATGAACAAATAGTTTCTGTCCGTGGCTTGCTTTGCTGTATGGATTAAGTTAGTGTTTTCTCACACAGGAAATTGCAAGTCTGTCAGGAGGATTGTGGGTCAGCGTCCTGCTCGTAAATCATGGCTCTAACAGTGGCCGTGCACTAACTTCAAGTTGCATAAAATCGCTCTGCTCCTTTCAGTTTGTTGTTAAACAAACTGTCATTTTTCACCAAATTGTGCCACATTTGATTAAAAAAAAAGTCCCTAATTTCCAACAACATTCATATTACCAGAGGCTGACAAACTGACTCCTTTTTCTGTGTGATGATCGTTGGATTTTACTCTTAATGCGCAAACTTCTGCTGGCTTTATGCCACTTAATTTAAAGTTAAATAGCAAACTCCAGTTCCAGGATCTTCCAGTTTAACAATCTGTGTTTGACTTTGCTAATCCACATTCATGCCACGGCGTATTAATAACATAATAACACAGATTATGCCTCGGCTAGCGTTCGCTTCCATGTCATTTCATCGTTCAGCCAGCGCCACCCTGTAAATCCCCCAGCCGAGCGCCGTTGTTAAAGTGTTTTTGGAGCAGAACAGGTCGGCTCGATTTTGTATTTATTTTCTGTGTTTAATTGGACAAATGAATAGCATTCCAGCCTGGGAGCATAGTGGCATTATTGTTCCTGGAGAATAAACACAGAAGGGTCCTGCGTGGACTATAAAACTCCAGAATAAACAGCTCTCTCAAAGCCCGGTATTGAATGTCTGTTTATGACTTGTAATATGAAGTGCAGAGCTCTAAAATCACTAATTACATCAGCTATGTGGATTTCTGGGGAGAGCTCTTAAAAGGGGTATTGGTAGCTCTAAGTGTGTGTGTGTGTCTGTCTTTGAGTGTGTGTAGGCTTGTATAAGCTAATATGTCTGATGTGTTTTTGCCCTTTTGGCTGTCTCATGCCTCTCGGTCAATTTTACGCTTTTCTAAAAACCGTGGGTCCGTTTGTTTGGTCTTAACTTCATGCCTGCGTGTGACGAGCCTGCGTGTGTTGTACATATGTGCACATGTAATGTGTGTGTGGCTTCATAGCAGCCCACAGAGGGCTGACCTCGGTGCAGTGCAGGAGGGGAAAAAAACGGTTTCCTCTCCCCTGATCTCTGCAGACTCTGGTTATTAAAACATGTTTCACTCTTCCGCTGAGATGAGAGGAGGTGAGCTGGCGACCCCCTCGACGCGTGCAGTGACGACTTTTTCAGCCAACAGCACCATTAAAACCCTGACATGGAAAGGAACTGTTACACAGGAACAGATCACATTATTTTTATTGATTAACTTGATGGGTTTATTGCTGGATTGATTGCACTGCTAGGATTTGATCAAGGACAATTTCTCACTCAAACATCCAAGACTTTAAGGTCGGAACACTTGGAAAAACACCTTTTTGGATTTGACTCAGACTTGAACATTGACAATGACCTTTGACTGTTTCACCAAAAACTAATTAACAAAAAATTGTCAGGTTTTGGGTTTTTTTTGCATGAACAGATTTTCAATTCCTAAGAGTTTTTCTGTCTTTGGATGTCCTGCATCTGCGTGAATCTTTATGAAACCACTGGCGTATGAAGAAATCAGCTGCAAGAGAAGACAAACAACCATCAAGGAATGAAGTGTGAAAAGTCTGAGGACAGCTGAGGGGTGGAAAAAGGCAGAGAACGCAGAGAAAGGAAACATTCATGGCCGCATGTGTGCAGCTACACGGTTCAGTCAGTGGCCAGTCAGGTCTGTTGGCCTCCTCCGCATGCACCATCACCTCATCACTCACCGGCCTGCCTGGACGCCCAGCAGCCGCCGCCGCCCGCCCCTCCCGCTCTGCTGCCGCTGCAGCCGCATTACGAGTGCGGCCCATCAGAATGACCCGCCACCTCATATCTCAGCGCAGGTATGGCCTCATTCATGAGTGCTGGACACAGATTTAACACGAGGCCCGTCGGTGGCATGACTGGTGGCCTGGCAGGCTGATGGACGGCCTGCCTGTCAGTTGGAGCTGTTCTGCCGTCTGACTGGATGCCGTTGTGACGGTGCTGAGGTCATCGCGGACAGACGAATGTGCTGCTGGGAAATATTCCTGGAAATTAGAAGCTATTTTGATGAGCTAGTTGGCTGGTTTGATTAAATCTGTTTTCAGGGTTAGAAGACATGTATTCCTGGTGCAACACAGAAAGATGTATTACTTTAGATTAAGGGAAAATATTAAGATTAAATCACATCACATTTGGAGTTTCAAGGGTCACACAGCTACTGCAAAATTTCAGGACAGAGCTGGACGGTGAATAATTGCATAATTTATGAAATTTCTAGATCGTGTTATTGCAGCTTTAGGCTTTCACATGAGGTCAGAGGTCATAGTTATCAGTCTTAACTAACCAAGGAAGGTCAAATATTGACTTAAAGTTACAACTGACTTTAGGAACTATTTTAGCTCTGCATAATTTGCTCAACCGCAAAATCTTTTGAGCCTTATGGAAGATTAAGCAAGGGCTGCACGGTGGCTCGCTTTCTGTGTGGAGTTTGCATGTTCTCCCTGTGCAGTGTGGGTTCTCACCGGGTTCTCCGGCTTCCTCCCACAGTCCAAAAACATGTTTAGGTTAATTGATAACTCTAAATTGTCCATAGGTGTGAATGAGTGTGTGGTTGTTTGTCTGTATGTGTAGCCCTGTGGTAGGCTGGCGACCTGCCCAGGGTGTCCCCTGCCTTCGCCCGAGAGACGGCTGGGATAGGCTCCAGCCCCCCCGTGACCCTGCAAAGGATTCAGCGGTGTATAGATAATGGATGGATGGAAGATTAAGCAATGATAACTTTGTTTGTCGTACATGTCCAAAACGGTTTCAGCCTTAAAGGATAAGGTAAAGGGGTAAAGGATGAGTGTGACAACATTCAACTTTTTTCTTGTTAACAAACACCATCAGAAGAGCAAAACCATCAATGTGTTCTCTCTAACTTCTCTGTCCTGTCTGTGGCTCTCACTCACTCCAAAATTTCAATGTAGATCTTTAAAAACTGAATCACACATGTATAGTTTATTTTTCCTTCTTTTATAGGAGTTGAGGAACTTCCCAAGACAGGGCCATGTCGTTTTTAGCAAATGTTACTCAAACAGGAGAAAATAGTGTTTTTGTTGGGGACTATTTGTATAATATAATTTGTATAAATATAATATGTATTTGGAGCTCTTGCAAATATTTAGAATTTATAACCAATACATTATACCTTCTCTTTTAACTCTTTCAAGATTTTCAACAATAAACTACTGACATCAGGTCATGCTGTGTTGCAATATATAGTATTTGGCCTGAAATATAATATATTTTTGAATGTACAGTCTCTATTCTAACCTAGCATGCCCTAAATATAGACATAATTTAAAAATCCACAATTTAGATGCTTATTTTTCAGGATATGTTCCACATTAAATATGTGCATTTTTTATAAAATTCAGTTTATTAATCTAGAGTAGACACATATCCACACACCTCTAGGTGGTTATGCGTCTGCACTTCAGCATGTTTAAGAGTTGCCGTGCAAAGTGCTGCTGTAACAGGAGGCCAGTCACTGCCAACAACATCTATCTCAAGTATGGGTCATACACATTTATAGCTCGTATCACATTCGCCGGCTATACACACCACCAAATCAAGTCAGCAGCCGTGAGCTGATCGTATATAATGTCATGCAGACCATATGATGACAGACTATAGTAGTGTAGCCCACAAAAAGTAACACTATCTCCTGTCCATCAAGATGTAATGCAAATACCGGCTGTAAAATGACACATTATGGAGGCACTGCACATTCTAGGAACTAACACTCACTCCCTGGTACCTTCTTCCCATTTTGTTTTTGTACTGGAAATAGCTTAAGAACTAGATAATATTCATAAGCAAAAAAAGGTTCATTGTCAGTGAGTAAATCCAAGTAAAAGACAGATTGTGTTGTTGGAGTGCTCACATGGCGGCTGCTGGCCCACAGCCGCTCCGCAGTAGAAGAGCCAGTAATGCCATGTGTGGATATCGGTGCAGAGATGACTGGCCCTGCCCTGACTATCTCTGACTCGTGGCCCGCAGCCAGCGCTGGATTCTCCACCATCATGAGCTGAGCGCTGCAGCAGGTGGCGTGGAAGCTCCGAACATGGAGCACGATATGAGCCCAGATAGCAAAGGGGACAGTCTGGAACCAGTTTAAGAAAAGGTAAGACTGCCATCTAGTGACTCAAAGGCAGACTGCTCAATGTCCTGACATGGTTGATCCTGACAAGGTTTTTTGAGTGTTATTTAAATGTATTAAAAATGAAAGACTCAAATATGCCGTTTACTAAGCCAGGTGTTCAGACCCTTCAATTAGTACTTGGTTAAAGCACCGTTGGCACATCTTCTTGAAAACGATCCTACAAGCTTGCACACCTTTCTTCTCTAAGTTAAGTTAGTAAGTAAAGTGGTAAATTTTAAGATCTGTCCAGAAAAGCTCTGTTTGGTTCAGGTCCGGACTCTGACTGGACCACTCCAGGCCCTTCACAGAGTTCTTCTGAAGCCACTGCTGTGCTTTCTTGGTGGTACGCTTCAGGTCGTTGTGCTGTTGAAATGTAAACCTTCGCTGAGGCCTGACATCCTGACAATTCTGGAAAAGGTCTTGAGTCAGGATTGCTCTAAATTCCTCTGCATCTGCACAAACTGTGGCCAAATACTTCAACCTTCATTTTATTATTGCTCAGAGTCGTTCAGGCGTCTGTTGGCAGGCTGTCATCTGCCCTCTACCATACAGGCCTGATTGGTGGAGAGCTGCACTGATGGTGTAAGCTTCACCCACCAGCACAAAGGAACTCCAGATCTTGTTCATAGTGACCATTGGCGTCTTTGTTATCTGTCTAAGTCCCTTTCTGCCAATTGATATGAAACTGTTTTATTTAAGTTTATGGAGAAAAATTACTTGATACAAAAATCCTTGGATGAACTTTGTCTTTGTGATATTTCAGATTTTCAGCAATTTGTCATAAATCATGATTCTGTATAGATTTTAAGTTATTCAAGGTTGTTTTCCCAGGTTCTGAGGTTGTGTCTCTACGAATCAGTGCTGAAGCCTGACATAAACACTTATTCTTACCTAACTTTGTGACCAAAGCTTGACAACATGAGGCTGAAAATGATCTAAGTCAGGCTACGCAACAACTCGCTTGCTATCGCTGGTTCACTGGTGTCTGAGGAAATGGTTGTATAAAAATGCTCAGATGAACAATAAAGTCAGGACTGGCTGCAGGAAAGGGCACAGATGAGTGAAGTGAAGGTTTCATTTACACTGTATGAGGTTCTGTTATCGGGCTCAACGCACGCCACAACATATTGCTGTGGGATTTCATATTTTGAGCAATTTCAAAACACATTATATCTTGTACTGTAACCTCACTGCAAATTCAATGAAATGCCACACAATTATTTACACGTTTGGCACAAATTAAGGTGAAACACACACAGATTCAGGACCTTCACTTCAACTTCATTACATTTTTCCTCTTTTAAACAGTTTGTGATGATTAATCTAACCTGCTGTTGGGTGCCAATACGGTGTGAGTGCTGTGCGAGTGTGAGAGTGCGGCCTGGGATTTTCCTGAAGAATTTTTAATTTTGGTAGGTGTGACATTTACAGCCCTGAGACCAAATCCAGCCCCATAAAGAGCTGCTGGCCCCTTTTTTAACAACCCTGTAAATACAGAGTTAATTTGTTTTTTGTCCGCTGTGAGATTAAAACATGAACAGTGAGCGAGAGGTGTTCTAAAGGGTTCATTTCATTATTCCACTGCGCCCCACGGTCAGGAAATAAACACACTTGTGGAAAATGAAGTGTCTGATGTGGGTGTGAAACTTTTCTAAAGGTCACAGGATTAGAGGGCTGGCACGAGAAAACGTACACTCTTCACATTTGAAACACGGAGGTGAAAGCTGAGAACCAAGATTTTCTCCCCTGCTATGAAATATGTTTACCACATCTACCAGGCCTTGGGACTATAAATTCAGGCAAAGTTACAAGGGCTGTAAAGTCCAGCTACATCTACCGGATTTCAGTGCTGGATGGCTGCAGCGCGGCCAACGGGGATCAGGGGAGTTTTTACTCTGCAACTAGCAAGAGACTTCTCTGTGGGACGGTATGGTCACACCCAGGTGGTCTGGAGCTCAGGTACTCTGACAGGTTTCAAAACCTCTGCCATGTCAAAACCATCTTTAGCCCGACTTGGCTCCAAGCCTAAATCGCTCCCTTTAGGCCTGTAGAACAGAAACCAGTTTAAATCATACCTGTCCTCTGTGTGTGGTGATCATGGGGGGAGCACTAACACTGCTTTAAACATGAAATGCATCTATTTAGGTCTTAACTGTATGAGAATGTACTTCATAGAGAGCTGAAGCTGCAGAGGGAACTGCTGTGTAGACACACGACATTTCTCTCTGCAGCGGAGGATTGATTTGTTTTGAAAACCTCTATATAACCTGAAGTGCTGTGAGAAAAAGTCAGACACAGTTTATTTGTGAAATGAAGCATGTCACTGAAAAACACTGTGTTACATCCTACCAGAATTCCATAACATACAAAAACCAACAGTATAAACCGTCTGGTCCACCCCTGGACCAGAGCCTGGCTGGGAGGAGAGGGGAGTGGATGTTTATACACAGTCAAAAACGTCCATTATGATTCAAGCGATGGTCAGGATGGCTCGCTCTCTCTTCCTCCTCTTCTTCTTCTTCTCCTTCAGCTGGCCTGTGGCTTCAGCAAAGAACATCACATCCTCTTTGCTCTCGATCTCCCGCTGGAGGAACTGGAGCGCTGCGCTGTTAAAGCCCATCACGTCCTGAGACACAAAGACAGAAGAGGCGGTGAGGAAACGAAGATGAAGACAAAATCTTGTCTTCTTGTCGATCAAGATGGCAAATGGCTTTTCTTTGTGACAAAGTTCTCTTTTCCAGATGATGCTTACTCTGATTTGGCGCACTTTGGAGAGAGTATTGGTCCTTAGCTCATCCATGACAGACAGCAGCATCTGGTTACTGGAAATCTGACCAAAATGGATCCTACAAACAAACAGAGAGTCAGACAACGTCAGCTCAGCCCAACACTGTATACTGCAAGAAACCGCAGCTTGTGCAGGACTACATTTACAATTATATGTGCTCCATCAGCTCTGGAAAGGAATCAAGGTCCTTCTCATTATTCAAAAACAACATTTGGCACAAAGGTAGAACACCTACTTGAGGAGGAAGAAAAGGCAGCGGCAGACCAGCTCCACCTCCAGGCCCTGCTGGATGTAGCTGTTGAACAGGGTCAGCAGCTCAGGGATGTAAGGGAAGGGTAAGACCAGCAGAGAAACCTCCAGCTCACTGGTGATCAGGACACAAAGGGAAAGAAGAAGCCACAGGCTGTTTATATGTACTGCAGATGGTGATTACGGGTTAAGCCAGAGTGAAATATCGTGTGGGTTTGGTCTCGTCACCCTGGGCTCACGTCCTACCTCGATCTGACCTTTTTTATGACATCTAAAACGTGGCGGGACGGCTGAGAGAGGGACAAAGACAGACACAGTTACTGCAGTGGAAAACATCATCATAACAATAAGTCTAGGTTTCTCAGTGGTATAAATGTTCAGTTACTGAAGGCAGTGTTAACATTTATTCTTCAGCATTGTTCTACTTACTGAAACATTTCCAAAGGCAACAAGAATAGGATTAGGTTTCGGTGGAGGAAGCTGGAGGAGGAAGGACATCAGTTTGTCAAATTTATTTGATAAGTCATAATACTGATAAAAACAAAAAACACATAGAAACGTTTTCCACCACACATTCAGAAATCAATACAAACACAACAGAAATCAATCCAAAGTTCTGTCGGTGCAGCTTAGCTGCTGGACGGGTCACACCTGCTCAGCATTGTTAAACGGGATGTTTTACTCTATGATGGGGACAACAGAGGTTGTAAAAAGTAGGATGACTGGTTTGTGTGTCTACCTCTTTGCCTGCGTTCTCACAAGCATATTTATGCTCTTCCATCTTCCTGGTTTCCTCTTTGTAAAGTTCCAGAGCCTCCATGATTCGCTCTGCCTGTAAAGATATCACACGACAGCAAGAATATCAATGAGACAATAAAAATGTAATTAAAATTCATAGCTTTCACTCTATTAAGACCTGGGTCAAGGCCAAGGGTCTGAATGACCAATGGGTGTGATTTAAAAGCCACTATTGGCCAATCACAGATGTATTGTACTGTCAATGACATCAACTATGGCATAAGACTGCAATCTTAATCTAAATATTCACATTCAATTGGTGATCCAAGCAAGATCCAACAGGTGCTAATCAGAATGAGAATGGTGAAGTCAACTCACAGCTTTGACTGTCTCAATGGTCTTCTTGCCAGCTGGTGCTGCTTCTCCTTGAGTCTCTCCAGGTACCTGTAGATACAACACATTAAGGCATCACTTACATCCATCTAACACAACAGTACAACTGGTTTTGCTTTGGTCTAAAAAAGTAGCCGAACTGGGTGAAAGTGCATTCTGAAACAATTAAAGGACGTGAGGATCCTCGTGCTGAATCTGAACATTTTCACTGATGCAGCATTAGTTATGTTAAAAACAGCTAGATTGCATTTTAATATTACAGGGACAGAAATCTGTTTTTAAACATACCCACCAGCAAAATCTCAACCCCAGCTCACCTAAAACAGGCCAGTGTGAAGCAATATCACAGGTAATATCTGGTGAATAGAATAAATACGGTGATGATGCCTGGAAGTTGAAAACTGAGCACTCACCACAGGCACATCTCCTTTGGCCAAGCTCTCCTCAAACTCTGCTTCTCGCTCCTGTTGATATGAAAACACGGTCATTTAGAGACATGAAGACAGAGTGTGCTGTCAAACTGTCTGCGTTAACCCTGTCCTCCACCTCACCATCTCCCGCTCCTCCTCTAGGATGATGGGCTCCCTGGTCCTCTCCCACAGACGCAGGGATTTGTCGTGGGATGACGACACAAGGTGGTCACCATTTGGGCTGATGGTCATACACCAAACCTCCCGATGATGGCCCTGTAAGGCAGAGACAAAAGCCAAATGTCAGCCTGCAACCATTTAGCCCTTGTCGCAGTGCAGCAGAGCAACAACACAACACAATTCATGATGTATAAAGTCACTACTGCCCAGGAACACAACTGTATCACCTACCAACTACTAAACAACCACTAGTCACACCCTCGATACTGATATCTTAAAGTCCTTATTTTTTCGCCACAATAGGAACCCAGCTCTGAGTATGATCAAGTATGTTGTCACAAAAACATACAGGATCAACTCTACTGATTAACATGACCTTTCCTGTGATGAAAGCCTACATTTTTCCTCACTAGTGATGATGATCAAAGGATAACATATTCTGATGTGTAATGTGCATTACAACTGCCTGTCAACTGCAAAAAACTCATGCTGCAACCACCTAACAACACAAGAGATCACCCACAAATCTGCCTCTTGTCCACTGCGTGGTACAGCTCGGCTCGGCTGCCTTGGAATCCTTCGTTTTTTTTTGGATTTCCATTGGCAAAAGTTGTGGATATTACCTGGTAACTTGTACTGAACTGGTACTAAAAGGTGGAGTGAAAGCACTGCAGACTACTGATTGATCAGAGAGAATGACATGGTGATGTAGGATGTAGGATTTCCCAGACTCTCCGGGCTTTCAGCAGTCTCTTGTCTTACTGCCTTCAGCCTTTTGTCTCCGTACTGTGACAGTCACACATACTGAGAATGAAGAACAGCATCCTATTGTGTGGCATTGAAGATAATGTCACAGCAGTTTCACACTGCGTAGCTATGACGATCACCTGCCTATATTGTGCTGGTACTACCTGCAGTGGATAACAAAATCGAGAAAGGTACCTAGTACCAAAAGCAACTTGAGCCGAGTCAAGCAGAGTCGTACGGCGCAGTCAAATTAGGCTACCATTTGCTGCTTTATCAGCAAACGCACCAGATCTAGTTTTGGACTCCGTCTGACAAATCTGCTTCACAGCTGAAAAATTAGGTCATTTGTCAGCTGCATTTTAGGTGAAGGGAGCTTGGCTTGGGCTAAGCCACTCAACCCCAAATATCAATGGTGTGAATGAGAGCCTCACCTCCAGCGTCTGGATGTGCTCAAACTTGTCGGCGTCCCACTGTTTGATCTTCTTGTCCTTCCCTGCTGTGAAGAACAGATGAGTCTTGGGGACAAACTGGAGGAACATGACGCTTTAGGGAACAAACAGAGTGAGGAAAGAGAGAGAAAGTCAGCCAAGTGAATAAGATAAGGTAAGATTAAATAAGATAAGATATGACTTTATTAAACCCCAGCCGGGGAAATTCAAGTGTTACAGGCAGCAGGCAATAGCAGAATAGAAAAATACAAAATAAAAGTTGACTATATATATGTACATTTTGTACAAGAACTATATAAAATATATAAGAAAAATATATATTGCCACAAAAGAGCTATAAAAAATATATTGCCAAAAATGTAAAAAGAATTTCACAGTTTTAACAGAAATTGCACATGGTGGGTACGGCTAATTACCCACCCAATGTTTACTTAATTGCACAATAATAAATATATATGTGTCACAGTAGAAAAAAGTATATATGCATAGGTTGAGTATTAGTAAAGAGAATGAAAAAGTGCAGTGCAAATGCAAACGTGTGTTTAGGTAAAATAGAAAATAAATCCAAAAGCTTGAAAAGGAGAGAAGAGTGACAAAAAGACTCAGAGGAAGCTCAGAGGAAACAAAGAAAAGCAGGAAATAATGATACGGCAAGACAGGAGAGAAAGACACAGAGAAAGGTAAAGCAAGAAGTAAAGCACAAGAGAATGAAAAGATGAAAAGGGCAGGTTGAAAGATAGCTGAACACAGAGATCCTGGAAATAAAGCAGAAACAGAAAAAGAAAAAACAGCAGGGACAAAAAGCGAGATGATCCATGAGAAAACAGCTGAGCGGAGAGATGAAAGAGCAGCTGGTGTGAAGTCACAGGGCAGTCAGAGTTAACAGGACATGGATCAGAGTCCCTGACCACAACAGATGAAGTCAGAGCTGGAAACTGCCTAGAAAATGATTCATAAAAACTCTTTCTGTTCCAATGAACACACGACTGGTTCGGGTGTGCATTGTTGGGCGTTACCTGTCGTCGTGAGCAAACATGGAGCGGTGACAGTCGCCGAAGTCTAAGCCCCAGATCTTCACGTTTCTGTCAGCGGAGCCAGTGGCGATAAGCGTGCTATCCTGGTTAACGGAAACACAAGATCAGAGTCTGCAGGGCAAGACCGTGGGTCAAGATGACCTCACCTAAGACCAAGTCCATTACACAAACTGAGGCAGTGACAGCCATGACAGAGCGGGTACCAACATCAAAACTACACCTATTTAATCACCAACAAGCAATCAACAATGGCTGTCTAAGAACACCTGGCACCTTCGGCTCAGCTGGCATGTGATCATAATGATCTGAAACTGAAGAAGATCCAGCTGCTAATATTACACTTCTACTAGGGGTTAACATTGTTGTGATTTACGCAACAGTCTATTTACAATAAGCCTCTATTAGAAGGTCATTAACACTGTGAGAAAACGAGTGTCAGGTGAGTCACACATACAAAAGGATACTCCCCTGACTCTTCACTGACTGTTACAGCTGAGATGACTTTTCACAGTTGTTTAACTGTGATCATCTTGAAAATAAAGTGCATCATCACCTTTATTAATGAGGCCTAAAAGCAGCTGATAGTAGCTTGAGGATACTCACATGTGAGATGTCCAGACAAAGCACAGGCAGCTTGTGTCCATACAGAGACAAGAAGAACTGAAGCAGCCAGAGGGAGAAATGTTCAGTTATGATGGCGCTATAATGAAGCAATTATGCATTCAATACAATATTCATTGTTATATGAGAGACAGGCAGTACAGGCAGTTGTATTGTTGTATATGTATGTGTGTTTTTGTGACGCACCTTCAGTGTGTCTGTGTAGAAGATCTTTACGGTGCAGTCTAACAAAGAGACAGCCAGCAGTCTGTGGTCAGGAGAAAACTTCACACACAAAACGTCTTCCTCCAACTGCAGAGTGCGAGTGTGTTTCACTGTCAGCCTCCTATATCACACACACAGGCGCACACACACTGTCATCTAAAGGCAGAGTTAAATATAAGTCATGCCTACGTCTTGTTACTGAGCATTTTTGTGCTTTACTGAGTGCTGTTACACACATTCAATATCACATTTAACATCACAGATAAAGACTAATTTATACTTGGTACAAAGAATATGCTGATTAATTTAGCAGACTGAATATAGTATAGAAATCATCTACAAGTACACTTCTAAGTAACCTGCTATGACTTTAGACAAACTACTTTTTTGTAACCCTCTTAAAAATTGAACATTTTATAGAATTCCCTGACACTGAGATCAGGGGCTTCCTGACTTTTAAGGTCAACGACACAGTCGAGAGACATGAAATATAAATGTATCAAAACGTTATAAAAGCACCTCTGCTTTAGTTGACAACTTTATTCGAGGTGCAAGGAAATACGAGATCATCCTAAATGAACCATACTGATATCTGAACATCGAACAAGGTGGTGACTTACTTCTGGCCAGTCCCTTGGTCCTTTATCAGCTCAAACTCCCAGAACTTCACGGTCTTATCTGCACTTCCTGTGACAATCCCCCTCTACAGGAATGACACAAATACACACAACATGTGAAAAAGCACAGAAACGTTAGTTATTCCTAAAAACATAGAGGTGTCACGTGCTAAGAAACAGTAAAAAACAGGGTACGTCAGGTGGGATTGCAGGCAGACAGACAGACAGGCAGGCTAGCAGAGTGCTGCAGGTAATCAGGCTCACCTGGTCTGGTGCCAGGCACAGGGACCACAGGGCTCCATCGTGGGCATCCACAGTCTCCAGGAGGCTTCCTGAGGCCAACTCAAACACCTGCAGCTTCCCGCTCTGACAGGAAAAACACAACACTCACTGAACTACAGAAGACTTTTCTCGACAGGTCTAAATGCCGACAGCCACACTAGCCTCCCTGTCCTCCTGTCCCACAGTTCTTCACTGAAACTTCAGAAATACACAAACTCAAACACAAAACTGACTCCTATACAACAGCAAATTCATAGAAAGGTGTAATCTACACAGGCGAACATGAATCCATAGTTTGGCTTCAAAAATCTGACGGACTTCTACCATGAACCATGAGTGTCTGGGTACCTTAGTTCCCAGAATGATCTGTCTGTCTCCAGGCACGAAGAGGGAGCAGAGGGCGTATTCACAGGCCATGGTGCGGATCACCTGCAGAGTTGACCTGCAACAGGGGGCCAAACATCCTGTTAGACCACCACTCACTAACACTTAAAAGACTTCCCCAGGCCTTGCTGGGACTGAAGCGGCTTCACCTGTTCCAAATTTTGACAGTGTCACCAGAGGCGGAGAGGATGGCCAGGTTGTCCGAGCTGAAGGCCAGCGTGCGAGCATCGGTGCGGTGGCCGCCGAGTGTGAGGCGAGCCGTCTTATTGGCTGTGGGGGTCTTGTCTGAAGTCTTCAGGCTGTACGTCTCAATGGTGTTGTTCTGCAGCAGCAGCGCCACCTTCAGCTCACCGCCTGCACATGACAGGCACTCCACCCATCTGAGAGGGCGGGGGACAGTTGTGGGAGGTGTTAAGGAGCAAAGATGCAATTAGTGGCTTACATCAGTGTTTGTACATTCAGGCTGGATGAATGATTAAGCTTCTGAGTGTTGGGCTTGTCCAATGCTCAGCCCTCTAACCTCTAAGCTACCGTCACGTTTGGCTCCACACTGACCTGATCTTGGCAGAGGCCTTGATGTTGGTCAGTCTGATGATCTCGTCCTTCAGCATCCTCTCCACCACCGGCTCTGCTGCCTCCTCGCCTGCATCTTCCTGAGCTCTACAGCAGGGGGCAGCCATACAACAAGCTTCAGCATGCTGACCTCAAAACACCCCAAGTGAGTTAACTGCATACTCACTATAGTGCAGCAGTATTAAAAGTAGTAGAAGTGAGTGCAACGATAGATACTCCATAAAACATTAGTAAAAGGTGTAGCAGTAGTGGCAGGATGCATCACAGCAGTAATTCAATGTGTCATTTTCACATTGATGTTAAAATTTTATTGTTGAGCTCAAAGGCTTTACGTGACCAGGCCCCTAATTATATCAAAGATCTACTAACTCTCTCTGAGCCTGGGCGTGCTCTTAGGTCAGCTCATGGACGCTTTCCAACTGGTGACTGAGGACAAAAATGCTTTTGCATCTAACTAACCCAAACCCACAAACTCTGGAATGACTTACTTACTGAGATTAAGGTCACTAATTCAGTCCCTGCTTTTAATCTATTCTTAAAACATTCTTATTTAAAAAAGCTTTCACCTTTGTGTTTATGACATTTATTTATTATACTTTATTATTATTGTTTTATTGTACTTGATCTATTTGTGAAGCACTTTGTCACATTCTTAAGAAAAGGGCAATATAATTAAAATGCATTACTATTATTATAGTGGTAGCAGTAGAAAAGTAGTTGTTGTAAAAAGTACAGCACTAAGTTCCACATCCTACATTGTTCTCTGAAGTAATATTAGTTGCAGCTCTGGCAACAGTAATAATAAGCAGGTAAATCTTCCAAATGAATGAAAGAGAAATATTGTCTTTTCTTGAGCTTACTTGGCTGCCTTCTTTTTGGCTTTCTTCAGCTTCTTTGTCATTTTCTTCTGTACCTCTTCCTCTGACAGCACAGTGAAGAGCTCCAGGATCGAATCATTGCCCTAATGCAGGGAGAAATGGGTATGTGTACCATTAACTGCCTACATATTAAATATCAAGATCAATGATGTGTTTTTAAGTCACAAATTCTGATAAATACAATGTGCACTGATTAGGTATAAAACCACTAAACAATGAAACAAATCCCTCTGTAATTCCAGTTTACAGGCCAACTTCATATAACTAACACTGACAATACTCCACTGCTGCCTCACACTACCTCACTTCACCTCATGTTAAGTGAACACACTATAAAAACTACAGCTGACAGCCAGCTGACTGCAAACAAGCACATTCACTCTGCCTGTGCCTGCACGACAGGAAATGACTTGTCAGTAAACAGTGTTCCTAGTCCAAAAAACATTAAAGAAAGAAAAACAAAACAAGCAATTTTCACGCCACTGTGAATCATATGAAACAGTCTCGAAGAGGCTGGCTGTCAGGTTGTGGTCTTCTGCTTGTGGACAAAGAAAATGGAAAAAATAAGTAGAAACCACACAAAATGAGCAAAATCACTAATTCACTTGGTTGAATAGCCACAACACCGCCTTTAATGCTAAATCAATGTGCTAAGTCAGCCACACAGCCACTGAGGAGGGCCAACTGATTCAAAACCGTGGATGATGGTAGGCCTCAGATGGCCCTACTGCACAACACAAAAAAACATCTCACATTTAGGCTGTCAGCTGTAAAATGATTCCAAAAGAGTGCAGAAAACAACTCAGCTTCATCTTTGCTTTATTGTGGCTATGATGTAATTCCTGTACCCACCATGAGGCACGTACAGTAACTAAAAACACTCCATCTCAGTTTGTTGACATTGTTTATGTAAAGCTTGGTTTGAGAAGAAAATCTTTGTTGAATTCACAGATCTTTCGCCTGACATCCTCTGCAGTGTGCACCTCAGACATTTTAGGATCTTTCAGAGGGAACCAGAAGACACTTGAACACTCACATGGCAGGCGATGACTCTGGCCTTGGTGTCTGCTGTCAGTGAGACGACTCGGTCTCTGGCCTCTCTCAGGACTGAACCGGCTTTCTTACAACTTAAGATCCGCTGAGAGAGGAAGAAGGAGAGAGAGGCCACAAACAAGCAAAGGAGATTCACTTCAGATCATGAAGGTGTACTGCTGTTGTTGGAAAAATACATGATTAATCAGTGTGAGGCACAGACTGTTGCTGCCTGTTCTAAAACACTAAAGGCCGCTGGTCAGAGGACATGTATTAATGTATGTAACGTGACATTCAGGTTGGTCTTACTGATCCAGATTGTTTAGCACTCTGAGAAACACACTGCTTGATAAGGAATTCAACCGTTGAAAGCATTACATACTCATGTACTCTTCATCATCTTATTACAGTATTTTCTCACAAGAGCATCTTTATGACTGCCCTCATACCTCTTCAAGACTTTCATCCACCCCTTCGTCATTGTCTTCACCATCGTCATCATCCAGCAGAGTCTTCCCCTTTTTCACCTTGGGCTCACCCTCAGCTTTCTCCTGAGCAGGATGCAAGCAGACAGGCAGACAGACAGACAGGCAGACAGACAGACAGGCAGACAGGCAGGCAGACAGACAGGCAGGCAGGCAGACAGGCAGACATATAGGCAGACAGGCAGGCAGACAGACAGGCAGACAGACAGGCAGACAGGCAGGCAGACAGACAGGCAGGCAGGCAGGCAGGCAGGCAGGCAGACATATAGGCAGACAGGCAGGCAGGCAGACAGACAGACAGACAGACAGACAGACAGACAGACAGACAGACAGACAGACAGAGCCTTTACAAAAACTTGTTTTGTATCTCTTCATCCAATGTAAAAACACATAACTGGTTCACACTATTGTAGCCCAGGACTATTCTTAGCCCCTTTTCACACAAACACACTGGTAATCCAGGGTTAACCTAAGCTTCACACTAGACAATTCAAGCTGCATTTCTACTAGCCCTGGGTTAAATATTGCCTCAGTTTTGAGGGGAAAACCCCACAAGCTCAGGGCTAACCCTGCTCTTTTGGTAGAGTTTCCACCTGTGGGGCTTTATTCAGCCACGGTGGCTATCAGAGTTCAAGCTAACTTCCCAGTTCTTCTCCGTATCAGTCAGTGACAGAGAACAAGCTGGCACATCCTGAGAACAAAGCTGAGCTCTTCCTCACCTCCTGGAGGTAGCTGATGTCCCAGGCTCGAAGTTCACTGTCCGCTGAGCCTGTTAACAGCCTGCTCTCCTGGTTCAGCAGCAGCATGCCCCACACCTAACACACACACACACACACAGACACACACACAGAGGGAAATAAATAGATTCATCTCATTCACTAACGCAGGATAAAGTCAACTTGAACATGGTCTGTTTTATGTCATCAGTGATGCAGACCAAAGAGACAGTTCACAGTTTAGTTCACACCTGTGTCGCTGTCCAACAAATGTCTTCCCATCCTTATTGCAAACTTAAAGCAGTCAATAAGCATGGAAATATATCATGCTAAAAATGTAATGTAAAAAAACACAGCTGGACCTGCTGCCTCCCTTGTCTAACGTCAACAGCAGTACAATAAAATTTTCTTTTCAGACAAAATTGAGACTGTAACTGCATTGGCTCTACATCAGAAACCAGCAGAACTGAAAAGTCAGAGGTGCAGAAATCAAGGCGTGTGAGTGATACCTGCTTGTGAGTCCTCTGACAACAATGGTTAAGTTTACATGTACACTTGTAGCGACCAGCAGATGCTCATTAGACACTGATCTCATGCCCACATGATCTCAGGTGATCTTTGGGATTCAGCTGCCTCACTCGGTAAATGTTAGCCAGCTCGCATCATATTAGCAGCTGTTAATTCCCATACAGAAAATTTGGCTTTTGTGCCGTGTATTTTAAGTTCCTCTTCCTCAGTCAGGGCATCCATTTGTTTATGTAAATGACTGCAGAGTAAAAAGCCCCTCACCTCACTGCGATGGCCAACGAGGGTCTTGAAGCAGTGCTGTGTGTCCAGGTCCCACCACTTCACAAAACTGTCCTTGGAGCTGTACAGCAGCAGAGCACAGACAGACACACTGTAAGTAACACTGCAGTTTTTGTTTTGAAAGTGTTAGGCCTGGGGGGGTGTTTAACATTAAGGATATCACCTTAAAAACCGCAAATATCATATTAAAAATTATATTACACTTAGGATTAAATTGTTTGAAACATGACAGCACTAATCAAAGCCACATGCAGGTCCATAAAGCTGTCGGGTTGCATCATCGGCAGGGTGAAGTCATGTACTGCAGCTTAAACTCACAAACACCACATTATCTACTGTCCATACAAAGTAACACCATGCATATATTTATGGAGTGATAACATATGGGGAATTCCACCGTCCCCAATCAATATAAAAGCATTGTGAAAGTAGAAATATGCTCATTTGCCAAAAGTAAATAAGGGTCAAAAAGACAGATGGTGTAAAAATCACACCCCAGAAAGTCGGCTGGAAAGGTGCCCTGAAGCTCTTATTTTCATCTGTGAATATGAAGGCCTTCAAACTGCAGAATCTGCTCTTCAGTATCAGATAACTTTTCATGGTAGTTGCAAAAAGCAAGCTGTTTTTATTTAGACACTGTTTTCTTTTTTCAAATTTGCTATGCCATTACATTTGTAATAAGTAAGTTTAAAAACCTTATCCTGATGTCAGACACCTGCTCATGTTGCTCCATGAGGTTAAACCTGGGGCTGGTACCCAGGGGCCGACTGAAATGATTAGATGGACTGACTTTCTTTCTTTCTTTCTGTTTCATTTATTGATTGCTGTCAGGATGTAAGGAGTATTTCAACAAATATATAAAACAATGCCTCTAATAGACATTACCTACTCTGACTGTGAATACTGTCCCACTAACAAAGACCTGTGACTTGCTTTTTGGCTTGAAAGTGAAATTTCTACTTGTCCTCACAACTGACTGTGTGTGTGTGTGTGTGTGTGTGTGTGTGTGTGTGTGTGGTGGGCTCTCTTTAAACTATTATAATAGGGGAAAATTGTTTACTGTGAAACACTACACTAGTTTTTACAGGCAGAAATCTCAACACAGAGTGGAGGCTAAGTCAGTGGAATTAACACAGAGCTTCAGAAACCTCTAAATACACATCTGAGACATTCAGAGCTCTGAGGCATTACTGTGGAATTAATTAAGTCTTATCTTTGTGTACAGTTTGCATTTTACACAGTGGACAAAAGTCTGACTCTTCTGTGCCCTCAGTGATGATCTACATTTTAATTAGCCAATCAGCAAAGGAATGAGGTAAAAGGTGCGTTACCTCGTGACCAGGAGGTTCTTGTCTTTGAGGAACAAGGCCTGTGTGATGGAGTCTTTATGGCCTCTCAGCCTGTACAGCCCACACTCATTGATGATGTCCCACACGATCACATCTGTGTCCTGAAGAGGAGGAAAAAGTAATGACATGCTTAACATGCACTATAGCGACAGGCAACAAACCAGTAGCCCAGAGTCCAGACTGAAGTTCGACTGGTTTTAGTCTGGACACAAAGGAGTTTGCTTGTATTTTTGAGAGCAAACAAACTCCCTCAACCCAATTTATATTCTACTGATTCTAACACCTATGCTCCTCAGGAGACTGCACATTATCATCTTGATCTCAAAGGCTGCTGTCTCCTGAACACTTCATCCCTGTGTACAATTCTAAAAGCATGTAAAAATCATACCACACAAACCTTGACAAGAACCAAGAGAAACCCGCCTGCTTACCCTGGAACCAGTGACGAGCCGAGCTCCGAGCCTGTCATAGCGTATGACGCTGACGGCAGACTTGTGCCCATTGAAGGAGACGTTGCTCTCGCCGTTCAGCAAGCTAAAGATCCGCACAGCGCCGTCCTCGTAACCCACAGCTATATGGATGCCGTCGGGTGAGGGGCAGAGGAAGGTCACCTCGTGCTTCTGGCCCTGCAGGATCAGGACCTAGACAGAAAGACAGACGCTGGATGAAATATGGTATCGATCTAAGTGGGAAGGGGTTTCTTAAGTTTCTACAAATGTTCTTCATGGGAGATCTGGACCTGTCCTCAAAATCTCACCTTCTCTCCTTTTCGGATGTCCCAGATGAACACGTGTTCACACGCAGCCACAGCAACATAGCGCCCCCTCTCTCCACCACGGAGGGTCACATATGCGATGTTGGCTTTTTGGCTACCGATGACTCCAAACACCGCGCTGGGAACGTAGCGCAGGTACTGCTTGGTCAACCCCATGACCGGCAGCCTTAGGTGATGATGAATCCTGTTTTTCAAAAACACAGAAAAAACTTTGATTGATAATGCTATTCATGGAAAAAGCAAAATACAACTTTGTAGTACTCCTAAACTAGTCCCACAGGAATCTACAGTGTGTCTGAGGCCATTCATACACTACTTATTATTACTTTGTTTAGTGTTTCTTCTGCCCAAGCCAACAAGACTTAATATGTGTCTGTACAAGCAAACATATTCTGAAATATTTTGAAAATTATGTTCACTATCAAAGACCAGCCCGGACAACTTTTTCCAACCAAACTGGGAAATCGGTTTCTTTATGGGCCTAGTTTTTCTGCACGGGGGTGCTGCCATGTTGAAACAGGGACAGGCCTTCTCCAAACTGTGGCCACAAAATTAGACACGCAATATTGCCTCAAATGTCATTGTATGCTGTGGCATAAAAGTGGTCTAGACCAAACCATGACACATGGCCCCAGACCTAAGGTATGCATAGGTATCCACATACTTTTGGCCAAAAAGTGCATGTGGGAATGACAGAAATAAAAGCATGGTGTTTTATTTCTGACATTTTTTAACAATGCGATAACTAAAGGAACTATCAAAGACGTGGTGGTGATAATCTTTCTTCCTCATGTTTTCGAGCTTTTGCTATCTCAAGTGATCTCTCATATTATTTACACCATAATGTAATAAAACAACAATGACACGTTTGAATGAGAACAGTGCTTAACTGACATAAATAATTAAACACATCACAACATACAAACATAAGGCACTAAATGTATGACTGACCTTAGTGTGCTATATGTCATCATTAACGTGTTGAAGTAGCTATCATCATAATGCATACATTACAACAATTTATAATGTTACCGTGTCTGTTGTGGTCCAAAGTAAGCTTATCGTGCTATTTTCATCTCTGGCTGTGTCACTTTAATGTTACTGCAGCAACAATTCTGTAGCTAATGGTTGTATGTCATGCTTTTCAAATGACTTCAGCGACAATTATCCCAAAAATGTTGGCTACCTGTTGTAAATTTCTAGCTAGGTTTAGCACGCTAGATACACGGAGGGACGTTTGTTTTGAAATACTCAACTGCCCGCGTGGTGGGGGTTAGAGTTTAAGAGCATTGAAATAAGTCAATACACGGCAAACCCCGTCCGCCCGGCGACCTGCTGTACAACGAATCGAGTACATCTATCCACGACACACCGGTTGTACATGAACCCACGTGGTGAACTTCCTGCCTAAATGTAGCTCCTAAAATATGATATGGAGTATATTTATGTCTGTGTATGTTTTACATCAAGCTAACATCTCTTCCGTCAAAGTAATTCATTTTAAATGTTGGCTAGTCTCTCTTCTTACCTCTGAAATGCGGGTGCTAGCTGAACTTCTGTTGTGCTGCCTCTGCTCCCGTTTCAGACCCAACCAATCGATCACATATCGCTATAAACAGTAAAAGAAAACATCCTGTCACCATGCACCACAAAGTATTATCCACTGTTACAAAAGCTATATGTTCAATAGCAGTAGAGGAACATAACCGTGTGTGCTGAACGACAGCTAGTGTATGTGCTTTTTTTATTTGTCGATCGATTTATTTCTGTTATTTTAGGCTGACATTTTAGGGAGACACCACACTTGCCCAAAGACTTGCGAAACCATTAACTTTATTGACCTGTTTCAGTTCTTGGAAAATAAATTTCAAATACTAGTCCTATTTTGTTGCAGATAATCTTTTTTTGTGGTCAAACATGTTTAGCTCATAGTCAGCGGTTTTGCAGTTTAGAAAAGTGCAGTGGCTTCTCACTGGTCCCTAAACAACCACAGCGGAAGTGTTTTTCGCTTATTAGTCAGCTGATTAGGAGGTGAGGTACGAATGTGTCAAATACACAGAAATAACAGAAGCAGTACCGGAAGTTTGTTTGTATGGCTTGTACAAAATAAAAGTATGTGTAATTTTGATAGCAGGGCATGACTTCACTAGCATCACAATGGGGGAAAGGGCAGGGCAAAAAAGGTATTAAACATATCCGCAGAGTCAGGTTTATAGAGAGTTTCTATATGAATAGTCCGATGATGTGGACCCTCCTTTGTGGGATAAAACACCTTTACAAAACATCAAAGTTTACAGTATAACGGTGTCCTTTGCTCAAAGAAACAGCTTTCCACCGTGCTTGTCATAAATCATACACGTGCCAGAAATATGATGATATACAATGAAATAAAAATAATGGCAATTATCATTGTCATCATCTACTCCTCCACCACTGACTGATACAGTGGCCTCTCTTTGATTTCCCTGGCATTTACTTAAAAGTCCCTCTTTTTGCTGTTTGCTACTTACAGTGACATGTTTGTGGTTCACTGTGCAAAATGATGTAAGTGCAGAGTTCGACACTAGAAAGCTATTTTTACATTCCTCTGCTAAAAGGCTAAAGTTTCTGTGTGCTGATTTTCAATTTCAGTT
This sequence comes from Chelmon rostratus, assembly GCF_017976325.1. Classification (NCBI taxonomy): domain Eukaryota; kingdom Metazoa; phylum Chordata; class Actinopteri; order Chaetodontiformes; family Chaetodontidae; genus Chelmon; species Chelmon rostratus. The sequence continues at coordinate 2,161,703 of NC_055670.1, forward strand.
TAACATATGAACATACGTGCAGGATTTTTTAACACTGCAACTAAGTTTGAAACCTGTCGTGGTCAATGTAATTTTAGTTTTTATTTTTTGTGGATAAACATCAGATGTTTTTATGTGTCTTAAAGCCATCCAACTTAAAATGTGCTTACAGTCACGGCACACTTTATTTTCTACACACTGCCATTTGCTGTAGATATTCTTTTTGTGCAATACTTTTCATTACTACTGTTTGCTATTTTGATATTTTATTATGTATAGTTTGTTGTTCATAGTCTTTTTTCACAATTTTTTACTTATTTCACTGTGCTGCACTGCAATTTCCCAGCTTGGGATGAATAAAGTCTGTCCGTCTGTCTGTCTGTCTGTCTGTCTGTCTGTCTGTCTATCTATCTATCTATCTATCTAAAAGTTATTATCCAGAGTTACTGAGAAAAATTGATATCCCCTGTATGTCATTAAATTAAACATTAAGCAGCCAAAAGCATCCTGCTCTTATTTGACCATAATAAATGGTGTGATCAGAATATGGAAATATTATAAAAAGCTAGACAGAATGTGTGAACTATGGGGACAGAAAAAATCTGCTTGTGTTTCTATAAAGGTCTCATGTATTTGAGAATGTTTTAGGTTAATGAGTCCCTCTGCAAACCTGTAAAAATAAACACCGCCTGACATTAAGTTTGCCTGTCTAGGTGTGAGGACTCCATTGGAGTTTTATTTTGAAAGTCATAACTGGATGTCGCTGTGCTAACTGTAGCTTCTGACGCTGCAGCATTCAGCATCTAGCATACTGGCTAAATGTGTAAGCCTGCTTTACTTCATTTTTCACTGCTTTTGCCATTACTTTGCTCGCTAATATGAGGACCCAGAGGAACGACAACACACCTTGAGTCTATAAACTGTCGTGTCAAGATTAATTGATTCTTTTTTTTTTCGGCGTGGACATCACCCCTGCCTGCAGGAAATACAACTGGCTAGGTAGGTAGCTTAACTGCTGATTTTGTTGTTGACAGAGACACCGGCTGGCCAAAATACAGTCTTCATCGTTTTATTATTAAGTATTCCTCTTGGGGTCTGTCATGAATAACGTTTAGGAAGTTAAAGGAGTTTTCAGGTGAAAATTCATTTTTGGACAGCAGCGTGACTGTCTCTTTGGACCAGTGCTGCCTCTTACTTTCTCACCGTCATCCTGTGTTTTGGTTATTTAATGACATGCAGCTGTTCCGGAGCCCTGCCTTCAAAACCGCAGCACTGACAAATAAGTCAGAATAGTGATGTGTTTATCACATAGCAAGCAGAATCTATTAACTAATCTGTCTATTATTCCCTTTGATGTGAAGCAGAGGAAGAAAGGAAGCTTCACATTTGAGAAACTGGGATTAGTAAATGTTTTTGCTTGATTGATTTTTAACAATTATGTGAATAAATGATCAGAATTGTTGGTGTGAATTGTTTCAGCTCTTTCTGGCCAAGCAAAAAGTCCCAAACCCAAAAATGTAATTAGGACAATGTAGTGGAGAGAAAAGAAACTGCAAAGAGCTTCATCAAAAGTGGTGTTGAATGATAATGTCACCTGACTGTGTGAGCTCTGCTGTGAGAGCCAGTCCTCTTCTGCTAACTTTCATGGGTTTGATGCAGCTTCCTCTGTCACACAGTGACTGTCTGACTCATGAGGTCTGCTCTGCACACGGAAAGGATGGCATGTGGAGTGGAGGTTGTCACGTCACAAGAGACTGCTGCCATGCTTGCATTGAATGAGGCGTGGGAGCTCATCTCCTCTAACCTGCTGGTGATGTTGTGACATGCAGGGTCAGAAAGTTTGGTACAGATTGAAGTGGCTGCAGACTGATGGTTACCCTGTAAGTGTTTTAATCAGCGCTGGGTTTGTTATGCCGCTCTGTGCTCATGTGACTTATCTCCTGATCTGACCAATTTCAAGCTGGAGATGACGAGTTTCAGCGTTCGCTCAGATTTTTCTGCCTCTTAAGTTAGACAAATCTTTGAAACCGCATTTTAAAACTAAAAGCACACTAATTATTGACAGAAATAATGTGGAACATTTTTTTATAATCATTTAGTTATTTTTCAAGCAAAAATATTAAACATGCATTTACTGGTTCCAGCTTCTCACTGTGAAAATGTTTGATATCGTTGAAAATGGAATGCCTTTTTTACAGCTATTTTAGATTTTATGGTTTTCTTTCATTTTGTGGACAAAATAATTCATTAAAATAGTCTATAGATGAATTCATTATGACAATAATCTATAGTTGCAGCCCCAGAGAAATCCACACTTAATCACCTGCAGGGTGCATTGCCATCAGAGACTTTCAAGTGCATTTGTCTCCTTTTGACTGTGTTTTTTTTTTAAATCTTTTTATTCTTTTATTTATTTATTTGTTGATTTTTATTATTCTGTGTTAAGCTCCTTGTGCTCCTTTTTGGATGTTGGAAGGTGCTATAGAAATAAAGTTTGATTGATTGATTGATTGATTTGGGATCCGGTCTTTTGAGGGTCACTTAATTGTTTAAGCTTTATTTTTTAGTTTAAACAATGTCAGCATATTCAGACATTTCCAGCAATCGCGATGGAGTTCAATGGCACAAAATGTTTACGCAAACTCAAATAGCAAACGTCAAGTGTCCTGCAGAATCAAATAGCACAGGCTGTTTTTCCAGAGCTTCTATTTTCGCCAACATGCAGCACTTTATCCAGAGAAGAGGCAGCTGGAAGTAGACCAATGCAGCAATGTGCCTACAAGACATGCTGCAGTCTGAAGGGTCAGCAGGCAGTCTGCGAAAAGTGGGAAATCATGGAGTGAAGTATGATGGAATTAGTTCTGGTGGAGGGGACTGATCACTCGGCTAAACGAGAAAAGAATCAGCAGCTAAATCAACCATGAAAATCAAATTAAAGTAGATGTGAATGATACTGACTTCACACCCCCCCCCACGTTTGCAGTGGACCTGCTTGGAGATCCAGCGTCAGCCTGCAGTGCCAGAGGGGATGGATCCTCTGGGTGCTCGCTCCCAGTTCGTGGACATCCAGACTCTCCCCACGTGGCAGCAGCAGCTGGGTGAGGATGGTGAGGAGCCGCCGCTGGACCCGAGCGACAGCCTGCTCAGCCAGCAGGACTTCCCCTCGCCTTTCCCCTTCAGACCAGACATCAACCGCAAGATCATCCTCTTGTGAGTGACTCACGTTATTTCTTCACTTTGTGGCCGTTGGGTGAAACTGTCCTCTCTTTGAATTGTCACATTTTCAGGAGCTCTTACTGTCAGCCTCGGTTTGAGGTTATCTGTCTTGTTTTTCAGAGTTTGCCTCCTACATTTGGAAACGACTAAATAAAGTCAGACTGTAGTAGATTTTCTCCATCAGGAGAGGATCATATAATCTTTTAAATGAAGATCCAACATATGAATCACCAGAGCTTGAGTTCTAATGTTTCAACCTGGTTTCAACAGGCCGAAATGTGTGTGTTTCTGCTTTGGCTCAGAAAAATAACACACACAGTGTAGAACAGGCTTGACCAACGTGTCGGTTAGCCAAAACATGGAGCTCGTAGATCAGTTGTCTTGGATATCATTTTGGATTTCTGATGTGATGAACTATGGAAACACAGATCTTTGCATAATTTTTGTATTTATTCAACCATGAAGATATGTTTTTTATTAAAAGGCTGAATCTTTCCCCGAGTTACTCTGCTGAAAACTGCCAGCAAAAGCTAAATTTCATCAGTCTGGGCTCTTGTGGAAAGTTTAGGTGTGTGTTAAAATTGAAATGCTGATTCAGAGTTTTGCCCAAAACTTAACTTCATCACCATAACTGTTCTCAATTTGGCATGAATTAAACCAGTTTGTTCTGTTGCGTTTGGGCCTACATGTTCATGTTTTGGCCTGTTTCCCTCCATCTTGTAGAGTTATGGGATTCCTACATCAGAAGTCTGATCTGACTCATACTCTCAGGGTCAAACCCGTTTAGTCATCCTTTACAGCGTGAATTCCATGTGTTAAAATTAGATTTGCACCCATCGCACCCGTTACCTGCCTGTGAAAAGGCCCATCACTGAGACCAGTTAGCGTTCACGAAGAGCGTATCTGGGAATATTCTTAGGTTACGTGGCAGCCATGAGTCAAAAGCAACTGGACTTCTTAGTTCTCTGTATTTCAGCCTTAAAGCCTAATGTTTGCTATGTTATCATTATGTGGTGTGGTGGTTCCTCTCAGTTCAACCTGTCTGTAGTTGATTGATCTCTTCCAAAATAAAAGGACCCAGAAATTGAAAATGACATCGATGTTCCTCTGATTTGACTGAATTTGTCTGTTGTTTGTTTTTTTACTTTTTCATCTCAGCTCAGTAGACTATGGATAACTTCAGACCGCCACATGTCAAATATCACATTTGATCTGAGCCACTCTTCCATGTTCACACTGCAGCATCAAAATGCTCCGAAACCTGATCCAATATATCCAATCCAACATGCAGCTTGCATGAAAGATTGTGGGTTACTGTGTTGTGAAGGGAAGTGTTGTAAATACTATGCCCCATCACCAGAGAAAAAGGCACAGTTTTGACAGTTTGCTGTGAAGTGAAGACGAAGACAGTGTAGGAGTCTCTGTGACAGTGTTTACTGTTAATCTACGTATGCATGTGTTTTGGTCATTGCTGTCAGTTAGTAGACTATTATTAAATACTATTACTATCACATGTGATTAACATCCTACAGATTCATCAGGTATTTGTAGCGGTTTTGTGTCTGCAGTGTGAAAGCTGCCTGCGTCACTCCACATGCTCACCCAGACCAGTTCAGAGTCCGGATCACCTCATAAATCCTCTTTGTGGAGGAACACATGACCGTCCGCAGCCTGACTTGGCAGCGGCTTCTCTGTGAGAGCCTTGTTGTTGAAGCGCTGCTGCCCTGCTCCAACATCAGGAGCAAGCACATTCCTGCTGCGCTAACATGAGCAGAGCTCCAGGAAGTGACCCGCCAGCAGTGGCACCTTTCAGCCTCTTACCAAAACAAACTGGATTTTATTGACCCGAACATTTCATCATTTTACTGCTCCTCAGATTAACAGTTGGAAGTTTACATACACTCTGGTTTAAGTCATTAAAACTCCCTTTAAACTGCTTGAACACACAGATTTCATGTTACACAATACTTTTGCAAAGTGGACTTTGTGCATGACACAAGTATTTTTTCCAACTATTATTGACAGACAGATTATTTCACTTATAATTCATTATATCACAATTCCAGTGGGTTAGAATAAACTGAATAATGCCTAATCCTCAAGACAAGTTCTTTTTAATCGTGTTTTGACCTTTCATCCACTCACAAATGCAGGTAGAACAATACTATCATGTTCTACTTAAGTGTATGTAAACTTCTGACCCACTGGGAATGTGATGACAGAAATACAATATGAAATGAATTACTCTGCTATTTCACATTGTTAAAATGAAGTAGTGATCCTAACTGACCTAAGACAGGGAATGTTTACAAGAATTAAATGTTAGGAATTATGAAAACCTGTGGAAGCAAATCAAATGTATTTGGCTAAGGTGTGTGGAAACTTCCACCTTCGACTGTACCTTGTAACCTGTGGTTGAGAACCAGTTCTCTCGAGGATGATGGTAGAAAGCTGAAACGGTGATGATTTACAGTAATATCCTATACCTATCCCACAAACAAACATCAGTCACTGCTGTAACTAGGTGATATTGCCAAAAACATGTATCATGGTTTGACAGGGAATTTTTGCAATGATTTTAATGGAAATTAATGAACTCAATACAAATGATGAATTGTATTATTGATTTATTATATTATTAAACTTGGCTGTCTTCGGCTTTTGCTCTTCCCGTCTTCTTAAATCGTCTTACTGCTCACATTTGGCCAGGGATGGTGGAAGGGTTGACCTCTTACTACCAAACACAGCAGAGCCGGCAGCAGTGTTATTTTCTCTTTCAGACAGGCTTGTTGCTGTGCTAGTTGTGACATAAATATGCCAACATGTCACAATGTTTAGCACATTAGAAATGATGCCACTGTTGTCACGAACAGCTCATTATGCCACACCCCTCACTGTGAGTCACACACTGGCATGCAAAGAATTTGATGAATGTTGACATAATCTAGTGAAAATAAAGCTGCTTGTTCGGCCAATTACTTACAAATTTCTAACCTTAAAGATTTAGACAGATGAAGGTAAGACTCAGTAAAAGAGGATCTGAGAGTCTGCAACTGCCAACAAGCTCTATTTCTCTGTAAGAGTGACTCATTTTTTTTCATTAACCTAAGAGGGGTCATGTGAACATAAAGCGGCCCTGGAGGCAGAGTCTGTCCTGTGACCAAATGCTTTCAACACAAGCAGTTCCTCATTGAACCCTGCAGAGCTTCAGGGTGTAGAAATTACTTAAAATAAGCTTTTTACCTGACTAATGGTTTTGTATGTGCTCACTATCACTTTTCCAGTGTACTGAAGTAAAATAGAACTTGGAGTGAGCCTTGTGCTTATATTTGAAGATTCACTGCAATAAATGTTAGTCTCAAGAAGGTATGACAGAGATTTAGAGAATAATTGCTAGAGAACTATTGGCTGAAGCAATTTGAGAGTGCACATCAGTAGCAATATAACACGAGGAACCTCAGACAAAAGTATGACATTAAATAATTTGGTGTCTGTTTGAGATTCATTAAAATAATGAGAAAAATAAAGGATAGTTGTAATTAGAGGTGTGTGTCTTTCTTCCCTCCACAGTGCTGGTGATGTGGCCCTACTGAACTGCACCTTCATCGTGAACACCAGCAACGAGTCACTAAACGACAAGAACCCGGTGTCTGACAGCATCCATCAGCTGGCGGGGCCTGAGCTGCGAGACGAGCTGCTCAAACTTAAAGGTAGAGCTGAGGGAGAAGCTGGAAACATGAGCTCCTGCTCCCGAGAAAAGTTCGACCTCAGCCTTGCCTGCTCAGTGATGCTGCGGGCTCAAGTCTGGAGGCAGAAAGCATAAATGTCAGTGGGGGAGCAGAAGAAATGAATGTGAATTCTGTGATGGTTTTACACAACCGTGCACATGATGATCAGCTGAATCTAATATAAAGGGTCATAACAGTGCAGCTCTACAAAGACTCTGCAGCTTTGGAGAGAGTGCTATGAGATATTTGGGTTCTGCTGCCACCCAATTACAAAGAGGTGAAAAAATGTGTTTGTGGTGTTCAAAGCATTACTAATTACAGCAGCTGCTGTTATATATCTTATTGGGCTTAGCATCAATGCCTTGTCATTCACCAAAATGATATTGGGGTGGCAACATGCAAGAAATACTCATGCTTAAAGGCAAGTAAATGGCATTCAAACCTGAAGAATATCTGCAACCTGAAGCTGTAAAAGCCAGCTTCCATACTTGAAAATTCAAACAGGGAAGAAAGGAAATCAGGAATTTATTTTGGCGCAGTTGTAGAGGCCTTACCACCAGGCTATGACGTAGAGGAGTCGATGTTTGGTCTACAGCCATTATAGTCATAACCTTTTTTTTTTTTTTTGTCTATCAACATCATACTAAATGGTGAATCAGTTTTATTTGCATGTTTGTGTGCAGGATGTCGGACGGGGGAGGCAAAGCTGACCAAAGGCTTCAACCTGGCGGCGCGGTTCATCATCCACACGGTGGGACCAAAATACAAAGCCAAGTACAGGACAGCGGCGGAGAGCTCGCTGTACAGCTGCTACAGGAACATCATGCAGCTAGCTGCGTAAGGACCATCAGATAAACCATCACTCAGTTAGCCCCTGAGTCCATCTTTAACCACTGTTAATGTAATCAATGAGGTGCAACACATGCATTTCCTGGAGAGACAGATTTCAGATTTTTTTTCATTTTTCCTGTCACATAAGATTTTGTTTGATAAACAACATTTGTGCCTCGGGGTGTAAATAAACAATGATTTAATGAAAGCCACTCAGAGCTTCCCAGTTTTTCAATGCAAGGCTGCAGGACTAAAATCCATCTGTCTCTGGGGTCCATGGTAGAACCTGAAACTAGCCAAATATATTAACTCAGTGTAAAAGTTCAGACCACATCATAAAAGCTACCGAAGCCTCTCAGCCAACCATGACTGGTTGTTTGTATCTCGTGTTTACTTCATGAGGTGGATGTTTCTGTGATGTTATGCCTGTCTGTTTGGTTAATACTGAAGATCTGCATCTGGTCTAGAAAGTGGCCACAGTGGTTTTCAGTAGACGTTGAAGCAAAAAATCTAAATATATTCTTTATTTATTCAACATTAAATTAATTGAACATATTTATACACACAGAATAAAAGGATAATGTGAAATGTGTTGATACTAAAATATACAAAGTGTGTGTGCATACATGTGTGTGTGTGTGAGTGAGTGGAAACCATGTAACCAGCTGCTGGTGTGGACGGCAGATGTGGTGCACAGTACGTGAGATTGTTTTTCTTGTCGCCTCAGAGAGCAGTCGATGGCATCTCTTGGCTTCTGTGTGGTGAGCACGACCAAAAGAGGTTACCCACTGGAGGACGCTACGCACATCGCTTTCAGTAAGACGTGAACAAAGACACACACACAGCTTTTTATCAGTGAGGTACAAGGATGGTCACTTAAGCATACACAATGGCCTGATAGCTACAACTAAAACATCCATATTTCAGATGCAGAGGTGATGCATCGTGGCACATAAACAATAAGTCAGTACATAATTAGGGGCTGCTTCTTTAAAAAGTCAAAACACCTCTCACTATAATGCAATATAATTTAAGTGCACCACAAGCCTCCAAAAATCACCTCTGAAACAGCTCTAACACAACTGAGCGTTATCACCGGGATAAAGGGAGGAGGTATTGCAGGACTGTTGGATTAGACACACAATACACAAGTAAACACATATGTCTTTATCACTTTGCCAGTTTCCAAAGTATTTGTCCAGGTAACGCTGACAGTTGATTAGTTGATTTACCTAAATTCTCATAATCAATTAATTGTTTATGCCACTTAATAACTGTTGATCTTCATCAATGTGTGGATCTGTTGTTTGCGGGTTGTAATAAACATTTTTCACTACTTTTTTACATTTCATAATTTATAGTTGATCAATCAAAATTTCTAATTGATTTAACCGTTAGGTCTGTGACTTGTCTTAATATATAAGATAATGTGAGTGTGTGTTCGTGTTTTTATAGGAACAGTGCGCAGGTTCCTGGAGAATCATGGAAACAGCATAGAGGCGGTGGTGTTCGCAGTGTCGGACGCAGAGGAGGTTTGTATGACTTTAGTCTGAGCCAGTTCCTTCAACTCCAATCGTCACTGTAAAGTGTATTCACACAAAAGCCAACTTGACAGGAATTTATTCGCTCGTGTTCAGGTTAATGTGGACCAGCAGTTAGTTCACCAGTGTCAGCTGAACCTGCTGTGAAAAGATTTTTTTTCTCACCCCCACCGGCCACTAAGAGGTTAATTAATGCCAGCGACACATTCCATAAAATAAAATTTAAAAAATGAGTATCCTCCTGATGAAAAACACTGAAATTTCTTAGTTGATGAGAAGCACCCAAATGCACCATTAGTTTCAGCCTGGCCTTTGGGTCTTCTGAAGGACCCACGTTTCTGGACTGCGTTCTTCAGACGGTGCAGCCCCTTAATTGAGACAGCATTAAGGTGCCAATACACTCAAAGCAATTGAGTTCACATGACCTGCCATCAAACCACATTAATTCCGAATGGCCTCACTCAAAGGCCGGACGAAAGCCTGTCTCATGGAACGAGTGAGACTGTCATTCATTCATTCGTTCATTCAGACGGAGATAACGGAGTACACCTTTGGATTGTATTTCCTCTCAAGCATTCATCGTACAAACAAAAAGTGACAGAAGCAGTTGTGTAAAGAATGAGGAACTTAAGAGAGGTCAAAGTTCACCTGGCTGCATGAAAAGGTTACAGTCATTTTGGAGGGAGGGGTTTCAGACAGTGTTTGACCATCAGAAAAGCACTTGGGTTGATGCATACTGACATTTTTATTGCCTCGCTGTAGGCCAGCTCAGAAGGTTAGCTGGTTAGATCAGTCTCCTTATGCTGCGGTGCTGTCTAATATGTCTGTACTTATATTTTTATACTGATATACGTAGAGATATATATATGTGTGTGTGTGTGTGTGTTTTTTTTGTTATAGCCGGCGTACAAGAAGTTGCTGCCTCTGTACTACCCTCGCTCTGAGGAAGAGGAGAAGGCCTGCCTGCCTCTCATCCCAGCTGACATCGGCAACTCTGAGGGTGAACCGGTCGTCCCAGAGAGACAGATCCGCATCGCCGAGAAACCAGGCACCCTGGAAGGTACACAATTTCAACTCAAGTCTTTACTGGTCGTGTTCTGCACTTTTCATGTCAGCAATCTATTTCAACTGGGTGATTTTTAATTTTGGAGCCTGACTCTTTTCATGCCAATGAACAATAGTCCAAGATCAATTGATGTGCCTTTATGGCTGTTTGAGTCAGCAAAATAAACACACAAGGCACAGTTTAATGTTTGATTCCTTTCCATTTCTGTCCGTTTCCGTTTGTTTTTTTTTCCCCTGTGCTTTTATTTTGACTTCAGACAGATGAGGGCTTTTATTGCAGGTTTTTCGGCACTTCAAAGTTAACTGAGGTGTCAAGTGAACAATAAAGACAGAGCATCAGTTTTATTGGATTAATAAGGTGAAGCTTTTCCTGTTGACCTTGTTTCTGTTTTTAATTTGGAAAAAATTCAAACAAGTTACCTTCAGCTTTGTTCGGTCAGAGTGGACAGTCTATGCTCTCTCTCTCTGGGTTCAGAGTTATCCAGCTGGTCAGTTAGTCACTCAATCCATCAGCCAAGTAGTGAGTCAGTCAAACATTTGGCAAAGTACCCATTCAGCTGCTTGTCAGTCAGCCTGTCAGTTCACCAGCAAGTCAGTCAACAAACCACACAGTCAGTCAGCCAACAGCCAACCTGTCAATCACCCATCCAGTGCCAAAATCAACCAGTCAGACAAGACAAACTGTCAGCCAAAACATCAAATATAGCCCAAAGATGAAGACAAGACCGCAATTTTGATGAGGATGTGTTAGAGCTCAGTCAGTCAGTGAGTCAGTCAGAGGACATGGAGGAGCAGTGTAGCACCATATTGTGTAAGCGGGTCAGTGGACCATCTGGCTTCCTGGATCCTTTAGCCCACACCAGCACTCTCTCTCTCATCCAGCCGGCCGTGCCTCACTGGAGGATGTTTTCCATACACGCTCATCTGCACATGACGAAGCGCTTCAGTCTGCGACCGGCATGCCTGGCTAACACAGAGCAGGCGTCTTTCGGTTGTTCTGAACTCACAGGTTGTTTTAGGACACAATGTTTTAATTCCATTTAATTGCATTAATTTAAATTTTAGTCTTTTTGTTCACAAGACATTTTTGTAATTAGTTCTGTTCAGCAAGGACGGTGGTGCAAGGTTTTTCATAGATTTTATAGAAAAGAAATAGAGGGTAGAAATCTGAATAAATGAAGAGAGAAGTGATATGAGCGTGTACCATCAAACAGGTTAAAGTACAGAAAGTAAAAAAAAGCCCATTGGAGTCTTGATGAGCTTCAGAGGAGAATCTTAATCAGAACATTGGGTATGAAGTGATTTCCATCTTATTTAAAGGGCTTTTTAGACAGGAGACAGAAATCATTTACATCTATTAAGTCAAGTCATATGAGGGAGGTTTCCTCTGTAGATGTTAAAAGCGAAGAATCAGTGCAGAAATTGTGAAAGTACTGGACACTGAAACCACAAGTGATGCCCTCCTCTTTCAGATGTCTGCTCATGTGACGGATCAAAGGGGTGAGCTGGCTATTAACAAAGTGAGAATGTTTGCGTTTGTAAAAGGACTCCAAGACTGTCAATGGTCAATTTCATTAGCTCAATCCGTACTGGAGTCAGCCCACATTAATCATCCCGGAACAATACAGGCCCACCGCGATTTCTCCATCCTCCACTGACTGTCTTGATGTTCTAAATGAAAGACTTTTCCCCTGACATTTCCTTACTTAATTAGAGGGTGTACAGTAGATCTGACAGGAAACTAGGGGAGAGAGACACATAGAGAAAGGCTCACTGGGAATTTCACAATGTCACGGTCAGCCTATTAAACCCTTTGGCTACTCACACGCTCCTAAATGATAGTTAGAGATGTTCAACATGCCGGTACCAAACAAGGGACGATCTATCCAGTAGAGCTGCAGAAACTTGTAGAAGCTATACCAAGACACATTGAGGCTGTTCTGGAGGCTCTGTGTGACCCAACAAATTACTGTTATGTCTTGACTTTCATTTTTCCTCCATCTATATGTTGAGCTTTTATGTTACATATGTATGACAGTAGGAACACTAGATGACTCTGTTGCTTTGAATAGAAGACATTTGTACTATTGGAAGCTTCAGTTCAAACTTCCTGTTAGTCCTTCAGTATTCATATAAACTGTATTTTGTATGACCTCTTAAATTTAGCAACCTAAGCTTTTGCTTGCACTTTGTCTAAATGTTTGTTTCTGGTGAAGAGGATTGTGAAAGTAGCACCAGCCCATGCGTTAGGAAGTGTCTGTGGTTTCTGCATTGAGCCTGTTGCCTCCATTGACCTCCAGCCCAGCTCCAGTCTGCTGGCGGAACGCTTCAAAGGGGCGAGATGTGGCTTAGCGGTGTTGATCCAAAGCAAGCAGAGCGCCAATAACAACATGCTGGTGTATACACACTGACAGACACACACATGTCCATTTGGATGTAGTTAAAGTGCATGGACATGCATGTGACCTTACATGTGGTTGTAGAATAACAAAAAATCCATTCTGTCGTCTGAGTTCATGACCTCGCTGGCAGCTTTTTCCCAAAGACACACAAATAAGTGTGAAATAAAGTTAGACAAGGAAGCAGTCACTTCAATGCAAATACACAGAAAAATGATCATATCAAAGATCAAAATGAAGAAAGAGCCAGGATTATTTACCACTTCCATTCTGAAAGAAGTTTACTTAGGTTCTCATGAGTGTGTTTTGCATGTGGAAGCATGAATGTGTTTTACTGAATATGCCCCAAAGCTGAATATGCTGCAATATGTGTCCTATGTGCATTTATCTTTACCATAATTCTTATGTATGTTACCACTGCCAGAAGGAATCCATTATAGCTTGTAAGGTAAATTACAGTAAATAACTAGTTATCATCTGTTTGTTTGTTTACACAGATGATTCTGAAGAGGATAGCCTGGAGTCAGATCTGGGTCAGGTGGGGAATCACGCGTTCGCCCGGATGGAGGGTGACGTGGACAAACAGCGGAAACAGATCCTTCAGGGCCAGATGTCCGAGGCAGCCATGCAGAAACAACACCAGCGGAAGTAAGAGTCCAGCCAACTTCTAAAATAACACAACAGCAACTTTGACATGCATTAACAACATTAGCATTAGCACTAGCAACACCAGCACTGCACTTTTATTGGGTGGTTGACAGTAGGGACAAACAGGAAACATGAGGAAAATCACAGGTGTAACAGCAGAGGTTGCCTTAAAAGAGGGTTGTGGCCCTCCTGCTTTTAAATTTTACAAGATAAACTTTCATATTTTATATTGTTACATAATAGGGATGACGAGGCAGCGGTCCAATCTGTACTATATGCTGTGAACCATAAATTAAAGCCATTTGTGTGTGTGTGTGTGTGTGTTTATCTCCTGCAGTTACAATCGCTGGCTGTGTCGTGCGAGAGCAGAGGATCTGTCCGACATCGCCGCACTGAAAGCCTTATACCAAACTGGTATGTGTGAATGAGTGTGAGAAACAGAGGGAGAGGAGTCTTATACTGGATCCTAAATTTTTTTCAGTGTGAATGTGTCGCCTCTGTAATACATTAAAACAAAACAGAAACAAAAGGCTGTTTATCCAAGGGTGTGTTGTGTGCAAGTTGCGTGCATGGGCGTGTGTGTTACGAGTGATCCGTCTTTTTGCTTTCCCCTCAGCTCTGATGGGCTACAGTTTCCCAGTTTCAGCTCTTATGAGGCGCAGTTCACTCTCATTACCAGTAGGAGGCAATGTTATTATACAGTTTAGCCCTGTTGTTATTTGACTTGGTGATGGTCACCATCAGATTTAGAATGATATTTGAAAACTTCCATGTCTTTGAATAACCTACTTTCTCACACCAGGGAAATTTTTAAACCTGTATGAACTTACTGACCCCGCTCTGTTCTAACTGAAATGAAACAATAAACAGCATAGAAACAATTTTACTAAGTTTAATTTTGCAAACAAACCTAGAAAAAGAGAAAAGCCTCGAGTAGAATGCTTTTCTGAAAGCAGATCTCTGTTCCCTCTTGTGGTTAGCTGTCTTGTGATGATGATCATAACTAGAAACCTCAGTTTTTCTTTTGCTGTGTCTTTACATGACAAAAAATGATTACATGATTTTTTCTTACAAGAGCCAACATCACAGGACACAGGATCAGTTTTCCATTCTGATGTCAGGTGATACGGGATGGTTACCACTGGTAGACTCTGAATACACTGGCATACTACTGGTTTACATGAAGAGAAAGTGTGTGCTTTTCATGGCCACGCAACAGGACTGAAAGGACTGCATTCTGTTTCAGCTTGGGTCCATTGGACACAGACAACATGCATAAAAAATGGTTTAACAAAACACAGCCCTCAGAAAAATTTCACATGCGCCGCAGAATACAAACACAAAATCAAGATCATCAGACACACATGCGATGTAGTGCCGACCTCTTCTCAGTCTTTTCCAAAGTAGCGTCGTCACTTCCTCTGTGGGGGCAGGTTTTGACTTGCAAGGGGAGGCAAAACATTCATGCTGGAGAGGCAGAATGAGCTGCGAGCTGCAGGACTTTGCACAGAAGGCCTTTTGGCATTTTGGAATAAACAAAAGTGATGACTGAGTGAATGAGGGCCTGTGTCATATTACTGCAAATAAATCAGGACTGAAACTAACAATTATTTTCCTAATGAATTAATCGAGCAATGATTTTTCAATGCATTAGTGACGAATCACTAGACCAGAGAATGTTTGCAAGATAAATGAACAAAACAATTTATATATATGTATGTAATCTACTATATATATGTCTGTGTGTGTGTGTATATATATATATCTATAAATATATATATATA
Source organism: Chelmon rostratus (assembly GCF_017976325.1). NCBI lineage: Eukaryota > Metazoa > Chordata > Actinopteri > Chaetodontiformes > Chaetodontidae > Chelmon > Chelmon rostratus. Next base: position 2,176,894 of record NC_055670.1, read on the forward strand.
TGTATGTGTGTGTCTGTGTTTGTGTGTTTGTGTGTGTGTATATATATGTGTGTGTGTATGTTACAAGTTCTCTCTGACATCTTAGATTTTTTATTATTGTCAATTTATAATGACATAAAACTGTGAAAAGGGGCAGTCCTCAAATCTGAGAAACTGTAAGCTATAATTATAATTGACTTATAATTTAGATTGTCAGTCATCTGTCAGTGTATTAAATCTCGTTGTACTAAAACACTGATTCCCTTTAGAAAACAAGCATTTGACTTATGAGAAATATTAAACAGAACATTGTCACCACAAGCCATGATCAACTTGATCATAGCTGAAGAAAAGGAGCAGCAGGTACAGGAAGTCCTACTGCATCAACCTGAAATCCAGTGAAGAAGATCCAGCACCCTCTGTGTTGAACTGAGAGGTGGCGTTTAGAGATTTCAGCACTGAAACACTGCAACGATGAAGGCTGTGCAGCTACCAAGCTCATCACCAGCCGTGGTTCATCTGCCTGTGTTCTAGTCTGAACCTGTGTGTGTGTTTGACCTTTGATATTGTGTGTGTCCCCAGGTGTGGATATGTGTGGCAGGACAGTGATGGTTCTGGTTGGACGAAACATCCCAGTGACCCTTATTGACCTTGAAAAGGTAACGAATCAAAGTAGTGATTTAAAGATAAACAGTCAGGTTTGGCTTCATGTGTGTATCAGTGAGCTCATATTCATCTTGTTCATCTTTATATTAAAGGACGGGTGAGGCATTCTGGAGAAAGATTGAAACTGCTATCTCCTCTTCTTCACAATGTGATTACATATTACCAAACCGGATTACAGCAAAAAAAACACCCTCACAGTCTGCTAGCTGTCTGTCCTGTGTGTGTGTATGGTGTTTGTACACAGCCCTGACTCTGTAAATGGGAAACAAAGTGGCTCAAACCGAGCCACACAACACTGTTCCAGCCAATCAGCAACAGGTGGCGTTCATGCTCGTGCACAGGACAAAGGGAAGGAGAGAGGGCCGGTAAATCTCTCATGCAAGCTAACGTGTAATCACACTGTGAAGAAGGAGAGAAGCAGTATCAACAATCCTCTCCAGAGTGACTCACCCGACCTTTAATCTGAGCTGTGTGGTTGTTTACATGTCTGCATGTGTTTCGTGTGCATGTGCCTCTGTTTTGTGTGTGTGTGTGTGTGTGTGTGTGTGTGTGTGTGTGTGTGTGTGTGTGTGTGTGTGTGTGTGTGTGTGTGTCCATTTGTATTCACATGTGCCCATGACACGTGTGCAAATTGTACCAATGTGTTTTGTGTGTGCATTTGTTTGTGTTGCTCAGTACCTCTTAAAACTTAATTCTTACTACCATGTACCAGAAATACTAAAACTCGACCCAACAGAAAATAAAATTTTACTTGTGTATTAAAAAAATAGTGGCGAATCCAGGACTATAAACGTGTATGCACCCTGATTCAGTCTGTGTTTGTGTGTGCAGGCCCTGCTGTACTTCATCCATGTGATGGACCACATCACAGTGAAGGAATATGTGATGGTGTACTTCCACACCCTCACCGGCGAACACAACCACCTGGACTCCGACTTCCTTAAGAACCTCTACGACATCGTTGATGTCAAGTCAGTCTGACCTTTTACACTTCTCGTTCTACTGAGCCAGCAAATGCTATTATGAGTAACTTCCTGTTGGACATCGATGAAGCGAAAAGTCAAATGATCATAATCTAAACCTTACGGCAAATGCATGCTGGGATATGTTGCATTTCATAGATGTGCGACATTTTATACTAATATTTTTACATTTTCCAGGTGTTGGATTGGTCATTTAACACACATGAAGTGCTATAATCCAAAATGAGATTTCTTTGAAGTCAAATAGAAGGATGCTTACCTTAGACATTGACTTAGGTCCCATTGTTTTGGTCTTTCTCCCCTCCATTTAGTCTTATCCCCTTGCCACACACAGTGGTTGAATCAGAAAAGTCTGGAGCTGTTATGGCTTTAACCTTCCACCCACCCAAAGGCATGACATTAATGTTCTGTGCTGTTCTGGTGTGAAGTCATTTGGCTAAATCTGCTGGCCAGCTATGTCTTCGCTCTTTAATACCCAGAACTGCATATCAGACATAGAGCATGAAGTTTTTTCTTCTAAGTAAGCAGACAAAAAGTCTCCAGATGAAACAAAGGTTTGACAGCTCCCTGGCATTTTTTTATTTCTCTGTTCATAGTAATAAGGAATTTAGTCTAGTCCAGGTGTAATATCTTAATAGAATGTGTAATTCTCAGTGACAAATCTATAGCTGGATGTGATAATATTTGTAAAATGCAACATCTTCTGTGAGGCTTGGCTGTCGTTTGACCTTCCTGTGGCCTTCCTTTGGCTCTGGTCCCCCTCTGACTAATCTGCCATCTGCAGCTGCATTGCAAGTTCAGATACATTGTTCATGCTACAGTATGACACTGCCAAGGTTACAGTGTTTAGACTTTTGGAAAAGCAAAACGAGCTGTGAAACGTTTTTGTTGCACTGTGGGTTTTGGAAATCTGGCGGCCATATTTGGAACAGGAAACCAAAACTTGGGAGTGTGTTCTGGGGGTGAAGTATTGGCTGTGACTCAGCTTTAATCACAGGGTTCAAAGTTTTGAAAGTGGATCTTTTCATAGGCCTTCCATAGGAATCACTTACAAAACTAATTGGTAGACATTAGATTTGTTTGTGAAAGATATTCCTACTTATCTTAAGATCAGCATATGAATGATGATTTGTCACAGACACAGATGCTGTCCAGAAGTCAGACCTGAGTCCAAATCGGTGATTCTGTTGAGAAACTTCAAAGATGCTATTTTTTCTTCAAGGCTCTGCTGTGTCATCACAAACATACTGCTGTGAGATTCACCATCGATGAAAATTTTATTACACTGAATAGGAGTCACGTCTGCTAAATGACAACCAGAATTATTCACAGTTCATCCCGGGAGTCAGAGTAGAGCCACAGCTCTCTATTATCTACTGTAAATTGATAGAGTACATTCAACCCTTTCAAACTCTGTGTTAGATCCACTGTTTTTCACACTGTGTGCAGCCAAGCATTGTTTGACTCTACTTTAAATTTTAGCCGAGGGAATGAAATTTTCCAAGATGCACAATATGTCAGGTTGAATTGTAGAAAAATACCTGTTTGAGTGAATGGTTCAATCATGGAAAAGTGAAATCTTAGATTTTAGAGGGCATCTCACAGGTCAAGAAACAGGCAGCCAGATAGTGAGACTGGTTTAGACAAACCCAGAGTTTACTTTAATTTGGAAGAGCAAACAGAAGTTAGTAACTAACCAAACAGTGTGTGTGTGTGTGTGTGTGTGTGTGTGTGTGTGTGTGTGTGTGTGTAGATATGTTTCAGAGTAAGGTGACAACTACTCTCCATGAGGACTTCAGGGCTTCAACAAACCCCTCTATATATGTGTGTGTGTGTGTGTAACATTTTTGTCTCCCTGAATTTCAGTTTTACCTCCAAATAAAGTGGTTTAGATAAGCTGGCTGAAAACTACCAAAATTAGATCCAAATAGTAATAAATAAAGAAATAATAAAGAAAGCACTTCAACATCAACACAAAGGCATTAAATCACAAAACAGAAAACAAAAATGGAATATGTTGTCATATCTTTGAAAAATTCATTTTGGAAGCTACTTACAGTCAAACTTGGAGAGAAACACCAGGACTCAACAGAACTTTTCTGGTTCTAGCATCTTTCTAGTTTTTAGCAACCACAAACAATAACGCTTCCTGTGCTAGTGGGAAACTCCATGCAGTCATTATGTGCCTCTCAACCCTCGTGTTCCTGTCTTCATTACATTTTCTGAGACTAGTTATTCAGTTGGTTTTACCACACCTCTCGTAACCCTTTTCTGTCTGGAAATTCCAGTCAAACCTTAACCTTAACCCTAAGCCTTGTTGAAGACAAGAATATGTAGAAACATATTCCTGCTGTTTGCTCACCATTTTACATGATAAATGTGTCAAAACACTGTCAAATGTGCCCCAAAGGCGGTCATAAAGTCATGTGTTGTTTATGTGCTACATTTCAGTCACATAGTAGACAAGTGACAAAATCTCCCATTGATCCCTTGAATATGAGTGAAGCCCCCTTCATCCAGCTTCCTCTTTCATCGGAACAGGGAAACTCGATTCAGTCGTAAACAATACCCGTGGCTGCTTTAGCACACTTTGCTAATACAGAGTTGCAGCTCGGGGTGTTATGCTAATCACCTTAAAATGTCAAGGTTATTGAAAGTTCAGCAAGTTCTGTGCAAAGTTTAGCTTTGGCTCATGAACCCTTCTAATGAGAACCTACATCAGAGGAAGCTGAGACGAAACGTCAGCAGGAGAGACGGCATGTGTGGTGTGAGAGCGTCAGATCTGTGTCAGTTGCATGAGTCTGATCGGCCGTCCTGATAAAATGCACCTTACAACATCATGGGGTGAGGCAGTCCCAGTGGAAACGAAACCCTTTCCTCTGGTACTTGTTGTCCTTATTGTAATCTGCAGGGCAAGCAGCACAAAATTCTTTTAGTTTCAGGCCATGTATAGGCGTCTAAGTCCATATCAACACAACTTTCATCTGTAAGTGATAGTAAAGGCTTACAGTTTCTGCTTATGCCCCAATGCTTTTGTCAGGATGTGTGACTAATTCTTATGAAATTTTTCTCAGTTTCCCTTCTCAAGCAGTCACTGCTCTTTTGTCTTAACGAGGCAGTGTCGATCTCCACAGGCAAATGGAACCACTAACCCTGGCCTGGCATGTCCAGCATGTTCAACCCAGCAAGCTATTGATTTGCTGCAGATGCATTTTGGCTCCAGACAACCTAACCAGCAGACTAAAGCCAAACATGAACACAAAAGTTTCCAAAACTGTCTGGCTATGTGGGGAGATGTTGATTACTTTCTCCAGGAGACAGATGAGCTTGTGAGGTTGATCATTATTTTTGTCCCCTCAGGGTCTGGGACTGGACCAGAGCAGAATCCCCACGTCATGGTTTAGTACTCCTGATTTCCCTCTGAGTTAGTTTGTCAGCTGAAAAACCAAGTTTCTTCCTCTTTGCCAACTGTTTTGTGTTATATGAACAGATGCAGCTTACCCCGGCCAGACCACCACTATGTGTGTGTGTGTGTGTGTGTGTGTGTGTGTGTGTGTGTGTGTGTGTGTGTGTGTGTGTGTGTGTGTGTGTGTGTGTGTGTGTGTGTGTGTGTGTGTGTGGCATGACAATGCAAACTGCTGCAAATGTGGCGGGTTATCGTCTGTGTACTTCCATAAACTGATCAGCCAAGTCTCCACTACCACTGCTGAGCAGATTGTAGATGACCTTTCTATAAAAGCTAGTCTGTAACTGAAATTTGAAAGTAGCTGCTGAGATTTGCCTGGCGATCAGTTTGTAACTGCAGTTTAGGTTAATTTAGGTTTGTGGATTTCAGAGATTCACCCTGAGGTTGTGGGAGTTTGGGAGCTGTCGTTGTTCCACTGTCTCATGGAAATCAGAGACAGTGACTGCTGACTGCAGCCCCATCTTTAAAACAAGGATGCTGAGACTGTGCTCCCAGGTACTGTAATGGGAAATTACCAACTTGACTGTCTTATACTGGTTTGGAGACCCCAGGATTGCATCTCTAGTTTTTGCCAATGATGTGGTTTTCTTGTTTCATTGGACCGCGACCTCCAGCACACACTGGGGAGGTTTGCAGCCGAGGGTGAAGTGGTTCGGATGAGAGTTAGCACCTCCAGTTCTGAGTTCATGGTACTTTGGCAGTTAATCTTGGATTGTTTCCTGCTGGTGGGGACTGAGTTGCTGTCCCAAGTGAAGGAGTTTAAGTGTTTTGGGGTCTTTTTCAGGAGTGATGGTGAGGTGTGTGAGATTGACAGGCAGATTGGTGCACCATCTGTGGGTTTGGCTGCGTTGATCCAGGCGTTCGTGGTAAAAAGAGCTTTGTCTGAAGGTGAAACTCTCAATTTATTCCAATCCTCCTCTGGGTATGAGATCATGGAGACAGTTGACTGAAATGACTTTCCTTTGCCGGCTGTTTGGGCTTAACCTTGGAGACAAGTTTAGTGAAGGTGGTTCTGACATCTGATTAGTTCTGATCGGTGCAGCATAAGTACACGGTCCGTTAACCCTTTGTCCAACACAGATTATCACAGAAACATTTGAAGAACACTTCAACAAATCCTGACAATGAAAAACACTTTAAAACCACATTCAAATTGAATAGTTGTTATTTTGAGATATCGTGTGTACAGAGTTGACAGTCTGATCTGTGGGTGGTGCTCGAGGAAAGGCACGGAGACATCCTGGGAATTTCTGCGTTAAATTTCTGATCAAGAACCAAGTGCTTGGATTAATCTTGACATCATGGGGGCACTGGAGGAAAAGTGAGAGTAACCTCAAAGCCTCCAATAATTAGCAGTAAACACCTGGGGACCATGAATGTCTTTCAGAATCAAACAAATAGTGAAACAAATACATCAGCACCCGTTAGAGGGACTTTGATGCTGTGATGTTTCGAGCACAAGCCACTTCCTCACACTTCTCGAATGTCTTAACCAGTTTAAAAGACAATCCATCCAATAGCTGTTGGGACATTTAACTTTTGATGAACCCTACAGACAGTAAGCAGTGTCCTGAAGTCCACTGGTAGTGTCATTAAAAATTCCTGTTTAATCTTACAAAGTCATTAATCATCAGTGGATTGAGTGATAGCAACTGATTGTTGGATTCACTGACATATGTTACATTAAATTCCCAAAGACAGAGTTTGCCTATTCAGTATCTGAACATATACAGAGTGGCTGGTGTTACTCAGACAGGAGGAAATTGTGCAATGTCCAACTGCAGATTAATACACATTTGGAGCTCTATTAAGGGGGGGGGTCATGGTCATGAAGGGACATGTCACCCAGGGCAACAGTGTGGGTAATTTGAGTGTCTTTAGAGCCTATAGCACAGGGGGATAAGATACTGAGCATCTGATAATATAAGAAAAATATAGAGTGTCCTTCAACATGAACATTTAGTCTGGAACAAACATGGGAACTGGACACTTAGCAAAGACAATCATGAGTCGTTCATTAACAAGGAACTTGGCCTTAAGCAGTCTCCACACAGTCACATCTATAGAAGCTGGTGTGCTGCATTAGAAGCTGAAGGGGAGTAGGATGTTTCTGTTTGTGTGTGTCTGTGTGTGTCTATGTGGTAAATATTTCCTTGCTGATGTATGGGCTTGAGCTGACTCTAGACACAAAGACTCAACTCTTCACACACTACTCTTTCATCCGATTAATCATTTCACTTCATTTTTGTCATAGTCCTCAATTTTATGCAACCTCTGTTTTCTTATTTATGTATTGCAGGTTTAAAAAGAATATAAAGGCCTTCTACTTTGTACATCCAACGTTTCGCTCTAAGGTAAGATTACGTCTTGTCTCAGTAGTAAAAGCAGTGCTGGTCATCGTAGTGGTCATAGCAGTCACAGAAGTGTCATTGACAAGCTTTAGATTTACTTGTTGATTGCACATTTTCATTTATACATTTCAACTGAAATTTTCACTCTGTGTCTTGGTTCATAAAGGCAGCCAAAAGCTTTTTTACACTCCTTTCCATTACACCACTTTTACCACATTTCATCAATTTGGTAAAACATTTGGGTGACCTCAAAACTAAATTATCATTCATTTGATTTTTGATGTGAAATACTGTTTTTATACTCGGTTGGCATTTTGTTTTTCCAATTGTGTCCTCCTTCACACAGGCGGAGATATGCTCTCTCTCTGGGTCATGTTTTTTTGTTGTTGTTGCTGTCGATGATTAGTGGAATCACAGTATGTTTTGCTCCAATGACCAAACTTCCCCTTCGGGATCATTAAAGGTTCATTAGCATTAATCTAGCTCTGTCGTTTGCTTTAGAGAGTTTAAGAGTTTAAGTTTTGTCTTTGTTGGTTATGGCAAGATTAATATCTGGGTTATATAAAGCCAAGATCAGACCTATATATGATGAAGTGCTCCTTTCATATATCCTCTCTCTCGGCTCATTCCAGGTCTCAACGTGGTTCTTCACCACCTTTAGTGTGTCGGGGATGAAGGACAAGGTTCGCTACCTGGACAACCTGCAGCAGCTCTTCACCTGCATCAAACCTGAGCAGATCGACATCCCTCCGTTCGTCCTGGAGTATGACACACGGGTAAGCAGCAAATTGAATGCACACACACACACACACACACACACACACACACACACACACACACAGATGCACACATAGTCGTCATTGGCATATAATCTATATCCACCTCAGTCTTTACGCCTATGACTGTTTGTGAAAGTAAAGTGATTTATTCCTGAAATCCTGATAGTTCTCATTTTGAAAGCTGTCAACAACAGTACATTGGAATCACATAACATAGAAGAAAGTAGCTCTCCAACCTGTTGATTCAGTCCCTCACCTTCAGATAAACCCTGTTCAGATGACAGATTAAATTCAAAGCTGTATCTGGTCGTTGTCATTCAGTGTAAACAGGCCTGAATCACTTCACTACTTTAACAAAACAACATAAACATAAACTTCTCTAGTAAGTTGCAGAAGAATTCCACCTTCAACATTTTCAGGGTGTTCAGAGCAATCCTTTTTGGCCTGCATGCAAGGAAATATTTCCAGTAACTGTCTAGAAAACAGTTTGGTTTTAAGACGGATGATCTTGTGTTTTAATTTGAGAAGATGCATACTGCAGCTTTAAAGAGCCCTGATGTCATAAAGTGACCAGCTTCCTTTTAGATCTATACTTGAGTGTTTGTGCTCATGGCTCCCTTTTTTAAATTCCGATCACTCTTGCAGTCACAGGTAGCAAGAGACACAGGGGTTTTGGGGGTTACATACTGTATAGCCTCACATACGCTCTCCAGCTTATTGTGTTTCAATGGAAACCTAAACTCCCGCTGACATCCCTGCGTCCTCACGTGGCCAAATCTAAATGCTGAAACATGTTCTCATACACCCAAGTGTGTTTTATTCCGAGCACTAGTCATTAGCTGTTTATAAAGGAGGAAAAGCAGAGCAGAGCAGGAATGGGACAAAAAAAAAAAAACGTCTGAAAAAACATTTACAGTATCTCCATTTGATGTTTCCCTTCTTATTGATAAAAACCAGAGAAGGGAAAACTGAGTAACAATCAGCTAATGGCTCATTTATTGCGTGTATTTGTGTGTGCATTTGTAGAAATGACAGCTATTAATCAGTTAGCCTACAAACTCTATTAAAATGAGGTTGTCCAGAATGTTCTGCATTGGTTTCCCTTTGAAATTTGGGATCAGATGTGACGATAATTGCATGAAGTCATGAGTACCAATAGCTTTGATGTAACATGGCTGTGGCGCTGTAAGAAGAGGTAACTCTTGTGCACTGACCTGTCAGGAAAGTGCTGCTAGTCTATCTGAAGAAAGAGGAACACCAGACAGGCCTGAGACTGTTCTGAATGCAAGCCAGCTGTTCAAACAGAAATATGTCAGATTAAGACATCAGGAAGGTTTCATGCCCAGTTCTCCAAACGCATAAAAAAAGATCCAGTGATCATGTTTGGATTCCCCGTGATCCGTGATTGGCTCACATCTGACTCTGTATTTTGACTGTGTGGTCATTTGGAGTTTCTGCTGGCATATAAAAGGCGTACGTGAATACGTGTCTTTTCCTTCGTCGAATCTTGGATGAGGATTGAGAGGTATTCTGTCCAACGGAGCGGTGATCTTCAGTTCATGTCTTGCTTTGGGTTCTTCTGTCAGGATTCACACAAGGTTTCATGAAAGACTTTGATGTAATTTTCTTCAGTAGTGACCCGTGAGCACATGAAACAAAGATGTCAGGGCATAACTTAACATCAACAGGGACTTCATTTGAATATTGATGACAATTCAAAAGTAAAGTGAAAGCTACAGTGTTGGACCCACACGCACCCTCAAGGAACATTTGCTTGTCTACTCTCTGGCAATTTATTTATAATGGAAAAAAACTTGTTTCCACAGATTCAAAACCTCTTTGAATCAATTTTAGTTGTTTGGACCGCACATGAGCAGTGGAAACAACATGTTATGTAAATCCACTATCTTAGTGCTGGTAGTGTTAGCTGCAAGATGAGGGAACACCCACATATTTCATATAATATAAAAAGGAATTTGGCACCCCAAAACTTTGTTTGATTTTTTAAAGAATGAATTTTATTTTATGTATCAAGTCGGTGTAGCTAGCATGCTAACCAGCTAGCCCAGCCGATCCCGTCTTGTAATACCACTTTGTACTCCAGGAGGCAATGGTCAGATACTGTAGCCCTGCGTCGCTTCAGCAGCGAGTTGTTTGCTTGTTTGTTTGGAGCAACCTTCAACAGGTTAGCCACATGTTACACATTACCTTTAATATCCATACTGGGTTAAAGTGTAGCTCTCTTGGGGGTTTATATAAAAAGGGCTACAGTTCCTACTGTGTTTATCTGATATGGGTGCAGGCACCATCAAATTAAAGCTTAGAGTCAGTACTTAAACCTCACATTCCTTGTTTCAGTTCACATCCAAACTGCTGGAGTATAGAGCCATAACAAGATTGTCCTAATACTCACAGACTGCAGTGATAAGGGGCGGGATGAAAACATGGCAAAATGTGATTATCGATTATCTTGCAATATGTTATAAAGATATTTTCAGCTGGTAAGGGCAGTTATAATAAGTGCTTATTTTCCCTCTGTCTCGCTCAGCAGTCTTAAGGTGCTGCGCTCTCACTTCCAGTGTATTAGTGCTCTCTTTAGATTTGTTTACTCGTCAGGAACTTATTTTCAGTCAGCCTCAGTCTCTTGCGGGTAATTTAACTGTCAGTATGTGAACACAATGGGCTGGCCTCCCCCAAGGCTGTATTGCGGTGCATTTACCCTTTTCAGCACTGCAGCCAGCCACTGAACTGGCCAGTAACACTCACATCAACACCGTTACCCAGAAATAGTTTGCACTGATGGGCTGAATTACTGTGCTGGTGGAAATAATGATCCTTTTGGTTCATTAAAAACATAGCCTGTTAGGAGAAGCACGTACAGTGCATACACCACATCGGATACGAGGTGTACATCACCATTGGTAACCTCAGAAAATATAGACTGTATTTGATTTGGCCTGACATTGTAACATGGTGAGTGACTAAAATGTAGATTTTATGTATATATATGTATCAAATGAAAACATATGATATGGCATTGCTTATAGTAATAAACCTACAGAGAAATATCAGCTGAATGTGCACCTCTACTTGTCTTTATGGAGCTTTATAGTGACTTTCGGCTCATTGTTTAGATCCCCAACTTCACTGTTTTGGCTCACGCTCATTCTCTCCAATTGTGTTGTTTTCAGCCGCAGCACACAGCTGTTTTCAGCAAAAAGGCTTTAAAAACTAATAACTATAATTGAACATCTAGCAGCTATAGAGCCAAATATTTCCATCAGGAGTTGGTGGAGACCAAAAACAGAGCTGAAACAGAGTGATTATTGGACTCACGATTGCCAGGAGGCCAGAGACGAATGATAATGTAGCTCTGTATCTGCTCGATGTTTAAATAAGGAACATTTTGCAAACGCAAATGATCATCATCTCTATTTAAAAAGCAATGAAATGTCTCTGTTGTGTTCATAGCTTGTTTCCGCTGCCCCCAAATATGTTGTATGAGGGCTGCCAACCCCCGCTAAGGGCTTGAAAGGCCCAGACCACCCGCCTTACACTACACACACACACACAGCCTGAGGATCATAGTATTTCACTGAGATACATCACCAGTAACACTGCTAAGAAGTGTGAGAGCATCTGAGTGAACTTGAGTTACCTCTTAAACCGGCTAATTGTACCTTTCTTGCAAAGTCCACTGTAAAGCTATAAAGACCACAATCAGTTCTACTTTTCACTTCTGCCTCCCATTCAAAGGTTTACAACCTGGTAGATGATGTTTCATTTAAAAGAAAAGAAAACCAGCCTATGTCCACCTCTTGCTTTGTTTCTATCGTAACACTTTTTTCTGGAGTCAATGTGGTTACACTGGGTACTGTCACCAGCAAGGTGGAGTGTGCACACAGGTCCAGGAAAATAACCAGGTTTGACAAGGATTGTTGGCCTTTGGCATCTGTGATCTTTTAACATCCATCACAACTGACCAAAGGTGACATTATTTTGTCCATTCTTATGATGACAATCCCAATTCCAAAAGAGTTGGATGCTGGGACGCTGTGTTAAAGCAAAAATAAAACAGAAAGTGGTCATTTGCTAATCCTGTTTTGACATACGGTACAGTCAGTGAGTGTATGAAAAGAGAGAAAAAACAAGACAATATATTTAACGTGTTATCTCATCAACTTAACTGATTTTTGTGAATATATGCTTGTTCTGAATTTGATGCCAGCAATAACAGGAGCAACTAAAGACTGGGAAAGTTGTGGAACGCTCCAAAAACACCTGTTTGGAACATTCCACAGGTAAACAGGTTGATTGGTAACAGGTGATAGCATCATGATTGGGTATGAAAGGAGCATCCTGGAAAGACTCAGTGGTTCACAAGCCAGGATGGAGGAAGGATCAACACTTTGTGAACACATGGCTGTATAAAGTATATTACTACATGGACTCAGCATCCCATCTTTTTGAAGTTGAGTTGTATCTGCAGGCTTTTCTGGTTTCATCAGTCACTATTATAACTGCGACAACAAGTAAGAACAGAGAGAAGTGTTTCTCAAATATGGAACTTCTTTGACTCGGCTCACCCAAATAAATATTCTCCCATCCAGAAAGAAAGGGAAGTTTTTTGTGTTTATTATTACTTTTTGCAAGATCTCAGTGGAAATGCAGTTGCAGTACATGTCTGAGGCATTCATGTCCAGTCCTTAATTAGCTGCTCTGTTTATTGCAGTTGGTCAAGGGCTTATTGTGTCATGGTGACATTTTTGTTGCTGACAGGCCCATAGGGGGATGGAGTCTTTCCTAAAAGGGACAGCATGTTCATTTTCCTTGAACACTTGACTTGGTTAGTGTAGATTCCCAAATAGTGACCTTTACAGAGAGAGCCAGGCCTTTAGTCAGAACAGGCTTATATATGAGTGATGGCTTTATTTCTAATTTCCCTTGTTTTATAATTTTAGATTTGGTAGGAAGCCTTCCTGCTTACTGGTCTTATCTGGTTTTAAATTTCAGTTGATGCTTGCTGTTAATGCAAACTCAAAACTGCCTCCATGTTATTGTTTTGTCTTCAGTATAAAACATTTTTTTTTAGCAGCACGGATTCCACCAGTACAACAAAATAGTCATGTCATACCACTCTTTCTCTTCTCTAACTGCAATATGTTTTCATTCACTTAATTAATGCCACTCATGTCCTGTTCGCCATCTTTTGAGCACAATCAAATTACTGTAAATGAAACTCTTCCTGCATCAATACTTCACAGTAAAACTCTTCTAGCAGTTCACTGGGCGACCTCCATCCCATTCCTGGTAGGCTTTTAATTAGCAACATTTGCAAGAAATGCTGTGACAGGAACCAATCAAGCAATTCAAATTGGTGAATTAAAACGGTATGGTATAAAGACTGAGAGCAGAAAAAGAGTGAGTATGACTCTCTTGTGGTAATTAGTGCTTTAGCGATATACAGTACATTATAATATACAGTACTGTACAGGAAATTCCACCCCTCCTTAATGTCTTTAGCTGTCTTTTATTAGTGACAGACTTTCGTTTTTCTATCATTTTGACAATTCTACATACTTCTATTCCACTCTTTGTATGTCCAGGTTGTGAATAACATCTCAGTTTGAAATTGACCATATATGTACCAACTCTGGTTCCTGTGATCTGTGCTAACCTCAGCTTTTTTCTCCCCCATCTCAGGTGAACGGACCCTACCATCCTTCCCAGTCTTCCGGTCTGTGACAGGAGACCAATCAGCCCTCCCTGCTGGGCTGATGAGGTGGTGTCAGACTGTCAACTTGAGGCCATTTATGGACATCATGTTTCCCGTGTGGTCTGAACTCCTAACCTCCTCTGAACCATAGTGGGGAAACTCTCCTTTTGTTCTGTCACCGCCAAAAGGACAAAATTAACAGTCACAGCCCACGTTTAGCAGCATGTGGCCTGGTGAGCGGTGATCCTCACTCACCACAGACTATTTGTGGATCTCGTATGGTTTCTGGACTATGCCTTACGCCAGGAGTTCTTATTCAGCAGTCTCCTCAAACATCCCTAAATATGAAGTATCATGTCAAGCCTGACAGTTGCTCATAGCCTTTTCCGTCGTGTGGTCATATCAGACGACCTCGCCCATGTCTCAGAATTTTGTCAGACTTTTAAAATGCTGAAGTAAGAGACTAAGACTACGTCTGTCTGGATTTCCGCACTGTTTCATTCTGTACCATACCACATTGGATTGCAGAAACTCTGGCTGAAGTAAAGACGTACGCTGCATTCAAGCAGAAGTTGGAATTTCCACCTTGTACTTTGACATCACAACCTCTGCGTCACAATCGGAAAACCCCAGGGGAGAAGAATTAACACCTGGGAGATATTCTTCAGTGGATAAAAACACTGCTCCTTGTGCAACAACTAATGTCATTTTTTTTTTATAATTGCCAGGTAACATAGGACATTAACTTTCTATCACATTTTGAAAAATGCTCTTATGTGATTTCTTGCCGTGAGTTAGAAGAGAAGATCAGTACCACTCTCATACTTGTATGTTGAATACGAAGCTGTGGCCAGGAGACGGTGAGCTTAATTTAGCATAAAGACTGGGAGCAAGGGAAACAGAGAAGTCCCTGTAAAACCACAACGTGTCATTTGTACACTTAGCACAGTTTACACCAACATGCATGTTTGTGAGCTGTAAATGTACCTTTAAACAGAGCCAGCTAGCTGTAGCTTCATGTTTAACTCACATATAAGAGAGTAGTATCTCTCCTGTCATCTAACGCTTGGCGGGAGAGCAAAAGAGCATATTCCCCCAAAAATGTTAACCTTTAATTCTTTAAGCTTTCGATCCACACAAAGTGACTGGATTGTTGACATAATGCTGCTCAGTGTTAACAATGTAACACGCCTTGTTGACTACCACTTCCTTTTCTGTTGTTTCTTCCTTGCGGGAGGTTTGTAATTGTTCACTATGGTGTGTCTGGAAGGCAGCATATACTATGCCCTGCTACCACCGCTGTGAACTTTTGTCACCAACCTTGTTAAAACTAGTCAGTCAACAAAGATCATTTTGAGACACTTATTTTGCAAAGGATGCCACATGAGAGAATCTGCTGCTTTTTCTGTTGTGTTTCCTCACAAGTTGAATACTTTTTGGTTCTGAACTTTAAGTTGCACAAAAACAAGCATATTTAGGACGTCACGTGTGCCTCTGGGAACTTCACATTTTTTGCTTCTTTCCATTATTTCCTTTTATAGGTTTATAGCTTAAAAATAAATCGATTTTTAAAAAAATCAATACATTAATCAATAATGATAATAATCATTAGTTGAAGTCCAAGCACAAGGCTGTCAGGCAGAAAGTTCTCTTCTTCTATGGTAGTGCCTGTGTAAAGATAGCTAGCCTTTGCTAAATCATCCTGAGTGTCAAGCTGAAAGTGCTTTCTGTCTGCAGATGCATTTTACAGCTTTATGACAGTCAGGAGATGACCTATAGGATTACAAACAAATGTCCCTACTGCACTAACTTATTGTCTCGTCTATATGTTTCCAAATTGTCTTACAGTGTTACATCGTGTTTGTTAAATACTCACTGTTTCCACTCATGAGAAGGCATAGCTTTGTTTTAGGGGTGCACAAGCCTGAAAGGATGAAAATCCTCACCCTCACATGTTCCTCAGTCAGCAATTTCCTGTTTTATTTGCACAGTTATCTGCTTTGCTCGCTGTTTTCACAATGCACAAGTAGTTTGATTTTAACCTGGACTCCCAGACGAGCAGGATTTACGTCATCAGGGAAATCAGATAAACTAAACTTTGAAAACATTCCTGTGATTGTCTGAACTTTCAAGCAGTCATTGCTGTATGTAGCAAACCCCATCTGTCTGGCACCCAAGAGGTAACACTATCACAACAAATGTAGATCCTGTTTGACTGATGTCTGTCACTGAGGGATTTCACCTGCATGTCGTTTGTCTTCACCTGTCCTGTCTGCTGTATCTCCACATACCAGCTAAACATCAGGAATCTGCACGTTTAAATCATTTGAGTTCTGTTGGCGAGAAACAGCCTCTCCCAGCTGCTCGTGGTAAAGCTCTTACCCTTCGATATCCTCACTAATATCAGTCATTGAGAACTCCAGACACAGGAGCAAGTCATGTGACATCATGAGAGCTCAACTTGAAATTTGAGGCTTCTAAAATTGTAACTTACATGTTGTTGGATCACTTGCTTAAGTACATTTCAGCGATTGCTGCCCTCTGTTTTATGTCAATAAACAATTAAAGAAAATGCAGTCAATGTGAAGCAGATTTTATCAACTTTAATTACATTTTTAATGTCTTTAAATCTTATTTTTCCAAAAAAAAAAAAAAAAATGTTGGGGGGTGATTCCATGTACAACTGCATTGAAAACTAGTGAATTTCCTCACATCATGCTTTTACAAAAATACAGATTTAAAGACTGATTATGACAATGGATTCTTAAAAATGCCATAAATACGAGCATCTGAGTAAATCTGGCTGTTACAGGCTTCATATCAGTGAAGTCATCAGCATTAACTTTATTGTAAGAACTGTGATCATGTCAGAATGTATGTACTAAATGATGAGCCAAATCTTGACTTCCTGGAAATGTATATTATGTTTTTTTTTATTATTATTTCAAGTGATGAATAGGGGTTGGTTGTCAACAACCTCTGATTCACAGGAAGTGACTTCTCTCTGTTCACACTTCCTGTTAGGTCTCTTGATTTTTTTTTTTTTTATACACACTGATTAAAATGATTTCCCTGTTCCTGTGTATTTTTCAGTTTGATAATTGAACGCTCTGCTTGTCCTTTTAATAAAGAGTTTTGTTATCAAACAGTCGGCATCTTCAGTTTGGGAGCAAGTATGAAGCTGAATACAAAGACAGTGAAGCTCATATCCATCGTTTGCCACAATTTTCACGCTGTAGAAGACTAATTTGTTTTTATCACACTTGCAGCCAAGTTTCTTACATTCAAACTGCAGTTTATTTTTACATTTTATTTTCCTGACATTCACAAATTGGTTAGAAACGGTTAAATCTCCTTTTATTCTCAGCATGAAACACAGTAAGTTCAGCTCCACCTTGAACTAGGGGACCTAAGTGACATTTGCAATAGCGATGGCAACCTGTGAATTGTCGGCAATGACAATAGTAAGATAAATGGAAAGTCATATGTTATGCATTTTCGAAATAAGCTGTGTAAATGTGTCTGTGTGCTTGGACCACGGTGCTCAGTAACTGTTAATGTAGGCCAGCCACACAGAAATAATGAAATCCATCACATGCAGCTGAAAGTTGATGAATGAAAAAAAACTGCTGGTGAAATATTGTAGATGACAATCTGAAGAGTCCAAGTCCAAGACAGTCAGCTGTTGGACGTTGGAGAGTTTTGGCCTCTGCTGCAGCCAAACTCCTGTGAAGTGAAAATATTCGTTCAAACAGCATCTACTTGTCAGGCGTTTGATAGATAATCTGAAGTTCAAAGAGCCTTTTGTGGCCTTGAATTCGAGCATTGTGACATTTCAGGGTGTGTGTGTCCAGGGAGACGACGTAAAACCGACCTGTGAGCTTCTTCATCCTGATAGGAGAGATGGCTGATGTGACTTTATGACAGGCATGGGGAACCTCCGGCCTTCAGGCTGTATACAGCCAGTGGGCAGTTCATAAATACAACAAAGCAATTACTTTTTTTCAGCAATAAGGGAAAATAATAAATAGTAGACTTTTTTCTGATTGGTCCCTGAACACAACACACACACACATAGCGGTTGATGTCCCATCAATGTATCATGCCGACTATCAACAAAGCAAAAGCAGATGCAGAGTGTCGTGTTTTCCAAGAGAAATGCACAAATGACAAACCTTTTGTCTGTTGTTGAAGTAAAAAATAAAAAGATATGGTCACTGTGTCAGATCTGAAGACCACAGTGCCATAAACTCTCGCCATGTCTTGGCCGGGTGACACATCTTATTTCACGATTGCACATGGATCATCAGACCTCATCAGGGAGGTGGGTGAAGCAATTGTCAATCATGGCCAAAAACAATGGCCTTTGATAGAAAAAAGGTTTCCCCACCTCTGTTTTAAAGCTTAAGAAGTAACAGTAGTCATCACTCAGGGGCTGGACCCCAGTTAGTTTTATATTATGTCATATTATAAGATTGTTACTGATGTGTTAATGTGTAAGCATCATTTTCATGTCGTAGCAGGTCAAAGTGGAATGAATTTTAAACAGCAGAGTCGAAGTAAACTACAGCTTGTGGGGAACATGTCACCCAGTGCAACAGTGTGGCTCACTGATGTCTTTACAATGGAGCTCGATGGCACAAAGTACGATATTATCAGGCTTCAGATACACAGATTCAGTGTTGGCTTTGGTCTCTTCATGCGATTTGTTGGACGACAGTAAAATTTAGAATATGTCCAGCATTGTTCTTTAAGTGGGATGCAAATGTCTACATTTTGAGGAATGACAGGATAGCTAACCAACATGGTGTAAGTTACATCATGTCATGATTTGTTTCTGACAGATTTAAAGGCTTGGAGAGTTTGTCACAGCTGTCACACTCACTTGCCAAATATTCCCCATACTGTTGTAATGTTTTTGTCATTTCCAGTCTTTTATGCTGAGCATCTATGGTTAAATACTCTTCACAGGTAGAATGTTAGGTTATCTTTATAAACTGTAAACTGGTGTGAGCAATTTACCTGCAAAGATTAGATAAAAAATACCAAATCCAGAGCTCTCGTGTGTGTTTTCCCTTTAAGAACAGAGGATGGATGGAAACTCATAAGTGGCTGAATAAGAAGGATCAACAGCAGGTGTTGCACTCTGAGTGTTTTTTTCCCCAGTAGTCTCACCTTCCCAACACAGAAAACAGCATCATGTTCCAGGAAGTGAAGATGTGGCCCCGTGCTGATTAATCCAACCTGCACGCCTGTCCTCCGCTGTCCTCAACACCTCCCGTCTCTTCACCTGCCCACATCCTGCTGACCGCTGTGACCCTCTTTCATCATGTCTCATCTTCGGCTTTTAATCTCTCTATTCGTTCTGCCTGGATTAAAGTGCTGAGCGGGAGATGAGCATGGGAGGATGCTGCTGTCTCTTCTGTAAATGAAAAGCTGTGTTGAGTGCAGGGGAGAATCCATCTTTTACGGGCCTGCCTCCACGACAGGTCAGGATTAGCTGGTCAGAAAGCAGGCGGAGCAGGAAAACACAGGAAATCATCAGTCGCCTTTGGCAGGTGTTCAAGTGACACAGATAGCTAAGACACACACACAGAGAGAAGTAAATGTACTCGGAACTGATGAGACTACCAGCGAACACAAGCTGCTGTCGTCATTCACATCAGCCTCACACAGAAGTGTGTGAGTGTGTAACATGCAAAGGTCAGTATGCAGTTGCATTGCTGATAATCCTTTATGAGGAGAACGTGCACATCAAAAAAATGTACTGATGACTGTAAACTTCATTTGTAGCTCTTTCAATGAAACGTATCAATTAAAGTCATGGTCTTTTTTTTTTTTAAAGGAAAACAGGCCTCATGACCACACACCCTTAATGTAAAACTTCAGGCGAGCATTAAAACACTGTGAACAAAGCTGTGAAATGAAAATATGCAAATGCCTGAGCCTATTCAAAGACCTGAAAGAGCTACAATTTAGAGTTTGGTTGAAGTCTTGGCTTACCTGGCTCTGTCCAACTGTCATAAAATCTGCCTACCAGCTTCTCAAAAGCTCACTAATTATCACATTATATCTGAGCAATACTGTCATAAACACAAACAACAGTTCACCGTGTTACGGGGATGTGCTGGATTATTTCTCAGCCAAGCACAGTGACGGCCAAGAAACACATCTCCACCCTTTGAAGCACAACTCGCCATTTTATTTTTGTGTTTTTTGTACTAGTCCTGAAAAGTGGAGCCAAATATGATAAAGGAAAACCCGCCATCACCCCACTAACTGGAATATGGACATTGATGAAGCAACCTGGTTACAAATGGAAATCTGCAAATACCATTTCAGTTTATAACTGATAAAGGAAAATCTAGTATGTACTACTACACCGTCTGCAGATTACTCCTCATCTTAGACATAAAATGGATCATAATAAATTTAAAATACCTAAGGAATATCTAGTCTGGTGGCCATTGTACTGAAGGGTCTGGTGGATCACGGGTAGGAATACATACACATACATACAGATTAGAATATATATAAGTGTTGGTGATGCTGTACTGTAAAGGAATACAAGACTCAGATGCTGTCCCTGATTCATCCCCCTTTTCTTGTTCTTACTGTTTAATTTGTTGGGTTTTTTTTGTATATGTTTGTACTGGTTAGTGTATTTTTCAGCATCTAAGTGTTTCTGATGCCACACTGCATATAGGGACGCTGTCTTTGATGGGGATGTGATCTCCGTCTGTTGTGTACTAATAGATAATCCACTCTAACTTCACACCACCATGCACTCCTGCAGGAGATGATTCATCTGCTGTTTTTTTGTACCACAGAAGGTTCAAATACCCTGAAAGAAACGTGACCAGCTCATGACAACTTAGCTGAACAGCAACATGAAAATGAAATGCAGACTTATGGCCTGCAATAGTGCAATGAAGGTGAAAGAAAGACAAAGTGTTTAACCCCACAGTCAGCACCCATGTGTGGATGCAACTGGGGTTTTCATGGCTGACACGAGCTCATAGCCATTAGGTGTCAGCATTTTGTTTGCAGCTCAGATTTAGTGTGACCCCTTGAACCTGCTCTGATCTCCAGATGATAAAAAATGAAAAGCTAATCACGAGCAGCACACAGAGCAAGAGGAGAATGCTGAAGTGCTTTTGGAAGCTGTGCGACTGCGTGACCTGTTTGGTGTGTGTTCGGTCAAGATCACGGTCACACCCATAAAAAGTGTGTGGCTGCACTAATGAGACCTCCTACAGAATGCAGAGTGGTTGAGTACTTTCCAATGTCATTACCTCTCAGCCTGCTGACATTTTCCCCTTCTTTATGCTAAGATTTGAACACCGATACTGCTGTTGAGAATGAGTCACTCTCTTTGGATGTCCATTTTATTCACTGTCATCCATCCAGTATGGAGGTTTGTCCCTTTTTACCACTGGTAGCCGCACTCCAAACGTTTGTGACCACAAGTCAAGTCTGGTTTGGTCTAAGATGTCGGGTTTTCAAGATAATAAAAGGGAAGATGAATACACACAGAGCTAGAAAAAAAAACTTGAATGCCTACAGAGGCAAATAGCATAAAAACCAGAGGAAAATCTGATGAAAAGCACACTGAGGTGACACAAAAGTGCAAGAACAAACAAGAATCTGCAGCAAACAAGAGGCTGCAGCCATGATATGAGCTCTGCAAGGCTGCACTCAGGCACAGCACAGCTTTAAGATATCAGCATGCTCGCAAAAACAATTCTCACATATACATAATTTAGCCGGTATAATGTTTACTATATTCACTCTCCCTATATTCACTTTTGGCATGCTAACATTTGCTAATTAGCACAAAGTGCCCCTGAGGCTGGTGGGAGTGTTAATAGTTTGACTTGCATTTGGCCAAAAGCCAAAGAAGTAAAGTATTAAGAAACTTTGACTTACTGATGCCGCCATCATCCTGAGGGGACAATGAATGTCTGCACCGAATTTCATGGCAATCCATCCGGTAGTTTGGGATTTCTTAATAAAAACACATCAGTCTCAAGATGGCACAATAGGAAAAATCCATGTGACAGCTGTTGAGACATTTCACTTATAAATTCGACCTGTTGGTGGCGCTGGACAAAAAGGATCATCAATGTTATCAGAATTTATCCACTGGGGACCTTGAATATCTGTGGCCAACATCATGTCAATTCATCAAAAGGTATTTCACAATAAATGTCAACCCTAACCAGAGTAAAAATCAGGGGCTCATTAAAGTCGGCAGGTTTCATCCTCTGGGGACCATGAATGTCTGCAGCAAATTTCACAAAAACCCATCCAATAGTGTTGTCGTTGTTGACTGCAAACTGAAAACGGTAACATGTAGTCCCCCCACACTGTACACGCCAGCTCAGAACTGAAGACCACAGTCCACCTCACTGCTCCATAAAACACAGATTACATGTGGAAATAAGCAAAAGCAGATTGGTTTAAGATGTGGAAGCAGTATTTTATCGCAGATAACACATTTCGGGGTCAGCTGGCTCTGTGCTGTTATCTGTGTGTGTGAATAAGCCTTGGTCAGCGGAGCTGTCCGGTCTGTCTTATATCACAGCTCAGATATGTGGCAGGCTTTCAGTCGCAGCATGTGCTGGCTTGATTAAAAGCGAGCGCCACCCCTGGTCTGCCTGTCTTTGTAACACTGAGGGAGCAGGATGGAGTCAGATCACTGCGAAGAGATGCAGCCAATCAGAGGACAAGCTGGGCTTCAGAGGGGAGTGATGGCTTCGGTCTGCCAAAATGAGACATAGGTGTGTCAGTGCATGAATTCACTGTTGACTGTGTCCACATGCAAACAAGCACTGACACGGGATACTCAGGCATGTTGTATCTGAATGCAGCACACGTACAGTAGCTGTATCAGTAGTGCAGATAAGCTGTTGTGCAGATTATAAGACGCTCCAGTAGCTCTGTGGTCTGTTGATAGTCACTGAGACACTGAGGCATGTAAGACATTATCACTGTCGTCTGCCTTTATGTGACGCTTCAGGTGTGTTTGGAACATTTGAATGCTCTATCATACAAAACATTGCAGGCAGGGTTAACAGCTTTTCCAAATAACAAACACAACCTTAAAATGCCTCAATACACTCATTGTTTAAACATGTATACAGTCTATGGTCTAAACTGAATATTAACCATTTTCTCTTTACATGGGCGCTCACCAATTTAAATGAAGCAACCACCGTCCTCTGTGCTGCCTTGCTAGAATAATTCAGACAACAAAAACAGTCTTGCAATGAAACAAAAATGTCCAATAAAGAAGGTTATATGGAAGCCATTATGGCTGCGACATACATAGATGTGTACACGCTTTATCACTAATGACAAACGTCACACTCATCATTGTTCTGTGCATCACACAGTTGGATGGATTTCCTCATCTATAAAGATCTGCTGTTGAAGCCTCCAAGCTCCCTCACAGCTCTCCTCTCACTTACATCTAGTAACTATAGATCACAAGCCAGGATCTGTCTAGTCTTAGAAATGCCTCATCTGTGCATTAATGTTTATTGGTTTCAGGCCAAATGCACCATTTTTTTTTCAATGGAATGGACTTCACAGACCTCCATCATAAATCATTTGTTGATTTTATTTTGTGTTATTGATCAGAATCTGCAAAGTAATGACTGAATAAATAAAGAGAAACCAAAAAACAACAGTGAGATGATTCTGTGACTTTTTCTGTGTAGCCACACAGACGGTGACTTGTTTCTGAACTCCAAAACGTCATTTGTGAGCCTGCAATTATTCATCTGTGCTCTGTCTCCAGTTGTTCAGGTTTTGTTTTCCATTATGTAAATTAATGAGGGGTTTCAGCCACAGGAGACAACTAACTGTTATTTTCAAGGTCTTTTACAGCTGCAGCTGACACTTTGAGCAGGGACATAACGGATGATCCAGCAGATATTAACTCTACCGGCTGTAGAACAGGGAGTCCCACAGTGATCTGATCAGCTGACCGGCTCTGGATTGCCGCAGTAAACGTCAGTGTAACGATTTCTCTCAGAAACTAAGAGCCCGTCTGAGAGGGTGGTCACACAGGCCCAGGCAGCACTGACTTCCAGTCTGCAAACTCTTCCTGTACATACAGACAATATATATTTACAGTTCTTACTATACTTCAAATAATTATATGGGAAATGTAGGATGCAGGTTTTTGTCGCTTGACTCGTATTAGGGACCAAAAGTCAGGTTATCTCAACCTCTGTTGCTTCAATTTTGATCATTCCTTTTTTTAGAAACTGTCTCTCACAAGTCTTCTAACTTTTTTGTACAATAAGCTACAGAACTTTACTTATTGCAAAAATTCTGACACGTTCTCATTAGAGTCCAGTGTGGGCCTTGTTGTGGTTGCAAACCTGCTGAATTACCTTTGAAAACTTGTTTATTTCAATGTCAAATTAGGCAAATTAGGAGTTTTGCAACCAGGTCAGTGACATCACAGCAGGTGTTTTGCCTTTGACAGCTGATTGGACTGAAACATGCAAAATGTTTAAACTTTTGAAAACACTCCAACAGCAGCTTTCTTCCTGGAAACAGTTCTATTTTACTTCACTAAAGGCTTTTAATACTTCAATATTTACAACTGAAAGGTAGCAGGTTCATTATAAATTGTAAATGAGAACAAAGCTTTACCTCCACCTGCGTACTCATTCCAGCTTTTTCTGCCAGGATGTAGCAGCTACATGTCTGAACTGTGTTTGAACTAGTTATAAACTATGAACTAGTTTAGTTTGGGCTCTTCTGATTTATTTCAGAATTTTAAAAATGTACAACTGCCAAACAAGACCCCAACTCTGTCACATTAGTCAAGTTTCACTTGAATGTAGTTTCAGTTGCAGTGGTTGGAAACTGAAATAGAGCAAAGAAAGCAAATGTGTGCCTGTGAGGTGACAAGAAACTCAGAGAAACATCTTCTTCCAAGTAGTCGAGTGTTGCACGCAGCTGAACGCAGTGACTGATGGACACTGTGAAACCCAGTTGGTGGATTGAACGGATCATTCTGTATTTCCTGTCTGTTCTTTATATTGAACCTGAACTCAGCAGATGCAATGAACACAACAGGATACAAATCTCCCTTGATGCCTAGATGCTTGTCATCTCCAGTGGTGGAAAGTAACAAAGTACTGTTCATTTACTGTACTGTACTGCACCAAGATTTCAGAATTTCAGAATACTGTACTTTACAGTTACTCTTCAGTTTCAGATACATAGGACAGGCTTTTAAAATACAACACATTAACCAGTGGTTCCCAATCTCCAGTGTTATTTCTTCTTTCCTGTCCCATAATAATCTCATGACCCCTCAGATTAATCTTGTGGCCCTCTGGAGGGGCCCGATCCCAAGGTTGGGATCTGCTGGACTGAACCACCGAACTGTATACAAAGCAGTAAAAACTGCTTCACCTCGAGCAGCGACAACAGAAAAATGTCATCTAATACTGTCGTATATAAAAATAAATCTGTCACGTTGTGCATTTTGCTGATAATACTTGTGTACTTTTACTTAAACTGGAGCAGAGAAGTTTTTTTGCTCCTCCTGGGAAACTGAAGTCTGATACCATTTCTATCTGCTCTCATTTCTCCTTTAGAGATTAACTGAATGAATGAATTCACTTTCCTCCCAATGTTCTGTTCTAGTCCCCCTCCACCCCGACACCAACCCCCGCTGTACTTACTTGTTCTATGTCATTACTCCATGTAAAATTACGACAATTTGACTTCACCTCTTCAGTGAACGTGTTTCTTTCTTCTCTCGTACCAAAGTGGTGTTGATCGGTTCTTCGTGGAAATTTGGAAGCAAATGCAGCGTGTCCTGTGTTTTTGGGTAGCTGCTGGGCTCTGAGGAAAATGGAACGATCCGCTTGTCTTTGCAACGGCGGCGCCAACAATAATAGCACTTGGAAATGCTGGGGGGGTTTGAAAAATTGTCTGTTTCCACTTAAAGCAGGATTCGGAATGCAGGACTTGTACTTGATGGAGTATTTCTACATGGGAGTAGTCGTGCTGTTACTGCTTTTACTGAAGTGAA
Organism: Chelmon rostratus; assembly: GCF_017976325.1. Taxonomy (NCBI): domain Eukaryota; kingdom Metazoa; phylum Chordata; class Actinopteri; order Chaetodontiformes; family Chaetodontidae; genus Chelmon; species Chelmon rostratus. The sequence continues at coordinate 2,202,901 of NC_055670.1, forward strand.
GGATCAGAGTACTTCTTCCATCTCTGGTTATGACACCGTCTCTTATGTCTCGAGTCTTTGTGTCACTATGATCCCACTTCATGAGTTAGACTGGTGACGAGTGATTTATTGCATCAGACATTTGTCCTGTGCAGTTTGAATTTGACAAGAAAATCCACCTGTTGAACTTGAAGGTAAAAAAGTGATCATCCACATTGTCCTGGTGTAGTGACAGCCTGATAGTTTAATGGCGTTATTACCCTGTCTGACGTCTGCTCTTCACTTTGCAGGAGAGACAGAAAAGTGCTGTTTGACTGAGACCTCAGAGAAAGGACCACCTTCTTATTCATCTGGAGGGGGACCAGACACCCTGCAAAAAGAGGTATGTACTGTATATGAAAGCAACATAATGCGAGCAGCGTGTCAGACTACATTACAAGTACAGCGGCACACTCTCGGCCAACAACTACTGGAGGTAAGAGGAGACGACACGGTCAGACTGATGCTGAGGCTCTTCAGCATTTATAGCCAAACATTCTGCACTGGCCTCGCTGGGCTGGAAATATGCAGGATGCATTGCACGCATATGTTATGTCACGTGAATCTGGTGGTTAGATATACACCACGTAAATCCTCAGGAGACATGCAGGCTCGGCCATCCCATCATGCTCGGTGCAGGATCTGTGGGGCTGTGGGTGTATCATTTACATAGATTGATGGGTACAAGGTGGTGTGTGTGTGTGTGTGTGTGCAAATCTTTCTGGGAAGCAAACCACTGGTGCACGGAAAGGTACATGAGAACATGCTGAATCCTCTCTCTCTCGTTTTTTTCTTTCTCTGTTTCAGCCACATGTTGGTCGCTCCTCGCTCTCCCTCCACGCACCAGCCGTCACCTGTTTCTCGGGACATAGATGTCCTCCTATATATGGCCCTCCTCTGGGGCTCTGCGTGTGGGGGAAGTGGCTGCACATGTTTGCACAGCTTGCTCGATTCCCGAGAAGCGTTTACATGTGCTGCTCAACTTCTCACACTTTGTCTTTTTTATGTTCATTTGTTTCCTTCTCAGGTCAAAGTCCAGGCAGCACACGGACCTTCAGGCTGAAGGGGATAGCTCTCACGTAGAGTTGCTTTTAAATCCTTGTACATTTCCATAAAGGGATCTTAGTGTTTTCATGCAATGTAACACAAAGTGTAAGCTTCTGATTAAACCTTACTAAAATGATCTTAGAAGAGTGAACTTGATCTCCCAAATAGGGTTTAATGGTACTGCAAACCCATGGTGAAGAACAAATTTTTGGACAGTCCACATTCCCGTTCTGGTCTGGTGCTTTTTCATGTTCCACAGGTGCTGAGTTTCAGTTAAGATACATTTTAATGCTACGGCACCAGTGAAATATTTTTAGATAATAGTTTGCTTCCAACTTTGACATATAGCTGAAGTGTTTGGATGTCCACATACTTTTGCCCACGTAGTGTAACAGTAAGTGTAGTAAATGGATTTCAGTAGACGTAGCTGCGTAAAGAGCAGGATACCTTTAGTCAAGACAAAGATATGTTTAGCTTTTTGATTAAATCCACACAAATAATGACCCATAAGGTGAAGTTAATAAACTGTACAGTCATGTTAGTCATGTCTGCCCGGCTGGTCCACGAGGCTCCTTGTCACACACACCAAAGGCAGGTTTGCACTAGTTTTATTTTGTCACGTCCACTGGGCAGAGGAGAGTGCTCTACACATCTGAACACCATAACTTAATCTGAGCACACACAGAGTATCTCGAGTTTCCATTTGTGGGGATTTGACACTCTTCTCTTTGCTTCATAGCCACACAGATTAGATTTAAACTGTGACAAGCACAACTTCAAAGGGATAAAATACTTATACTACTACTACTACTTATGCTACTTACTGAACTAGGGATTGAAATAAATTCTTTGAATACTAGATTCGAATCAACCTCTCCTAATCTCCATTTGCCAAACATTTTCTTGAAATAAACCAAATTACAGTTTTTTTTATATAGAAATGTTTCATAAAGCACAGCAGTACAGCTCATATGGACAGTTTATCTGCAGTCATAAAGTGCTTCACAACAGCAAAGAGAAGAGAAATAAAAAAGCAAAGAAGATTTTAAAAGCACACAATCAGCTAAAAACAAGAGACATAAACAAAAAATACACAGAACACATGAAACAGAAGCAGGTCTACACAAACAGGTGTTAATCTGCTTTATAAGGTGTCAACAGCGTCCACAGATCAGAGACAGACACAAAGTGCAGGAGCTACAGTTGTCCTTTTGTTCAGAGCCTGGAGGGAGAAAGAGCCAACAAAACGTGATCAGAGGACAACAGCTCCCCACTGCTATTATACAGCTGCAGTGGCTCTTTAAAGCAGGCCGCCGCCTGACCGCACACGCTTCTAAATGTAATTACAAGACGGTGAAGTGGATACTGGATTTTAGGAGGCCGGTGTAAAACCATCAGAACTGGCGTCAGATGAGAGTTTTTGGAGGACTTAGTCAGAAGCAGCATTTTGAACCACTTGTTTAGGGCTGTCTTACTAAAACAGGTGAAAAGGGAGCTGCAGTAATGAAGATGGGAGGAAATGAACACATACATAATCATCTCCATCTCAGCTCTGGGCACAACGGGTTCCTCCGCTGCCAAAAACAGGAGCCAACCGAATGCTTTACAAGCTGGTCACAGACATGAGGTTTACATAGAAACCGCTGGGTGTCTGGGTGGCAGGGAACCGCTGGAAAAGTGATGCAGATGCAGTAATGCAGCTTGTAGTTCATGGCCCACAGTAACCAGAGGGGTCCTTTAAAGGATTTGAGGGTGACAAATGAAAATGAAAGGAAAAACCTGATTAAGTGGAAGAACATAAAAAAATGCTAATGATAGAGGGAGCAGGGGATTCTCTGAGCAGCTCAATGAGAATTAAAATGACATTGATTATACACTACGACTATGTCCTTCACAGTCAGCAGGTCTTAATCCAACTGATGGGAGATTTGTGAGACTGTGCTCTCCCGATCCTCGATGAAATCAGCAGATGAAAGAGCATCTCTTGACAGGACGGTGTTCATCCCGCCAGGAAAGTTGTGTTAAGGAGTATTGTAGCTCACATTTGTGAGACGTCTTATCAGTGACGTGAAGTCGGGGTAAGCAGTGTTTCACAAAAGCCAAAGAGAAATGATGACATGACATGACAGTTGTAGCTATTGAGCATTTCTTCTCATTCAGAATTTATAATTTTCTGAACTGTATTTAGTCGTTTAATTGTTTTAATATTTTCCCATATTTTGAACCTTTCTTGACATTAAACAGCTGAATTTCTTTGTGCTTGTTGTTGTGTTGTTGGAGTGTTGCAGCTGGTTGTGTTCTTTAAGTATTATTGATTCTTGATCAGTATTGCTGAAGTACATTTAAAGAGCCGTTGTCTTTGATTATCTGTGTGTGTGTGTTGTGGCACCAGCTGGTTGAGGGGGTCAGCGCTCAGACTCAACCCTTCACTGTTCGCCTGATAATGGCTTTTAAAGTGAACAGCCCTTCTTCAGAGTGTATCCACAGTTTGGTTATTGGTCCCTGATCTCAGAGTGGTGTCCTGTTACTTTTCATTCATATTGAGAATTTTAGTGATATTAATAAAGCTATTGGTATAAATAACTATCATTATTATTTAGAAACCTAAACAACAAATGTGGGCCCGGGGTACTTCCTACTTGTCACTGTCTACCCAGGTAAAGATTCACTGCACGTTAGTCCCTCTTATGTTGATTTGTCCTGTCACTGGTCACCTATTCTGAAAAAAGATCAAAACCTGGATTGTGCACATGTAAGATTTCTGACTGATGCTGCTGACGAAGTGAAGATTAATTAAATGGAATGAAATAAAGACAGCATGACGTGTTTGAAACGATCAGAGGCACCGTGGACGTCCAAACGGACAGAGGCAGCATCGGCTGCTCCTGCCCGGTGGTAACGGCGGCTCATCCTCTGCCAGGAGAACCAGACGTGAGCGGGCAGGTTTGTCAACACGCTCCCCCGTCGGCGCTGCAGCTCACTGACGCTAACTCACAAAACACACACGACACATCATCAGCAAAATCATCATCCCACAAAACAGATGCTATCAGTGCCACAGCTCATTACTCTTGGATCGCTCGCATGAATGCTGATGAGGTTTCTCAGGGATCTGCAGGACATCGGCCTTAATCGAGCCAAGTCCTAATTAATCTGCCCTGACCCCGAGGACCCCGCACAGTGGTGCTGAAAACAGGAAGGAACTGAGACGATATGAAAGCATTTTTCAACATTAATCACCACACAAATGAGTCAGATTTACCTGGTGGCAACAAGCTCCTCAGCAGCCAGGGCCGGTGTGGACGAGCAGCAGCTGCACAACATTTGGGCCTGTTTCAGTGTTTCTAAACACGACACCAGGCTGAAATACTCCACTTTGTTCCTGCTTCTCGCAGGTTTCAGAGTACAACAGCAGTATCACGACTGACGGTTCCTGGAACACAGCCATTTCTGGTAATGACTGATCATGCTAACTTTATTCTGGCCCACACATTCAAGCAGTAGTGGGCGTTGTGAGACAAACACATTCAAAAATTCACATCCTCTGTAAATACTGCTGGTGCACAAGCCGCTGAGTACAGGACAATGTAGAGTGAGCAGGTTCTTCTGGAGAAATAAACCCTCATCCTTAAAACACGGCTTACTACGAAAGCATTCAATAGTGTGACACAAAATCGTGATCAAAACCTATTTTATTGATTTCAAATGAGCCTACTCTCATCTGTCATCGCTCTGAAAGTAAATACATACATTTCATAGCAACCGCCTCTTACTGTGCGCGGGCGTAGGCAGGAAACTTTTTTCTTTACTGTTATTCAGAGAATTCATGTCAAATTTAGAGAGAGACGTAGCTAATAAACCTGCTCACTATATATTATCCCTTACATAAACACTGCTGACTGACCAATCAGAATTAAGTATTTAATAGCGGCATGTTCTAAACATCATCAGAAGTTCCCTCAGGAGCTGCGACTGCACCGTGGATCAGACTGCGTACCTGCACTCAGGACATGTGGTTTGTAGTTAAAAACTGAAACAACAAGGTCTACGGCCACCTGCGGTTAGGTTTAGGCAACAAAAACTCTGCCTAAGGCTTGAAAAAGGTTAAATAATTGCTGACTTTTTCAATGTTTAACCAGGACCTGTATCCTTCCCAAACCTTTGGCAGGTTTGGAGTGCCTGAACATAACCACAGAGACATTCAGTGTGCTGAAGTGGATTTAGCTGTGATCAGGGAAAAGATACTGCAGATAAGGTCATAAAAACATTTCCTCATTATGCTGATAAAGATGTCACCTGGGTGGCATAATGTTACTGTCAGTCATATTTTCTGAAGCATATAAACAGACTTTCTAGGAGACACGTCTTTACAGAACGTTCCACTGGACCTGCTTTCCACCAAATAAATAAATGAAATGAGTTTGGCATGCCAGCAGCAACCATTTAAACAGTTAATCTGCATTTCTTGTTTTTCAGGCAGGCTTCTCAAAGGAAAACTGGAAAATGAAACAGAAAATTCTTCAGATTACAGACCACTCTGGAAGTCTTGTTTTCCCCAAAAAACAACAGGGTACTAAACAGCAATCAGTGAGTTTTCAAGGTGCTGGACACAGTGTGGGTACTCAGTTACAGAGGTAGGACTGGGGTCATTACTCTCTACCTCTCCTGAAAATTAGTTATATTCAAGGATGGACACTGAAGACACTGAACAAGTGATAAAAGCAAAATGACTGCAATCAAACAATAAAAACTGAACGGCAGATGACAGTAAAATGACAATAAAACTCAGTGGCAGGTCATAGAAAGACGGCCGGTGACTCCCTGCACCCCCACGCGCTCTCTGCTCTGTGTTAATGGCCTATTGTCTCGCTCTCCCCGGCACACTTGTATCAGTATTTTTCCAGAAATCATGCATTGTTTGGCCCGGCCAAACACTGCTGGAGGGGGTTTTGTTTCTCTCTCTCTCTCTCTCTCTGTGTGTGTGTGTGTGTTTGCGTGGCAAGTGGGGTTGTGTTTGCGAGTGCAGAGAAGGGGGGGTCGGGGGGTTTGAGGGGTTTGTTGAAGCCCTGAAACTCCCTCATGGAGAGTAGATGTCACTTCACTCTGTGTTTCTGCCTCTGAAACTCTGAAACCAGATGCTCAGCTGTGACTGTGACAAGGTGACAACACAGTACAAAAGACAGACCAACCATTACACATATATACACATATATATACACATATATACTGTATATACACAGAGAGAGAGAGGGAGATTACTCAAACACTGAGGCTTCAAAGTCTCATTTTAGAAACGAAGACAGAAAGGACGAGAGAGGTGGACATAAAGGGGACGTGCTGGAAGTGACAGAAAGTAAGAAATTGAAAGGAAAGAAGAAATTAGCAGAGGATGAAGCAGGGGATGATGATGATGAGTGATTATTGTCATTGTTGGTGACACACTGATCTCCATCCCTCAGTCAGTCGCAAGCATCATAACAGACAGTGTTTTCCACATAGCTGTGTCAACCACATAGCTGACGCATTTACACAGGTTTAACAACAACTCGGTGCACATCAGCTGCCATCACGTATCGTATGAGGTGGGGGGGTTGGGGGGGGGGGGGGGGGCAAGGTGAGCTGAACTGGAAAAGCACCTGCCGCGCCAAACAAACAGACTGAGTTTCAGTAGTTCAACAGGTCGCTCGGCAGAGGCCATGGATTCTTGTCATCTCGGCTACCAGTAGCAATGAAAACACTGTGTAAAGGTGTAAGCCATGCAATCAACATTTTTCTTAGGGGGTCACTTCAGCCAGATTAATGGGGAAAAAAAAACTTTTTTCAACAGGATGTAGCCACATACAGGAGATAGTTCTGCTTGAATGTTCCACAGTTCTGAGATACCATGAGGCGGTACGTGGTTTCTTCTTCTTTTTCTCCTTTTCCTCCATAAAATACCAGAGACTGTTTTCTTTAAACCAGGACAAACAGATACCACTAGAAGTAAGGGTGGAATCATGCTTTTATGTGATTTTGCCTATTAAAACTTTAAGATCGGTTGAAGAAATAGGGTGAAGAAATAAAGACATACTGGAAGGGGACACAAAGGATATAGGGTAGAAAAATGAGGAAAGTCGAAGGGACAGGAGGAAGGAAGGGAAACTAAGCCAAGCCATCTGTAGGTCTCATGATCTCTCAGGATGCCATGTCATCAAATTTCTCAAGATGATGGATTCCATGAACACGACCTCCTGAACCTGAGAGAGATTTATAGTTCAGCTTCGGGCAGGGATCATGCACTTTATATGTGAATCTCATACAGAGTTTATTAAATGAGAACACTGCTGCTTCTGATCCGATATCACATGGTGCTGGTCGCAAACTCGATCGAACACCAAACGGGGAGCATCAGGCCTGGGCTCCCTCACATGAAACTGAAAAATGTGGGGGAAATGCCAAAATGTATACTTTTTTTCACAATACACAGTGAGAGCATTTGCTAATAATTTAGAGGCATCGACTGTAAATTAAGAAAGGAGTCAATCCTGTCATTATTGTATTAAGGTGGTTAAAATGAGAACAGAGTAGAGCTCGTTATGCCTGCAGTAAGACCACCTATACATGCAGACATGTGGCATGTTCACTGACCCAGATCACGCTAACTGTGATATTCAGTTCATTCAACTGAAATGCCATAAACACGGCTGGAGGCCTTTCCCTTTCCTAATAAAACCTACAATTTAAAAGAGGTAGGTAGAGTGTTTAGTGACTATATTAGAGAGGGCTAGTTAGAGTGCAGCAGGAGATGGTGGTTGTCTTGAAGAAGCACAATCCAGACAGAGCTGAAGTTCACACAGTGAAAGTGACTGGTGCATCTGTGACAGCTCGATTTAAACTATGACAAACTCACCACTGGCTCCTTCTCTACTAACTCACGTCTCTATTTTCGGATTTCCAACTTAACAGAAACATATGGTGTCATTTGAAGGGAAAATCTTGAGGTAAAGTGCTCAAATTGGCTCTATGTATCACGCAAAATGCTCAGAAGGCAGCAAATTACACTTCACTATTGTAAAATCTTACCTAAATACACTACTACTACTCCTAAGGTAGCGAATCCTGCTAAATCTTCCAATATAAATATATATACAGTATGAGCATCAGTTTGGTTCAGATCATTTGCTTGTGTCACTGTTTCTTGCTTTTTCCTGATCCTTCGTACCTCAGTTTCTGGAGCAACAGAAGAGTTCATTAGACAGCTCGTCAAAATGACTCTGGAGTATGGACATGACAAACTGAGTTGTGAGAAAGAAAAAGTTAGAGGGCTAGTTTCATAAAAAACACGTAGCTGGGAGGTATGGCAGGCTGAACCACTGCAGCTTTGCCAGACAGTTTGAAGCACTGAGGGGCCAGGTGCTGCTTTGCAAGTTATAAAAATAACTGGTTGGGAAAAGATTGTTTTCAGGTGACTGGTCCAGCTGCAGTGTTCTTACAGAGACCGTGAGGCAGGCTTGGTTTCAAGGACTGAATTCAAGTCTGTACAGTCAAGGAGTTATTTACTGCATTTCACAATAAAGAGGGGACTCTCTAGAGGATGGAAGATAAGAACCTCTATGAGTTTTGCAGCTTTATTCACATGAAACCACAAATTACAGAGGAAAGAGGAGGAGGAGGAATGAAGTGAGGCTTGGATGAAGAAATTAAAGGTTAATACGGCCTGTAAAGCAGCACCAGCACGTGGACGGAGAGGAATGGAAAAAAGAGGCTGGCGAGGGCAGATCGCCGCGTCACCTAAGTCTACACAGTGAGTCATTCCCTGCAGATAAGTCAGTGTGTTTTATGAATGGCAGCGAGTGGCTCGGGGGTGGAGGTGGGCCCCCTGACAACAAGGATCAACAGCCTTTTACACACTTTGAGCCTTACGTACGTTTGTTTTACAAAAAAGCCAGCAAGCAAAGAGAGAAATTAATAATTAACAAAACACACAAGAAGTCCATTTGCAACTAAAGCTTCCTTTTCTCGTTGAGCTCCCAGCAATGCGGAGTGTGTGGGGATGCAAATGTATGGTGAGGCTGAAGGGAGACGGGCTTAAATGCTCTGAAGTACTCCTAAAGCACCGTGTTCACAAAAGCAGCGTCAAGGTCTTTTATTACGCAATAAAAGCTCTGGCAGGAAGACAGTGTTTTCCACTGCACTCAGATCAGCAGCAACAGGATTTCAAGTTCTGAATGCTGAGCAGGCCGATCCCCCCCACTAACCGCTTCTCCAGCGGTGGAGACGGAAAACATGTCTGGTCAAAGCCACCATCGGGATGCCCGCAGGGCTGAAGTGAAGAAGTCAGGAAATGAGGACTGCACAGAATGGTAGCGGTGCTAGAAAGAGCTAAAGCTATCAGAAATATGCTGATGACATATTCTTTGTCAGTGCAATACAGCCATAGGGTTAGTGCTTCAGTTACTGTCTGTTACTGCAGCATGATTGCATGTATCTACAGACAGAATATCATCAGTCTCACCCAGATAATCTAATTTCCTAACGTACACACTACACTACACTCATCACCATGTGCTACTGAAGAAATAGTGCACACGAAACATGTTGCTGTTCCTCTGAAACTCTGCTTGCCTTTATCAGTTCTCAACAAGCCAAATGAACACCACACCCTCCTAATTCACTCACAGGACTGTACTGCTCAGTATTATCTATCCTCTACCCTGCGCTCACTGTATTTCATGCTGCTCTCCACATGTTTTATTGCTATGTTCATGCAGGATGATGGGGCTCTGGGCACAGATGCCTCATAGTCCTCCTGTTCCCTGCATGCATACATACATAATTAGCGATACAAATGTGAAAGATGTTTCACAGCAGGTTGATTTAGCAGCTTCATTCTCCAACAATAAATGTTAAGAGTAATGAAGCTCTGAGGCAGGGGCACCTTGACCCCTTTCAGTCACCGGTCAGCTCATGCAGACTATGGTGCCATATGCTTCAGGATGTTCCTGCTGCTCTCTGCTGTTTTATTGGGTCTCATTTTAGCCTTTATTTTTCCAGCTACTTCACTATTGTGTTGTATATTGCTGCACTGTTTAATACTTGTTTCACTTTGTAAGGGAAATTGTTGTTGTAGCACTGCAGACCTGGAGGAAGTACATGTCCATTCAGCGTATACATGAACAGTATATAAGAATGAGTTCCATTTAGATCTACTGAACTTGAGTCATATTTCTAAACCAAACAGACAAGTCTCACTTAGCTGTTTTTAAAATAAGACATACACCTTTCTAGTCCTGCTTTGAAAATCTCCTCTGGCTAGAGCAGAATACTAATGTAGTCTGACTTTAAAAGCATGAAGGCCATGAAATCAGGAGTAAGTCGGACATGTCTGGCAGGTTCATGCTGGAAGGTGTGTTTGAACATGAAGTGTGGTGCCGCCTGACAGGCTAGTTAGGGACAGATCTGTAAGGTGCATCTTGACCTGTGAGATTTTAGTCAACAGAAAGGGCTGAAAGAAGATACTGCATTTAATAATCTTTATTCATTATTTCCTCTTCAAACACATTTTCCTGATGTACATGTACATTTCCATTCAAAGGAAAAACTCGAGTGAGGTAAAAGTGCTGAAAAATGAAATAGTATAATGGTTGTAACCATCAAACTCATTGTCACAATCACAAAGCTGACAAAAAAGCTCTTTTGCATTAACTATTTCAAAAAAATATATAGTGCGACAAACTTCATATTTTTCCCCACTTTTTAAACTTGTATGGCCACAGGCATCCCTTCATACACACATGCAAACAAACACACACACACCTCCACACGTTAACGTAAACACAGATCTGCTGCAAAACAATTCACAACTCTCCATATAGAAGGTGTAGGAGAGCTTCCAGAGGGCCCCGTCACATCTCTATGGTGTAAGACTTGTACTACAGACAAGCGTAACCACTAAATATCTAATCCACAGCTTGCTCTGCACCTCCTCCAGCAAAGAATACATCTACAGGTGTCAGAAATAAAAACACGCTGTAATAATGAACAACGGCCCGAACAAGTCGGACAACCAAAGGCAAGGTGAGGGAGAAGCAACAGGATCAATAACACTGACACATTTACAGCAGAAAAAAAGTGTGGCCAGAAAATAAAAAAGGCAAAGTACACTTCATCCTGTTTTTTTCCCCACATCGTCCTTCACAAGCTCACACATCGACACACACACACACACACACACACACACACACACACACACACACACATCGACCCTGATGAAGGAAGTGATTTCGCGTGAGCCCTGGCAAAGCTTTCATTAACTATTTTCTGTCGTCAGGAAAAAAAAGCCACAATAACCGTAAACATCTGAAAGTGGAGTGGACTCAAAACGCAGAAGATTTACATTCCAGGCTGCGTTCACCACCGACTGTCTACAACATGTTTTTCGTTTGTTGCATTTTCTTTCAGCACACTCGCACCGACTTTTAGTGAGCGGTGTCAGCGAGAAGCCCGAGAAGAGACTCGTCCTCACACTGCTCGCCGGACTTCAACCTGCACCCGCGAGCAGCAGCAGCAGAACTGGGCTGCAGGTTTCAATGTGGCTCCCAGCTCTGACAAACCAAGTCATCATCACTCACAGAAGGTAAACAAACCGGGGAATGATTGTGATTCAGGGCTGTCATTCCCTGACAGGGATTTTAGCACTACATCAATGTTTGTCCCCTGGCTTTAAACAAAGCAAAGATCATTATAGGATTAACAGTGTGGTAATAAATGTTAGCACTAAACTAGGGAAGGACTTGCCACTGAGTGATGATAAGGTTTCACAGCCAATGGATGCACAGATAAAACCCAGCGCTGCTGTCAGGCTGCAGCATGTTGAAGTCTGCTGGCTACCTCAACCTTCATCTACTCGACTAGTTTGGGTAAGAAGAGGAGTCAACACTTACAACTGACACAGAGAGAAGAAAAAAGGCACAAAATGAAGGTTGGTATCAGAAGGGGACGTCTCAATGTCAGGGGCAGATTAAACCAATTTACCCTCCCAAAATAAAAAAGGGACAAAACAAAGCTCTCAAAAACACATTATGTCCCTGAGAACCAGCTCAATTCCCTCCAGCAATTGACCACAATAGCTCATTGACATTCCTCTCAGGTGGCTGGGTTTAGAGTAAAACAAGGCCTCTTTAAAGTGCTTCTGTTAGTATGGGGTCTCCAGCTGTTGTGCCACAGTATGGCTCATCAGGGCACTTAAGGTATTGCTTTGGTTTGGATGAGGACAAAGCTGGCCAGGTTGCTTTGGAGCAGGTGGAGCTACAATGCTAGGCAGTCCATAAGGGTGTTAATTCATCACGTGTGTTTAGAAAATCTGAATTAATTCAGAGGCAGAAGTCAACGTGGCTGCCAGTGACAACAAGGCCAACATTTCCAGGAATAGACAACAAAGGGAATAAAATGAAATGGCGGAAAAGAATGAGAGGAATGACTAGACAGATGGGTTTCAAGGAAAAGTATAGTTTGGGACTGAAACTAAAAGAAACAAAGGGAAAAAAAACATGGTAAAATAAAAGTAAAATACCAAGAACTCAAATTTCAAATTCAAACCAAAATGATTTTGCTCCCCAAGCAAAAATGCATGTATTCTCCCATTAACTGGTATTTAACAGAGATGAATATTGTATCTACTAAGTTTCACAAGCTTTAAAGGGGCTGAAAAAATTAATTGGCTTAACCCTTTCCCTCCCAATCACCATTAAAAAAAACCCTTTAAAAAGCTAATCACTCTCCAAAAGGCACTTGAATGCTTCAGTTGCTGGTTGTAAAGTACTTTGGTCCAGAGTGAGACAGTGTGTGGCACCTCACTTGTTATTAAAAAGACTATGGCAGTTCCCATACCAAAGTTCAGCAGCTGAGCCAGCAGAACATGCCCTGACCCTGCGGGTGTGACATGCAGAATAGGCCGAGCTGACCTTCCTCGAACAATTCTCTACCCAGCCGCGAGTTGTGGGCCAGCCAGATAAGAGGCGTTCCTGGTTATCTGGGATAAACACGGGCCACAGTGAGATGAGCAGCAGGAATAAGCGAGGGTTTCTGAGCAACTGAGGGGCGAGGGGGAGCAGACAGAGCAGCTGCCACTTACATAAGAAGGTTAAGAGCAACTTTTCTCCTCTCAAACCTGGATGCTATGATGTCAGGAGAGATGACAAGTTCAAGTCACAGCTCGGGCCAACTGCTAGAAATGCCACACTGCAAGTGTTCAAAATTAACAGCTAATAATAGGCTCGGGCTACAAATAGAAAGTCAGAGATTTGGAGGGGCAACTCCGTCACGAACTTCTGGGGGGCCAGCAGTAGCTTCCAGGATAAATCAAAATCCAAGTCTGAAAGGGGAGTGCTATCCCACAGCTGGCATGTCTCTTAACATACCAGTCACACTCCCCCGTGTCTGTCTTCCCATGACCACAAAAGGGGTTCAAACACCGCGTGGTCCCAGCAGGCACTGGACAGGAAGTGATTCAGCTCCCACACACGTAAGGTGGCAGGGCTGCTGCTGGTCGCATACCCATCCCCGGTTCCCTGTTCTGAACGTACCTCCCCCGGGAAAAAAAGAAAAAGAGGATAATTATAGGCCGCCTGTAGCTTGAGAGCCAGTCACTGAGCTGCATCAGAGGAGGATCCCATTTCGAGCCTGCAATGGTTGGTGAGGGACGACCCTGCAGGCCCACCATGTGCTGCTCCTTTTAAGGGAAGGGACAGCCAGTAAGCCTGTCACTCCAAGACTCCCAGCCAGCTCTCGCTCCAGGCGACGAGGCCAGCGCATTCTCTCAACGGGCCCACGTCCGTCAGTCGGCCTCCCACAATAGCCAGACGACCGTGACATCTGGAGGTCACTGGTGAGGCTTTGGAAGTGACTTTAAAAACACAGGGAAAATAAACTCCTCAGACACACAGGAGCCCGTCTATCTGAGGCCTAAACTCACTGCAGATTTCCACTCAAAGCCGGTCTTGACTGAAAAGTACAGGGCTGAGTAAACTGGATAAAGGGGGAGGAGGAGAGCTTGTCTTACACTGAAATTCACAGTGGAAAATAAAAAAACACACACTTTTCTTGCATTGTTTACAAAGCGCAGGCACTGCCGGCATGTTGGTGAGAGCACAAACGTCTGGGAGATATTTACATGTCAAAATGAATTTAAAACAAATTGACTCTACCTGCTTCCCTTCATTTCTGATGTGAACTAAGTTATTAGTGTACCACCTTTCTTCCCTCCCCAGTGAAATAAACTTTTTTAACTTTAACACTGGTGCTCAGCTTTTTTTTTGGCCATCACCTTGATTATTATTATTACCTCTTTCCCAATAATACTATTTTTCAATATTTTCAGTTTTTTTTTCTGCCTTTTCACATTTTTAATCACAGGACAAAACCAAATTTAAGGCTATAACATTTTCTTTTTCCCCTTTCAAAATAATAGCCCATACTAAATTATTGGGGGGTAAACCTGGAGGCAAGGCACAAAACACAACTCCATTAAGAATAAGGTTGATAAACAGGGAAACAACCAAACATTGAGAAAAAAAAAAACTTAACACTTAAAAATATCACTTTCTATTCAATGACCTCGACAACTCTGTAGATAAGGAATGAGAAAGGATTCAAAAAAAACAAAGCAAAACACTTGTCCACTTAAATATAATTGAGCCTTGAGAGGAACATTGCATTTATTGCCTCAATAATCATATTTTTTTTTTTGGGGGGGGGGGGGGGGGGGGGGAAGTTTTTTTTTTTTTTTTATTCTCTCTCTTCTCCTCTAAAGCAGCAGCAGCAGTGTCCTCTTGTCATCCTTCAACTCTTGTCCTGTCAGTTACATGGCAGCCATGTTGGAATGTTCTGGTTAGCCACATAGTAGTTGCTGAAGTTGTGGTCTCGGACATAAGGCGCTGGCTGATAGTAGCAGGTGACGCAGGATGCATCTGGGATAGCATTCTGCTCTGCCAGCACTCGGAAGGCCATCAGTGAGATGAGGTGGAGGGTCTGCCGCCGCTCGTGGCCCATGAGGCACACCGTGCTCTCGTTGACCACTCGCCGCAGGATCATGAGGTAGTCGTACTTGCTCTTCTCCTCACCGATGAAGTGGCTCTGGAGGTAGGCCTCCACCTTGCGCTGCTGCTCACCAATGTCGGGGAAGTCGATGAAGAAGCGAGAACACATGTACCGCTCCAAGCCCTTGAACTCCTCCTCGCTGGCAGGCCGGAAGTCCCGCACCAGCAGGTTGCAGTATTTCAGCAGGCCGCCACCTCGGATCTCCTCAGGCCGCTTGGTGGCAATGAGCTTGTTCCGCAGGTGGCTGAGTGCCATGCTGAAGTCCCCGTACATGCTCTCCCCCTTCACAACGGGGTGAAAGGCCTGTGACATGGGCGGCTGTTCCAGCTTGTAGTAAGCAAGCATGGAGTCCAGCACAATCTGAAAGGAGTCCACGCTGAACTCAAACTGCCGGCGTATTGAGTCCACAAACTTCAGCTCCACATTGCGGCCATTATTGTTGGAGAGGGAGATGAGGCTCCAGCGGTCCTGCTCTGTGTTGACCTTCACCAGTTTCTGGACGTACGCCTCTTTGAGAGTCATGGGTGTAATTTTCTCTTTGTTCACACCCTCAGGCAGAAAGTCCAGCAGGGTACCCAGCACCACGTCCTTACTGAGGCGGAACTCTGCCTCATGCGGCAGGTTCACCCTGAAGATGACATCCAGATCCTTGTAGCTCCAACCAAGATCCTGCACCAGTACGTGGCTGGCCGTGGAGCCATTGAGGCGTATGTCTTTCACTGTGATGCCGCTCAGTTCCAGGCGGGAGCGCACCCGCGCCACAATGTCTTTCAGCCGCACCTCTAAGGTAGGGAAGTTCCCCCGTCCATGCACAGGCACAACCTCGGTGAGAACTTCATTCAGTCGGCTCACCTGCTCCCAGGTCAGTATGCTGTCAGAACAGCTCTTTGATTCCTCTTTGTTATCCATTTCCTCACAAAGTTCAGATCAACTAAGATGGCAAGAGAGAAAAAATATGTTAGTTTTGGCTTTAAAATGTGACAAAACCAAACAAAATCTAGAAATCTATTTTAACCAATCTTTTATCACAAAAATACAAACTACAATAGAAGCAGTTTTGGCTTAGATGTAAAAATGTTCCAACATCAATACTATGTGAACTAAATTAATTAGAATTTAAACTAAATAAAAACTAATGGCTTGCAGGCTTTAAAGTATGGCATGAAACAGCAGCAGCATCATCAGCCATTCAGCACGAGCCGAGCAGAATGCGAGCACGAGACAACCTGCTCGCTCTCCGTCACACACACACACACACACACACACACACACACACACACACAGCAGAGGACAGAGCCCTGAGGCTTCCAGAAAAGCTCCCAGCGCGAGCCTGCCTTTTATTCCAGAACCGCTGAGAGACAAACACCGAGCTAGCTCAAAGTGCAACGAGCCGGCGTTTTCCTCTATAAAGAGCCGTATCCAAAAAATAATAGTAACTACACAAGTTCACCTGACGCACGTTTCGTCAAAACATCACCCGTGATTAATTGTTCCAGCTGACTTATCAACGTGACGATGATGTTGAGCTACAAATGTTAAAGGCTAACTTTACTCGGTGCTAAATAGCGATACTTGATTACCAACATAACCATTTGAAACGAGTACCAGAGTGGCCTTTAAAGCTAACGCTAACTTGCGTTGCCATTAACGTTACGCCATTAGGTAGGTTAAATTAAGTTTGACAATATCAGTCCATATGGCGACGGATCCCCGTGTAATTTCATCAAGGTACCATACATTTGGAGCATCAAGAAAATTATAATTAGTGTCTAAACCGAGAAAAACATAACGTTAACTGATGTCACGTTTTTGAATCTAAACTTTTATGTAGCCAGTCTAACTTAACCTAGCTTACTTTACTAACTACGGAGTTAAAATAGTTTTCCCCTCAAATGAGGAAGGAAAGCAGTACATACATTTCCAAAGGCGTGCTCGGGAAGCATTCAAAGGCAGATAAAGAAGATGTTAATTTGCTCTCCGTGCAGACACTTCCACATAATCCACTGGCTGAAAGACACACACATGCGACGCTACCGCTGAGAAGTTGATTTTTGAACCATTCTCGTTGCCGAAGACACGCCTCTCTTATAAAGCCAAAGTACGACCCACTGAAACAGATGCGCAGCCGTGGCACGACATAGTCCCTCACTATGTAGTGTGGCTTTTACATTTCTGAAGTACAGTGATTATAATGCACGACGCTGTATGATGAAAGTAAAACTATAACGTTATATATTTACCCAAAAAGTCAAAATTCTTGATTCGCAGATGACATATTCGTAAAATCGTCGAGTTTGGTCGTACCAATGCGCTTGCCGAAGCGTCTGATTGGTCAACAAGGTTTTTGCGTTGCCAAGTAACGGGGACGTCTCCAGGCGAGCGACGTTCCCTGTTTGTCGCTGCAGCTCAGTTCAATAAACGGTTACCTGCCCGCTGCAGATTCTGCTGGATTAATTGCATCTACACATTTAATTACACGCTTTTCTCGCTCTTGTTATCTACTACTCCGAATTTTTGTTGCCCCAGAATGTTGTAGAAAATACAGATTTGTTTACAAACGGGCGGAGGACTCAGGGACAGAGGCTCTCAGAGACTTTAAATACAAAATAACAAGTTTACCAACAGGGCCTCAGACGACCGGCAAAGCACCAATACCAATAATACCAATGACCAATTACTAGTTTATGTTTTATTTTTAATGTGTCAAACTGGTATGACCCATTGAACTTCAACACATGGTTGGCAAGGTATAAGGTTATTGGTAAGTATTAATTTATTATCAGTGATCAATGACTCCAACAAATCAGTAGTCAGATTATTGTATTTACACGCCTGTCTACATATGTAGTGTACCCTCAGTGCATAAGGATGAAATATTAGAAAGCACCACAAAGTACATGCTCCCTAATGTTGAATTAACTCATCTTTCAAACAGTTCAACATTCCAACCTGTGCAGATACTAGTTTTAATAAACTGCCAACTGATTGTATGAACATTGTCCATGTGACTTCCAGCCATCTGTAATACCCTCTAAGTGCAACATAAAAACCAACAATCTGTGGCGCTGATGTCTTCCATTGCACCTTGCACTGATTTTGCTGCTGGTCTAGCTCGAGTGAGAGGCTACATTGCTATCTATATACAAAATATTTGGCAGGCATACAGCTTTGTCACATGATGTATTGCAATTTCTCTCTCAAACAGTCCAAATGACAGTAGTAAGTGTTGTCTCAATCATGTAGTCATTGAGTCACTCAGCAAAGCATACGGTATCTGAGCGCTTATGTCCAACTGTAATCAGCTGTTCAGTGTTTAATGCAGCGACCTTTGCGTAGGGTTAGGCCTATAAAACTCTTGTGGTCTATTCTGGAAATGGAAGAACAGGCTGTTGTTTAATGGCAGAAGAGGCCAGCGACTCAGTCCCTGTGCTGATGGGACGGGCGTTTCTACTACAAAGCAAACGCTGCAGGTAGATACAGTATGCTGTCACTGACACAACAGGGAGAATTTCCATTTCCTTCACATTTCTAAGGAAGAAAGTTCACTTCACTAGAACACATAAAAAAAAAACATTCCTCTGTAAATCTTTTGTGCATACACACACACACACACATATTCTACATTGATAAAGTGCACAGCTGCATTGTCGAACCCCCCTGTGACACACTCTGGAAGTCAGCTCTTCCCTCTCTGAGCCAGAGGTGTATATCATGAATGATGTGAGGAAACCACAGACAGTGTGTGAGTGTGATGATTATTTGGAAAGTAAAACACAGACGCAGACCACAGAATCCCCCCTGCAACAATAAGATCCTGTTGCTTTGTAAAAGTGATTTTAATTTGAAAGAGAAGATTTGATAATTAACAATAGCTGATCAGTTCAAAGTTAAGGTTAAGGTAAAGTTAAGACATATAATAATAGGCAGAAATTTTTGGAGGCAAAATAGTGGCTTTACTTCCATAGACTACCACATTTGGCACTGATGGCAGCTATGGGTATACTGACAATATCCTGTGTATCAGTCTATGTCATTTTATACCGTGATGTCATTGTCAGCATGTATATTAAAATGTGTAACTGTACTTACTCCATATCTCTCACTGTCTAGTTTCCCACCTGTTGAAGCTATAGCCAGGTGCAAAGGTAAAATTACTTGCAGACAAAACATAGTATTCTTCTGGATAAATCTATCACAATGAGCACAGGAGTTCTGGGCCAACTAATCTCCCACCAAGTGAAGTCCAGGACCGGCCACCCCCAGTCCTCCCTGCCATGGTCAGAGCGTGTAGGTGTTTGCTTGTGTGTGTGGAATATTTAGCTCATTTCACAATATGAGCTAAAAATAAATCATTATCATTGTAAATAATAGTAACTAGCTAAATAGATAAATTCAGGGGTCTTTCATGCCTTTTGTCGCACTACAGTTGTGCAATTTTAAACTCTGATCTTGTTAAAATGTTGAATTGTCCATAGGACAAATTCACTGACAGATGCAGGTATGAGAAAATAAATCCTCTGCTTCTCACTGACCCCATAAGTTTCTTATTCCTGCATCAATCGCTCACATTGTCCTTTACAACGACATGAAGGAAAAAAGTCCAACAGAAACCCAGTTTGAAAGCCACTTTAACTTGTTAATGGTAGTTATTTATTTCACACCAGAACACTTAAAGTTGTGTATGTGGGATTTCATACAGTGAACAAACAGTTCTTTGAGGGCGTGCCGCTGTCTGGCGCCCTCATTCAAATGTTTCTCGACCCACTCCAGCTCCTACTGCTGGAAAATCTCACATGACGAGTCCCCGACAAGTCACGCCAATGAATAAACTTCTGTCGGCTGCACATCCGTCCTCTGATAATCGATTCTGCAAGCGAATATCATTC
Organism: Chelmon rostratus; assembly: GCF_017976325.1. NCBI lineage: Eukaryota > Metazoa > Chordata > Actinopteri > Chaetodontiformes > Chaetodontidae > Chelmon > Chelmon rostratus. The sequence goes on from NC_055670.1 coordinate 2,222,928, forward strand.
GACTTTATAGTCACTAATATAAAACTCAAGTCATGCAGCAGTACCTATGTTTTTGGCGTAACATTTTGAATCAGAATTTATTTCTATGGCGAGTTCTTAATGCTCTGCATGTGTTGGCTTCAGCTGGAGATAAGAAATTGGAAACTTTAGTAATTTTCCCATGAAAGAGGTAGTCAGCTCTGTGTCAACTGGACCTTCCCTGCAGTGATCACATGCAACTGTCAAATATTCATTTGTTAAAAAAATGGTGTCGCATATAACTTCCACTTTATCATTTCAGGTGAGTTTCATTTTGTTAGAGCTGGACTGTCAGGATCTTTTCTAAAGCTGCGTAACTGGCTGTGAATGTTGAAGTGTGTTTTCTGCTCGACTAGAAAATGTGATGAGATATGACATATGACAGCTGCAGGAAACACACACACACACACACACACACACACACACACAGAAATAAGTGAGTCAATGAGGAGGAGAGTTGGAGGTTATATGGAACTGATCTGGCTGAAGATGCAGTTTTCCACAGAAGAGCTTTTCTCTGTTCTCTGCACCACCTCACCCCCCCTGCAGGAAAAAAGAGGGGGTGAGGTGGAACCGCTGATGGCTGGTGTTTGAGCCGTGTCAGCTGTAGTTGTGGTTGTGTGTGCGTGGTTATGTGTGGTGCAGGGCAGCCCCCGAGGCAGTGGGCCCTACATCACCTCACTGCAGGTGAGTCAGCAGCAGCACTGATAGGAAACTAGTAGACCACACAGGGGGTTTCCTCCCTCTTGATACGTGCATCATACTTTCATTACAGCTGATGTTAATGTGAAACGCACAGAAGTGACACACAGCTTTTGTTCTGTCTTCGCAACAAATGGATGAAGAACCACCTACAAAGGACGTGAGTCAGACTCTGACTCTTCGTGAACATTTATGCATAAGTTTTCATTTGAGCAAACAGGATTAAGGTGCAGAAAGTGTCAGCTGGAAAGGATGAGGGAGCCTTCATCACATCTGTACGATGAAAGCTGATGAGACAGGAGGACTTTCATATATAAATACCTCAGGACAGCTCTGAGATCAGCGGCTGTATCGCTAGCAGATTCTTCAAACTCAGAGTATAAATGTCGGTGTCAGAATCAAAATCCTGGTAAGGTTCAGGCTCCAGTTTCAGGAAGGTAAACATACTCAAAGTATAAGCATTGCAGCTACACATATACACATGAAGCACAGGCTATGTGTTCTGGACATTTTGTTTTTGTTCATTAACAAGTTATTCATCAGTTTTTCGAGGTGTGATGTGGCCTCACTTGCAGATTTAGACAGAATCAAGCTGCATTGGCCACCTCTGCTGTGGTCTTAGTACCAGGTCTGTGCTTATTTCCAGGCCTAGACAGAGCCTTGCTAAGACCACACTTTTTCTCAGGGTGATGCTAGCTATCAACACTGACCTCTGACCTGTGAATCCTGGCCGACAGTGTTAGGGTTGAAGCAGAAGCAGACATGTGAGGTGGAGGAGTGGCGCAGCGTGTGAGCCTGCCCCATCATAAACACTACACCCTGCTTAATTTCACAATTTTTGAAATAATTTCTCTTGCAAAATACAACCACAAATATTGGCCAATCTGAAAGCACACAGAAGTATGTGGACAGTAGTCCATCCATCCATTCTCTTCCGCTTATCCGGGGCCGGGTCGCGGGGGCAGCAGTCTAAGCAGGGAGGATGTGGACAGTAGTGTGAGTAGCAAAAGCAGAAAAAACAAATACGATTTTGATTCTCAGTGTCTGATTTTGCAAGAAGTCGCCAGTAAGAAGGTGTAGAAATGTACACACTCGCTGTAGAAATGACTCTAAATCTGCAGTAAGGGTAGACCAACTAGATCTGGCCAGTTTAATATCTCCTTGAAATGTGTGTGAGTACTGGAAGTCCTTCCCAACATGACAGGATGACATAAAGGAGGCACAAGAGGATAAAGGTAGATGTGGTCTGATAAAAAAATGTGTAGCAGAAAGCTGTAGTCATTGCTATCTGCAACAAGTTGTGTTCGATTTCCAACTGATACCAGGATTTCTGCTCGAATGAAGATTTATTCTGATAAAAATGTCTATCTTCAGATTGTTTTATGCAACCACAATCAAATTAAGCAAAGTGTCAGTAGCAATGGCAACTTTGAAAAAAGGAAAGAAAAGAAACTGTTAGTGCGCAGCCAGCGGCCTGATTAGGGTGGCGGATGCGGATGGAGGACGCCCCCAAAGGCTCAGCTCTACTGTCGTGTAGCCTTTCAGCATGGAAAAGCTGCATCTGACAAACAATGTGATGATCATCCACCAAACACGGAGTCAGCAGTTTTCATCACTCACCATTTCTTCAGTGGGAGGAAGTTGAGTTAGGTCCACAGCGAGGTCTGCGGATTAGCAAGAAAAACGTGGTCCCGGACAGAGACGCTGCAGCTGTCATTTTTAAATGTTCAACACCCCCAGCAGTCCATTCACCTCTGTTGTGTCGGGGCGGAGGCAGACATCTCAAACCCACATCGGATGAAACTACCTGCACCACCGTATGTGTTCCTGTGATGTGAGCGAACTGATCCTTCAATGATTTGGCGGCTGTATAATGAGAGGCGGTGCAGTGGGATGGGGGGGTGCATGGGGCTATGAGCACAAAGATAAGTAGAGATTGAGACTGAGGATGTGGTGGGTTGGGTAGTTTGTTGACAGGAAATGATAGTGTGTGGACTGTTCGTTATGTGTTTCTGAGAGGCCACTCCTGGGACAGACCTGCTGTCTGTGGGCTCCACGCTGACTTATTACGTGCTCACTGTACTCGGTGACAGAAGGCAGCAGTCACATTCCAACACTTCCTCTCGCCACAGGACATTTTCCTCGGGAAAGAAACAGGCTGGACTGCAATAGTCATTAGACTTCTGTTTGGGATGTGCTCTTTAGTTTGCACAATAATTGGTTTTGCTACACTTGTGAGGACTTTGCATTGATCTGCGGTGACTCTGCGGATGGTTTGAACGTAACGCAATCCTGGGGTGATTTATTCTTGGCCTCTTAATTGGTGACACTCAATTGGTTGGTGATATGGCCAACATGTTAGCAAAGAGTTCTGTTTTTACAAATCCAGGAGACACAAGCATAAGCACTCACTTGGAGTCCTGCTTCTGGCCGCATGGTGATGGTTTTAAGTCCAGTATTCACTCACCAGGAAGTCACTAACTTCGTCTTTCTGCTGTTTTGCACTGGGAGTCTAGCGCACTAAACACATATGAGACACATCAGGTTTCACAGACTGCTTGCTGCAGGCTTGCTGCCTGAAACGACGCTGATGAGAGTGTTGAGACCGAACCAGCAGATCGGCTGTGGTTTGCAAAAACGAAACAGTGAGCTCAGAGATGCAAAAAGCCACCACAGAGCATTAAAGAAAATTCTCAAACCCACTAATCAATAAACCGTTGTCAGATTTATGGATCAAGCACGCATGCATGCACACACACACTCTGTCAGATGTTGGGCAACTATGGCTGCAAACAGCTAAAAGTACTTTTAAACTCAGCCATGTCAAAAAACTGAACAGACAACCATAATATCTGAGTTTGTGAGTAATAAATGTGTTTCAATTATACTTCTCGCTCCCCACAGTGCTGCTCACTCAGCTGTGTGCTTGAGGCAGTTGTTTCAGTCCACTGGGGTTATCAGATAGACGCACACGAAAACTAAACCGAAACCTCTCGGGAATGATGCATGTCATTTATTGTCCATCAAGGTCAACAAAAGAGTTAAGACCCATCTTCCTGAAAGCTGCCAACCAATCAAAAATGAAAAGTGACATCCTGCGACTGTACGTCTCTGTCGAATTTGCTAAATTAGCATATTGGCTAATTATATGCTAACTGTCTCCCAAGGTAAATGACAGGCTGTGATGTTAAACAGCAAGCTAAAACACAGCAAGGGGTTTTGGATAGCAGCCATGACTAAACACACATGTTTACTGGCTCACATTAACTTTATTTTACCTCCTACACAAACACACACACAACAGTCTTTATCAGCGATCTCAGGTGTCAAAGGTGGTTACAGGCTGGTGAGCACCGCAAAAGTAATCCTTTGCTGTTTGCTGGTAGATTTCCACCACAAACGCAAGGCCTGTGTTGACAGAACAAAATATCCCTGTGTCTGTGCATTAGTTGCTGTTATTTTATCTGTTTGTGCCAAGCCATCTGCCTCCTGGCTGTGAAAATATCCAGTATGTATGATGGCCTACTACACCCTCTGGCACATAAAGACACCCTGAATTAAGCATCTCCAAGGTGACGACAGAGTGTTATCATGATGCTCTTGTTTAAGGATGAACGGCAGCAGGTTTATGAGGTGGGCGGTTTCTGTGGTGAATACATGGCTTAGTCTACTTAAACCCTGTGTGTGTGTGTGTGTGGTCCTGTTGTGCAGCTGCAGTTCTGCCACCTGCTTCTCGGCTCTGTGCCACCTGAGAAGTAACTCAGTGCGTCCAGGCCACGGATGGGTAAGCAGCCCTGGCCATTAACACATTAAACACACACACACACACACACACACACACACACACACACACACACACACACACACACACACACACAGAATTGATTTGCATGAACCTGTATGCACATATTGTACCCATGCAAGCAAACACACACGCAAGCCATTAAAGGTTCCACGACATTTGCTGAGGAAAACGTGCTAATGTTTTCAGAATGACTCAGTCAGAGGGTTAAAAGCCCTGCGCTTCCTCTGACATCATTCAGTCATTGCTAACATCACTCCCCCCCTTCTCTAAATGCTCATTGTTACACATTCAAACCTCATCAGAAGGTCAAATTCTGCTTCATGACTGTACTTTCACGTTTCCCCTGCAGAGTCCCTTCCAACAAAATCTATCATTTGCATAAATGAACAATAAAAATAAGTTTTGGGTCTGACTCCACAGTGGAAAGACAGAGCTGACCGGCCTGGAGGGAAACCCCGCCTGTCTGCTGAGAGTGCTCATTGATGGAGAGACTATTTTCTACTGAAACTATAGCCATCCAGAGAGAGAGCGAGTCAAAGGTTTGGGATGTGATTGAGAAGTGACAGAGAGAACGATGTTGGCAGTGCATGAAATCTGTGGAGTGACTGGAAGTCTTAGAGAAAGTGACACGAGAGAGATGACAAAGCTTTTAATGGTCTCAGAGTGTGTTACCGGTGTTCAGAGGAGTCTATTTACCTCAGCAACCCCCAAACAATCACTTTTTCTATGACGATCAATACATGCTGAATAGAGGAGAATAGAAGAGGAAGTTCTGTTACTTTTTATCACCAAAATAAACCTGGTGAGGATGTGACTTTGCTTTTATCAGAGACAGACCGAGCACCTCATGTCGGGCCCTCTTCATTCAACCCTTTCCAGGACGCGTGGCGACCTTGTTGTGAGCTGTCCCAGACAAAACACAGCTGTGCTCACAGGCAGAGCGCCTTGGAACCTGAGACAGGAGATGAGCGTTTGTCAAATGTCGCTCCAGGAGCTCTACAACTCGAACAAACTTGCTTGTTGAAAACCTAAAAACTGAAAGAGAGTCCAAACTTTTTTTTACAAACAGTCCAAAAGAAAAAAAACAACAGTGGAGGTGAGTTTTATCAAACTTGACACAAATGGTACGTCCCAAATCCCCTCAGTTAGTACAGCCAAAAAATCTGACAATGTATAAACTGACAGGATGTGACTTTACAAATACACAGTGCATCTGTGAGAAGCTCCTTCATTTCTTTTGTGCACTGCATTGAGGAAGAGTTTGTACATTGCCAGCGAACTCAAAGAGCCTCTGTATTTAGTCTGCATACAGTCTGGTTTGTGTATATTTGCACACAGATTTCTGTCCCTTTTCCAGTGTGAACACACTGCAGACTCCAGATATTAAGTTTGTGTTTGCTTACTGAATGGAAGACGGCGTAGCGGCACTGTGTTCCGTGCTGCCACCAATGACATGTAGCATGCAAGCATGTGCTTCTATGTCAGTTACAGCTGCCGGCCACAGGTGGCAGCAGTGAGAGGTGATGCTGTCCACGCCCACAAAGTTGGCATCAGTTGTCAGCATTGTTTTCTTTAATTACCGTGACTTTTCTCGAACCTTAACAAAGTAGCTTTAGCAGCGTAAACTGAACCAAACCTTCCTCACAGAGTTTTTTGGAAGAGTCTTGGAAGACTGCTGATGGGGGGCATCACAAGAGAAAGCACTCACTGCAGTGCAATGCAGAAACACCACAACTCATTAAAAAAACCCAAACATCCCAATTCAATCCAGACTTTAGAGAGGCTCCCCCAGCTCATCACTGCCCCTTCCCTTTCAGAGCTACAGATCCTGCTCCTCGGGTAATCCAGGGTCATGATCAGCCTCTGTCTTCCTTCATACTGTGATGTGCCGACATCTAACAAACTGTGGTTAGTTTCAGAAGTTCCCTGGGACTGATGGAAACAGCGTGGTGGTTTTTCTGTGACACTTCCTGTGACAATTTAGGGACGACTGATTGTTGTGGTTGTGATGTAAGTGCTAAAAGTCATACGGCGATGCTGCACTGCATGAGCTGGGGTTGTACAGGGTAAACTTTGTGTCAAAGCACTGCAGACTGTACGGCAGTTTCCCTCAACACAACAGGAAGCTATGTTCACAGAAACTGTCGACACACTCGTGTAGTAAAACTGTCACAAACTGAAAGCTGAAACCTGTCGCTGACATACAGAAACTTCCATTTTTAGAACTCCCATTGAGGGCCATACTAAATAATTGAGCACATGCATCACGCTAACCTCTAGAGGCTCACATAAAGATTTTTCACAATATGGGGACGTGTGCCCCAAACGAAAAGCGAAGCAGCTGTTTCCTGATTTCCTTTTGCAACATATCAATTAAACATCCACGGTGGGATGTAGTATAATGTATATTGTATAATGTTAACTGCTCACAGTGGTGACAGAGGGAGATTTAGAGTGCATTGGTATTCTTAGCCATTTCAGAGGACACACCTGCATCCACACCTGTATGTGTCCTGAATTAGACAGTCATCCATCCATTTTGTTCCACCTATCTGGGGCTGGGTTGCGGGGGCAGCAGTCTAAGCAGGGATGCCCAGACTTCCCTCTTCCCATAGGCGTTCCCAGGCCAGCCGAGCGACTTAGTCCCTCCAGTATGTCCTGGGTCCTCCCTGGGGCCTCTTCCCGGTGGGGCATGCCCGGAACACTTTCCCAGGAAGGCATCCAGGAGGCATCCGGTAAAGATGCCACCTCAGCTGGCTCCTCTCGACGTGGAGGAGCAGCGGCTCTACTCTGAGCTCCTCCTGAGTGACAGAGCTCCTGACCCTGTCTCTCATTTCAGCCGCTTGTATCCGAGATCTCTTTCTTTCGGTCATGACCCAAAATTCATGACCACAGGTGAGGGTTAGAACGTAGACTGATTGGTAAATCGAGATCTTTGCCTTTCGGCTCAGCTCCTTCTCCACCACGACAGAGAGGTACAACCACATTACTGCTGCCGCCACACCGTTCTGCCTGTCAATCTCACGCTCCATCCTTCCCTCACTCGTGAACAAGACCCCAAGATACTTGAATTCCTCCACTTGAGGCAGGAGCTCTCCCTCAACCCAGAGGGGACAAGCCACCCTTTTCCGGTCGAGAACCATGGCCTCGGACTTGGAGGTGCTGATTCTCATCCCAGCCGCTTCGCACTCGGCTGTCGACAGACAGTCAACTCATCTGAAATGGGATCAAGTGACTATTTAAGCAGACTTCCAGTTGAGTTTTAAACCGCACACTCTCTTCATGAAGAGATTCTACATTATATCTGCTTTATTGGCAGAGTTGGGAGTAATGCCTTACAACCAACTACTGTGTCATCATTTGGCCTACTTCTGACACATGGACGCTAAAGGTCAGCGCGACAGTTTGCCTCGCCTACGCATGAAAAATACACATGCCTATGAGGCAAAACACAAGTGTAGCATTAAAGAAAGCACACGACTTTCATACAGGAGAGAGTGATTAGTCGTTTCAAGGAGGTAGTTATTTTTTCTAAACCGAACCAACCTGCGACCGTCACCTGAACAGTTTCTCAGCAAGCTTTACTTTTGACAGTTGTATATTTATGCTAACTTGACATGACAAACACAGTGGATAAGGATGCACACTCATGCAAAAAATACAAAAATATATATTCCCCTGCACCAATTATGAGGACGAGTAGTTCTGATGACCCTCACGTCTCTGTGGTGCAAACGAACAACAGCTCAGCTTTAGCACAACTTATTTATCATTTATTCAGGTCGTCTTCTCTTCTACTAATTGTAATTGTACTTCTGAGTGCTGAGTTTCAGCACTCTGAAAACTGCACTGCACTGCACTGCGGCAGCAGAACCAGGTCAATTCAGCAGGGAAAACAGAAAATGTAAAACAGTACATACTTGGACCACACTGATGTAAATTACAATTCCATCAGTTTTATCCAGGTAAAGCTTGTGTTTCAACAACATTTATAGTTTTGGAGAAGTTTGCAGAAAAATACCAAGCTCTACTCTAGACTGCATTCAGTTTACAAAGTGTGCAGCGTTGAGCGGGAGACAGATGAGCGTCACACTGATGAATATGAGTGATGTGTGATGAACAGCCCTGAGGTGTGTGATCACATTCGCAGGCACCTACTTGCACCTATTTACTCATGTGTGCTAACAGCCCGCGGCTCCCATCATCTCGTCCGTTTAATGCTGCAACATTCAAAATGCCTGCGAAGGTTAATATTGGCTTTCTGCAACTGCGGTGTCTGTCCGGCGCAGACAGAGCGACACCGTCCTCCTCCACCCGACACTAACGGAGAGAAGCAGTCGGCCAGCGCGACAAAAGGCCTCACACGCGGAAGCGATGATCAGCGTTAAAGGAAGTTATCAGGGGCCTGTGTGTGCGCTGCCATCACAGCTCCGGTTCACGGCTATCTTTGCCACAGGAAGCACCTGTTCACTTTCCCTCCGACTATCTGATGCCTTGTCCATGCGGACACAGGTAGTTTCCAAGACGTAGCTTTTTCCACCTGTTTTGGGCTGTTGTCCACGCACAAACACAGTTTTAGGTGTCTGAAAATAGAGCGTTTGGAAAGAAGAAACTCCATCTGCACACAGGGGAAACTAAGTTTGTTGCAAAAGATAGTGCTGGTGCAAACCTGGTTAACAGGACTTATTAAGAGTTCACACATAAACGTACAGTTACTGTGCTGCTTTTATTGAGGTACAGAGACTTATGGATCCTACTGTGACAAAGGCAGGTGATGCCTACAGCATAGTAGGTAAAAAAAATACCTGTGTTATGTGTGGATTAGCCATAGGACAGACACTCATGCACGCACGCACGCGCACACGCACACAGAGCACTGGCAGGTGTGCAAATATTTCAAATAAATATTTGACATCATGAAGGATGTAATTTACTGTACAGGAAGTACAGTGATGAAGCCTCAGGCCCAAAGAAAACTGTGAGATGATCTCTCGTGTCCGCCTTAAAATACAGATGTTGATGTTGGGTCTAGCTTTGGCACGTAAGCCTGTTCAGACCTCACTGATGATTTATCAACCTGAAGCAGAGAGTTTGTCGACTCAGGCAGTTTGACATGCTTTCAGGCAGCAGGCTGGAAACAGTTTTCAGATAAATCATTGATTTGGTGAAGTTATCTGAACAGGTATCTTCCAGAATATTACGAGAGAGGCAGAGAGAGGCACTGCTGCCTGGGAACAGCGACGTTGATCATTGCTTGCAGCTCTGCCAGCATTTGGGTCATATTCCTATACTTTGATAAGTTTGATTACACACATATATCCGTCAACATTTAGTGATGGCTCTGGACACGACTTGCACATGGCCTTGGTGTGCTGGACTCAAACAAAGAGAATTAAGGACTTAACTGAAGCCAGACCAAAGGAGGACAGATAATTGAAACTGTCATTACCATTGCCACTGCTTGTCATCAACACAACTAAAGGAAAAGGACAAATGAAAAAGAAAGAATCTGAAACTACTGAAACATGTAGTGGTCATGAAGTGAGGAAAGAGATGAAGAGTCTGTAGTTCTGTGAGGCACAGAGGTGCTTGGAGCTAAATGCTAACAGCTGCATGCCAACATGCCCCTGACGACAAAGCTGATGTTTAGCAAGTAATAGTACATAATATTTACCAGATTCACAATCTTAGTTAAGCATGTTAGCATGCAATGTTTGCTGACTAGCACTGAACACAAAGTACAGCTCGAGGCTGATGGGAGTGTCAGTAGTTCTGCAGGTATTCATGGAAGTGTTTTTGTTCAATCGGTAGCTGTGATGAGGGTTGATGCAGAGATGCTGATGACAGACAGGAGTCAACAATATCTTTTAATGAATGTGCTGTTGATCTGTGTTTTTATACCTGTGGCGAGGCCCTGGTCCTCACTGCTACTGACAAATGTGTTTGAGGCATCAACATCTTCACACGGACAAAGACCACGGGGTGATTTTTTAAATCAGAGGAGTGGAACCTGGAAGACCACGGCCTGAAGATCAGAGGAAACAGGCGAAATCAACCACATTCTCAACTTCCACACTCAGTAGGAGAGTGCAAGGTCAAGTGTGTGTCCTTTGTGATGGCTGGGAAGCTGAACATACTGGGTAAGATTAAATATATATATACACAGTAAAGGCTTGTTAAAGTCAGGTCAGAGGTGAGTGAGGAGGATATCAAACTCATCAAGAATAAGAACTCTGTCATATTGTGACATACGGACTGATAAAAGCTCAGAAAAGTCCTGAAGAAAACCAGATATTATATAAATACAGATTAAAACATGTGAAATGGGATATTTATTTTTAAGACTGTCAAACGAGGAGAAACGGCCAAGCGAGACTGGAGAGCATCTAAGATCATCCCTCCTCGACCTGTTAGTCTTGGCTGGTGGAAAAATAAAAGCTGTGGGGGCAGATTCATCAGGATTAATCCAAGTTTCTGTGTTGATGAACAAAGAAGAGTCAGTATTGTCGGTCATGATAAAATTCAAACTAACAAAATCCCCACAGGGCAGCCGCACATTCTGGCAGGACAAACACACACTCTTACTCTCACTCACACACCCACTTGGAGGATGTGGGCTCACTGCCATACAGTAAATGACAGAACTGCCTTCTTATAATATTTGCCTTCATTAATGAGGAGGTTCAGACGATCTGCAGGCATCAAACACATTAATGTCAGTCTGTACTCGGGTGTGGTGAAACAGACTACACCCTACACCCATCACATTCAAAATAACAAACCTCTCGAGTTGCTCTGCAGGTTCAGTATGTACACGCAGATAAAATCAAACCTCATGCACCCTGCAGTGTTAACATCTCTGTGTGAAAGGTAGCTGAGGAGAGCTTTACAGCCTCAGAGAGTCTGGAAACAGGAAGATATCAGTGAAGCAGTTTGACATCTTTCCTGAAAATCTCATGAGCTTTGTTGATATTAGTAGTCGTGTATAGAGAGTGATTTCACCCAGGAAGAGTGACGTAGTCATTGAGTGTAGTGCTGAACTACAGCAGCATCCTCACTGGTTCGGAATGTGGGATGGGGTTTTTATTGCAATCCTCCCTGAATAACACTGAGTGTAGATATGTTTAAAACACTGTCCTAAGATCAGGTGTTGACTGATTTTTTTTTTTTTTTTTGCCATTGCCAATCAAACACTGATGTCATCTGTAATCTGGTACTGCTGTTTTTGTGAGGGTGGGTCAAAGAATACACCGTCAGACCTCCACCTGCATGGCGGTCTTCATCACGGCCACGCCACCTCATTTACATAAACCTCCAAAATGCAAAAGGGAAAAATGAAAGAAAAAAGCAGAACACACAAATGTTTCCTTTCCATTTCCAAATTAAGCTTTCAGTTTGAGCTTTTCCACTGAAGCCTCTCAATTTCAGATTATTCGCTTTGGCTTTACATATGTAACATGCCATTTCCTGACATCACTAATTATTTCAGTATCAAATTTCCATTTTTCTAAAATCTAATCATGACTCGTAGAGACGACAGCCGTGTCAGCAGCTCTAACAGCTCAACTTCTACTTTGAGCTAAACGCTTGGGTCAGTACGCCACAGTGTCCTGCTCATAATGACAATGTTAACATGCCGATGCTAAGCAGGTATGTTTCCAATGTTCACCACCTTAGATTAGTGTGTTAACATGCTGACGTTTGCCAATAAGCACTTAACAAAGTACAGCTGAGGCTGAAGGGAACGTCATTAGTTTTGCAGATGAAAAGTTCAGGGATCCCCAAAGTGATTACCTTTCCTCATGAGGAGGTTCATGAATGCCTGTAACAAACTTCATGGCATCCATCCAATGATTGTTGAGATATTTCAGTCTGTACCAAAGTGGTGGACTGAGCAACAAGTATTACCATTCCTAACACGTGGAAAGTGTGACTAAAAAGCACTTATGCATTGTTTATCTTGATTTTCTTGGTTGTGAGTTTACCTGGATGGATATTTGCCTTCATGATCACCAACTGAGGGATCACACTGTAGGATCACATTTAACCAGTTCTAAAACTTGCTGGACAGCAATTAAGAGACATCTGTCTGATTCTCATGCTGGAGTTTACGTATAACGATCAGACCACCACATGGAGGACATGTTTAAACACGACATGGGTGACGCCTGGACTCGGACCTCGATCATCTTGCAATTACTCATTTTCAATCAACTGACGACAATGTAAACTCTCATTAACGTAATGTGATGGAGGATTCCTTTATACTCCATCTTTATTGTATCTAATGCAAAGGAAAGAAAGCAGTACCACTGTGTTTTGAAGTGCTGACCAAATGCCACTTCATTTACCCCAAAGCAGTGACTTTGAACTAATACATAGGGCTGATTATTTTTTTTACTTTACATTACTTGCTTCTAACACAATAAAAATGTCTAAATGTAGCAGAAATGTTTGCATGTGGCACCAGTGTGTCATTTTTCATGCACAGAACAGTGAGTCAACACTGAAACACTGCAAATGTGTCATTTTTCACATAAAAACCTCATGTTATTGTACTTTTAACAATCCTATGAATGGACTCAAAGCAAGTCCATATGAGATGAATTATTGCCTACATGATGGTGAAATTAAATGAATGTAGGCTACGGCTGAGTCCATCTGAAACGTAAATGATACTTTGGGCTGACTCTGTGAACGCTGTGTGATCAGGGAGAGCCAGAGAAATGTGATGAACATGAGTGGAAGCAGTCTCAGAATAAGAAAGTAGTGAGTGAACAAACAAAACCTGCCACAGAGAAAGGTGCTCGTTAGAGCGTGAGCTGCTGTGTGTTTGTCCAAACGGCTGGGCGGCTCTCTGCCAGCATCCTGGAGGGATGTGACGACGGGCCGAGCGGCAGAGAGCAGAACACATTCTTCTTTCAAACACATCTGAGCGACCCTTTCGATTAAAATGATGTACAACGACACAAGTCGGGGCGCAATCGAGACGTTGAGCACTGTTCGGTGGTTAAATTCACAGGTTTGGTGCTATTTAGGATCCATTGTTTGAATCAAGCAGTTTCAGTTGGACCTTAGAAACTGGACTAAGGTGCTCATTGGCTCCTGTCACTTAACAATCACTGAAATCTGTCCAATCAGGCCAGTTTGCAACTGAACAGGCTCCACTCCAGGCGACCATTGCTATAATAATGCTTTTACAATGCTAACATTCTGCTGCCAAGCAGGTCTCATGTTGTAAACCAAAGCACTGAACAAGCATGGGGGTTCATGAATGTCTGTCCATCCACCATCGAGTACAGCTGAGGCTGATGGGAATGTCACGACTCGTCCAGACGTTTACTCACAAGCCAAAGTAATGGACAAATTAAAAATGCAACCCAATTATGGCCCTAGATGAAAGGTCAGTGGATCGTCAAAGTGATTACAAGTCATCCTGAGCAGGACGTGAATGTCTGGACCACCTTCCACGGCAATCCATCCAATAGCTGTTGAGATATTTTTGTGTGGACACAACAGGTGAGCCATCCATGGAGCCGCAGCAACAACACACCGTCCACTGTCAAAGCATCGTGCGCTAAAGTTAACAACACACAGAGTACACTCGTCATATCTGAGCACTTTTCATAACATCTTTATTGAATTTGTGTCTCAGTTTAAACATATTTACAGATACTTTAATTGTATTTTTTTTTTTTAGTTCAGTAAAAATACAAATACAGAACACTCAATTTTCAAAATCAACGTCGCTCCCAGCGACTCGATGGCTGCCCAGGTTTCGCCTGGGCCTCCTCCCTATCAGAAATAGATGGTGATGATGTCGGAGACTGGGGGACAGAGGCTGAGAGCCAGGACTGTACTGCATCAATGGATTGGAGGCTGACTGCCGCCACAGGTCAGATGAAAGCGAGACGTGGAGAGGATGCTGGATGGGTGATGACGAGAAATGTATGGAGGGAAGGAAGTGTGTTGAATGAGGGACTGGGAAGAGAAAGTCCTGGACGTAGACTGAGCCATGCTGCAGACCAGTGTTGTGAGAGCTTCCATAAACCTTGAACCAAAAACTGAGGACAACTGTTGCTTCATTTATTGAAAGAAAAGGTAAATCGATTAAATATAAACTCAACACTGAGCAGAACATCGGCCAGATGTTTGGTCAAAGCTGCTTTTTTTTTTTTTTTTAACTTTTTGATATTAAGACATTCTTCTCAAACTCTGTAACTGCTTCCTACACTGGTTTGTCAGATCAGGACCTATGTTTTTCTGAAATCAGGTGACAATTTCCAAACATATTCAAAGTACAAGGCAGATATTATTCTATACGTTTAGGTTTTAAGTGTTTGTCGTCCAATCCCGTGAAAAGACCAGAATTAACCATGTGTCTCTCCACACTTTTCAACTTCTCTCCCATCTGTGCCTCTCAACTCTAACCCATTCCAAAACAGCTGGGCATCGTTGTCCATATCACATGTTCCTCAGAGATGAGTAAACAGCACATTAGTTGAGGACTATTTCCAACTGCACATTTCTGGCTGGAGGACGGTGTGTGTGGTAGTGAAGCAACAGTGTGTCTCACTGGTGTGTTTTAATAGTGTTTGGAACAATGCAGCTCTATGGCACAGAGGAAGAAGAGATATCAGGCTTTGGATACACAGACAGAAGGATCAATTCATCGATGGTTTTGCTCTTTTCACGGGATCTGTCGACAATAAGAAAAGAACATCCGGTACTATACAAATAAAGCCGACATGATTTTTATTCTTACTCTCCAGCCTCGCCCTTTAAATCTCAGCTTTTATCCTGTCTTTGTGTTGGCTGTCAACAGTTTGTGCTCACTTGAGATGTGCAGCAGTTTGAGGCAAAGAGCAACAACTATATGTTAGATTTCTGCAGCACTCCATGTAATCCTTGTTGCCTGTGTCCATTTCTGCAGTCAGTAATGTTAACATCACCTGCAGGTGAGCAGCTGACCTTCTGTGCAGAAGTTTGTTGGGACATGTGAATGTGAATGCATACTGATACGTTTTTAGAGAACCTTTAGTCGTGTTGCTGGGTAAAACAAAATGCAAAAGCCTTTTTCTGTCATTTCAATGGAGTGGAACAGTTATCTTCTGCTCTTGTAGGCTGGTGCAAAGTCTGCTTTCAACCTTTTTTGTTTGTACTCGATCACAGTAGAGTCTATCCATGGTTGTGCAAAGAAAAACGATAATAAAGACCTTATATCATCATGATGTATTAAAAAAACACAAAGCAAAGAGCGTGAAAGAGCACAGCGTTGGCCACAGCGTCACGTTTGACAATAAGGCCTGAAAAGAATCAAAGCCAGACACACACACACACAAAAAGTCTGGTTTTAGTGCAAGTCCTTCATCAGCCTGCATTAAAATCAGCCTCTGAGGTGAAACTCTGCAGTTTCCTCTATACCTAAAAGTCAGTTGATACAGTGAGCTTGCACACATTGGAGATTCATGTCACACAAACTGGCAACCTGCAGGATTATTAATCAGCTCACAGGAAATGTTAGAACACATCAAACACACACACACTCTCTCTCTCTCTCACACACACAAACACAGACTTCCATACTGAAAATCCGACTTTAAATAGTTGTTGTCAGATTGGATCATCTGACCTCAGGAAAGTAACGATGTTCTCTGTGAGCTGGTTGGCTTCATTAACGTATTACTCGCACTCACTCGACAGTTTTCACTAATTCTTTAACGTCAAACAGAAATGGGAGCAGGTCTGGAGAAACAACTGCAGTGTTTCCTTGTGCTTTAAATGATGTACAATGAATGTATTGAGGTTTATGTTTGAGATGCCAAATTTCAGGTTTAAAGTGGGGTTTGGACTGAATCTGCAGCATCTAAATTGACAGGAATAAGATGCTTTTTCTTTATTCTACAGTCCCCATTGTTGTCTGTAAGTCTGTGTAGATTTTAGCATAAAATCCTGCACAGAGAGTCTTAGAAGGAGCGTTTGATACAGCAGGTCACATTGAACTGAGATGTGTAAACCCTTTAGTCAAGGTCCAGCAGTCAGCACATCTGTCACCAGGGAGGACTGTTTCAGAGTCGAGTTGTTTTGGTTGTTTGCTAACATAACATTTTGCCAACAGACTGTAATATCTATTATGTGAGCAACCCGAGCACCAGATTCCTCACGCTGCTTGGGATGGAGCAGAGAGAGTTGTGGCGGGAGCGATAACTGGAGGCAGAGTCATGCTGGTATGTGAGCAGACAGCGTGGTGCGTGGTGGCTCTGACTTCTCTCAACAAGGCCAAGCTCTTGATAAATCGCACCATACGGAGCAAGTAAAATATTCATACTATCAAACTCTTACAGAGAGGAGAAATTCTAACGACCCGAAAAAGGCGCGATTCAAAATGTAAACAAACCAGCCAAAAATGTCCTTGATTTGTTCTCTTTGAAAATTTCAGACTTTTCCCAGACCTCAGTTTCTTCACAGATATTAAGATTTGATGACTGGTTGATGATATGATGTGAGCGTTTAGCAGTTGGACAATACAATGAACAGGGTCAAATCAACATACAGTAGCTGGTCATGATTGTTCACTAAGCAGTAACCACAGGAGGGAATGGATTCGCAGCTTCGTACTGTAAACTCAGCAGGCAAATGGAGAAAATATCCAAAATTGAAATGAGATACCAGGATTGTGGGAGGAGGGGAAAAGAAAAACGGAGAATGAGTCCGGCAACTTACAGATAGGTGGTCCAATAAGTGATGTGGGGTTGAACAGAGAAAATGTGGCCTGGGAGCTCGGCAGGGACACACAGAAAAGTCTTCATTTATTCAGCTCTTTCAGTGCTACACCTCCACTTTCCTCTTGCTCATTGTCCTCCCATACAAAGTGCACAAATAAATGATTTACAGCAGAGGTCACTTTAACCACACACACACACACACACACACAGAGTTGGGTTCTAAACCTCATCTCACAAATGAAAATGACTTGGAGTGATTTATGAAAAGGTGGGACATAAGAGAATAGAGCAGATGCGAGAGGGGTTGATAAGCTTGTGATGGGTAAAAGGTGAAGGAGAGATAAAAAAAAAAGCAGCATCCAAACAAGTAGCAGCAGAATGTTTCGGGGGAAAACGTGGCTCTGTGACGTCTCTAAGTGGAAGAGAAACTGGAAAAATATCAGGTGGGGGGTTGTGAAGATGGGGAGGCCTGCTGCTTTTCCTGTGTCATTACTGTTCCACTTACAATGGTCCACTTTTCTGAAAAAGGAGGATTAGAGAGGGAGGTGGGGGCTGCTGCCACAACCCGCCCTCGCTCTGATGATGTGACGAGCTGCTAACAGTCCCAGGTCAAAGTTCATCTGATGAAGATTTAACAGGAAGTGGAATAGGGAGGGAACGGGTCAGGGGGAAGCAGAGGGCTTTGATTCAACCCTGTGTCCTCATTAATGATTTGTCAAAAAAAAAGAAAAGAAAAAAAAAAGACACCTTATCAACAGACCCTGTAAAGTCCTCCAGTCTGTCTGCCTGGAAAATGACACTTCCATCAGTGAAGTGTCAAACTGACTGAGTGATCCTTCACAAAACCTCATACGCACTCTCAGTGCCTCAGCTTCAGTCTGTATGGGAGCAAAGCTTGGTCAAATCTCAAAAAAACACTGAAAATAAGAACAAAAAAATTCAATCAAGCCTCGGTTTTGGAGCTCGGTCCTTCAGAGAAAAGAGTCAATTCAAGCCAGTCGTGAGGCTGAGCAGCAAATCCACCATCTTTCTGATTTAAGCAGAGAAGACAGAGAGATCGACGGAGAGAGTCAAAGAGAAAAACGCAGAAGAAGAGAGGGAGCTTCATCATCCTCTCCATGCTGCAGTGGTCTGTGCCGGAGGCTCTCTCAGTCTCCTCTGGTTGATGTCTGCAGTCCAAAAGCAGTTGAGTCTGTAGAGCTGAATGTAAGTTTGTCCAGTGTTGGTGGGTGGGTTTTTGGGCAAGCAGGCAGGCGGGCAGGTGGCGCCCCCTGGTGCTGTGGTGGAGGAGGAGGGCCCGTCTGTCTACAGCTGAGCTGGCTCGCTGCCCGGCAGGGTGATATTGCCCAGGTGGAGGACAGGAAGCGGGTGAGCCTCCGTGTTGAAGACCCAACTCTCCAATGGCATCAGGTCATCGCTGGAGAACAACAGGTACAGATACCTGAGGGGGGTCAGTGGCGGGAAGGATATGTGTGGGGACGGGGAAAAGGGGGTGAGGATGAGAGGGATTGGGTAAGGAAGTTGAAGAAGAAGAAAGAAGCTGCAAATCATTTCTGCAGATTTGTTAAGGTAAAGCACATTTGTAGCTAATTAGGTGTTTCAAAAATATCTTCCTGTTTGATGCATCGCTGTGTACAGACTCCAATAATTGTTAAAATTCAATCAGGGATTTAGAGCTTTTACTTGAAACCTGCCTACTTGGCTTGTAATTCTTGATAAAATCTAATCAAATTAAAATGAATCTGACAAACACACAAACTGTGGTAATTAAGTTTCACGTTTGAACAATAATCACCAAATGATCCAGCCACACAGCACGTCAGCAGCACGAGCTGCATGTGTGTGCAGGTCAGTGTGACTGGCAGCTAATCAGCAGCCTGTCCGACACACAGTTGCTGCATTGCTTTGATGTGTTTGACTCACAGCCAGCAGGGACGACTGAGAGCAGATACACAGAAAAGGCTGCATAACACTGAAGCATTCAAATGTCACCGTCGGAGAGCCTTACCGGTACAGTGTGGCAGGTGACCTTTAACGACTTATACTCCAAAGACTAATTTTATTGGCGCTCAACGCTTTGTGGTTGTTAATTTCAGACACATTTAGGTTAAAAATGGAGCACTAATGAGTAGCTGTCTGCTAACAAAGAGCAGCCAATAGAGCCCTGTTTGCTCTGTTTTATCATTATCTTGGCCTGACACACAGTTTGACTGACAGCCACAGCTGTGTACACTGAATTATATCCGGTCAGTACATGTACGGTATTGCCAGGAGGAGATAACATTCAAAGATGTGCCAGCAGGGGGAAGCAGAGAGCCACATTAGGCTTCACTTAACCCTTGGGGTCAAATTCTGCATTCAGTTCTCCCTTCATCCATCAGAGACGATGATGTTGTCCTTTCACCCACCCAACAATTCATTGTATTAATCAAAACAGTGATTATTACTCAACATATATATAGATCAAGCCAGTTAATCAACCTCTTAGTGACTTACTTGAGCGTCTCGGCCAGGAAGAAGCTCTGTTGCACATCGTCGTAGGTCGGGTTGGAAGAGTAGACGTCCTTCACCCCAGAGAAACCTCCGCTCACCCTGCAGTACTTATCAATGGCCTGGAGGAGAGAAGAGGAATAAATAAGGAGTTAGGAGGTGGCAAAAAGATGGAGGATAAAGAGGTGTGGAGCACATAATGGCATAGAAATGGACATGGACATAGAAAAAGTTGGAAAGAAAAAGACAAAAGAATGATGGGGGATCACATGGAGGAAGAAAAAACAAGGAGAAGCAAAAGGAAAAGGGCAAAGAGAAAAGGTGGGTGGGGGTGGAGAGCACAAGTTTAGTTTAATAAGCTTGCAAAAGCATGCTATAATTAATTTCCTTGCTTGTGACAGATTAGACTGAGTCCTGGGGAGACACGAGAAACGGCAGCTGTAGAAAGCAGGAGGAAAAGAAGATTACCAGAAATGGCTCGCCCCGCCCCCGCCCCCGCCCCCCCTGCATTTACATTTCATTCTCTAACATCTTCTTTTCATCCCTCATCAACCAGACCAGCGTTGTAATGAGGGAACACACTCATTTGTTTCATATCATGCTGCATGTGAGGGAGCTGCTGCGGAGCTGTAAAGCTAAAGTTCTCTTCATGTCTTTCAGCGGGGCAGCACCTGTGGCGGCCTCTCAGGGGTCATATTTACACTCTCCTAATCACGCTACCTTTGCAGCTTCGTCTGCACCCTTCCAGCAAATATAGCAAAGTAAGAGCTGATTAAAAATTGTGCGATGTTTCTTTCTCACCGTGCCTTCTGATCTCAGCTTTGACGTTCTCATTCCTTTTTATGGGCTGTGTCTGTCATTAAGATAACCACAGCCTCTGAACATGTAATCTGTGTTTGCATGGATTTTAATCTGCAGTCAACGCAGGTGGATCTGATTTAGTTTGACATGAAATATAGTTTGGATTGTCATACAAAAAGACACGTGCTGTCCAGTCTTTTCAGGACAAATTTAAACCACTTCTGTCGGGGGCTTGGATTGTGATGTAAATCCCCTCTCTGCCCATTCCTTTTTGATTTCCAGGCTTTTGTGTCTTATGCTCCAAACACGATAGATGTGATGTCAACGTTACAACAACAACAAAACCAACAAACATGGAGGACGGTCAGTCAGATAACAGCAGAACCTGGACCACTTCAGTGGTTTGATGTCTGCATTTCCTTCACTGCAACTTGAAAAAAACATGCAGAATAAGCAAATTACTGGCCTGTTACATCCAGTGTCGTTAATGAGAAAAACCTCTCTGTTACTATGACAACGAATGAGGCAGTAATTTTATATCGACTCGCAAAATTTTGATATTGATTTTTATTTTCTTGTTTCCTCAAAAGAGTGGCAAAATCAATGGGCTAGCAAAACCAAGAAAAGGTCTTCACTATATAGTTATGGCACTTATCACCCACAGAGCACACCTTGACGATGCCCTGCTGCAGATCCTGAGTGCTGCTCTGGCTCTGAGGCCTAAAAACGTAACAACAAAACAAGTCCAATTTGTGAGCAGGTGCTTTCCCCTTTCTACACACACACGCACACAAGTTGGCAATACCTCATTAAAAATGCAGCGACCGTCCAGCTGGTGATACTGACAGTAAGCTATTACACCTCTGTGCTCTACTGATTTACAATGAAGACTTCTTACAGTGAATTTGGTGCCGCCATAAAAATTCTGGCTGCATTACACTCCTGCTCATACCTTATCGACTTTCACTATTAACACATGTAATTGAAAGCATTATCTCTGTCCTTGTCTTTCAGTCTCTCTCATGCACATAACACACACACGCACGCACACAAATCACCTCCCATCCCGTCCTCGAGTGACCATTTTGCTGACAGCAGATTTCCGTCGCGAGGAGTTTGGACAGTAATTCCTGTTATTAATGGGCTGCTGCACCCAACGTGCATTTGCCCTTCTGGATCCACACTGCAGTGTCCCGCAACACAATCACGCACACAGGCGCACACGCCAACATCAAGCTGAGTATATCCTTCATTATGTCTGTGTGCTTAAAAGAGACGAGTCACATTTGATCTCAAACAAATCAGCAGGAGCTTTAAATCTTCTCACTGGGTTACAGTATAATCCAGTATATCTGTAACTGTAGAACACACACTCACACAAACACACCACAAACATCTGTGCTAAATAAAAGATCAGATAAAAAGTCTACCTGTAGGAGGAGGAGGAGGAGGAGGAGGAGGGGGAGGACGAGCAGGGTCTCTGCAGTTATGTGGGACTGCAGGCAAATCAGATTTGTTTTTCAAATCAGCACTGGGTTGCACCAGCTATGTCTAAGTTCTCCTAAGTCAGGGTGTACAGTCCACACCCCAGGCTCCGTAACTTCTAGTTTGTAACAACATCAGCTACCAAAAGTGGTTGCAACCCAGCTACTTGGGGCTGAACCTAACTGGTTTGGACGTAAAGTCGTAACTACGGCAAGCGGCCAATCAACGAGTTCCATCGTCATAGTTACAGTGAGCATTAGCTTTCTGACTGGCATGAGCCAGATGGCATTGTAGAACAAGCTAGACTGATATTGAAAAATATCAATAAATTAGATTTCTGAGTTGCAAAATGGCCTGCAGTCAATAAAAAATGATGCTGTGTGTGAGAGAAACTGCTGTTCTACCATAAGTGAGTATAATTCTGTGACATTTTATGAACGCCTACCCTGAGGGCATCTGTAACCACTCCAGCTATTGCTTGAAGCTATGCTGTAACTTATCACCATGGTGCAACCGCTGTTATTTTAGTAATTAATGAATCACAACAGTAATAATTTAGGTTATAACTAAAAAAACAGCTGGTGCAACAGGCTGCAGATCTTTCAGACAGACCGACTGCACTGTTATTTCCAAGTGATCAGATTGGATTTGTATGTCCAGACATCACCAACCTGGCTGCAAGGGTTGCTATGGTAACAAAATAGGCTTGTGACATGGCTTTCCAACACAGAACCAAAAGATCTGGAGATCCATCATCTTGTCCATCAAACAATCCCGCCGGCGCACAACTTCTCCGTCGCACCAGACCTACTCACAGATGGAGGGGGCTGGTAAGCCGTCGACATTGTGTGTCACGCTGCGAGTGACGCAAAAGCAAAAATCATCTGAAATCCGATTTGAGCGACCAGAGCATCCGGACTGAGACGCATCCAGAGAAATGTGATTGGAATCGCATTTCAAACCACCTCTGAATGTTGCCTGGATCACATGTTTTCTTCCCTCCCTCACTCACAGGTAAAAGCCAGCCAGTGTTAATGGCTGCTGAGAAAAGAGGAAGCGAGACACACAGAGGCAGGTTTGGTGTGCCAGATGGATGAAGCTGGCTTACAGGGACAGAGAGAGAGTGTGTGTGAGTGTGAGCTTTGAGGCAACATACAAAGAAGATCACAGGTGTTTGTGTAAGTGATGTGTGTGTGTATATGTGAGGGATGACGAGCACCTCAGCTGTTGTGTGAAAAAGCTACTGCATAAGTGTTTGTATGAAAGAAGTGAGCAAGAAACGTGAAAAGAAATGAAACAGTACAGAAAGGAGAAAGAAAAAAATTCAGAAGAGAGAGTGAAAAAGCAGGAGGAAGCATTGACCGAATGAATTTCTCCACTGTGAGAATAATAAAGTCTTACCATCTAAATAAGTGAAATATCCAAGATGACCCAGTTCCAGACTACATACTAATTCTAGGCAGGTTTTAAGTATCTTCTCACTAGCATAGTACCAAATAAAAGTACTAAAACAAAGTTAGTATGCCTGCTGACAAACACTTGACTTAACGGAGGAGCAGCTCACAACTGGAAAAACTGTAATGGATGGAGGTAAGATAGCTCCAGAAAAAATCTTTTAAAAGCAAAATATAACATGTCAAATACTGAAAAACATTTTTCTTTTGTCATTTGGCATTCTGAAGTTGCAGTTTGACTGACATCAGACTGTGCAGGTCTGAGGTTAATATCCTGCTGTTAGTATAAAAGAGTAAAGGAAGTAGTTTTCTTACACAAGCTGCACCAAATTATATACTGTAAAGAGTACAGCAGATCCAGCACAGACAGTATGGCAGGCACATCTAATCAATCAATCAAAAGTCACATCTCTAATGATTGGGCCAGCATGAAACCGAGGCAGACAAGGCTCAGACAGTTAGTCCGTATTTATCTCTGACATAGCTGTAGGAATTTGCGTCCAAGAGAATATGAGACACATTGTGTATCTGTGATTTACGAACAAACTCTTTACAGCCGTTAACGTCGCCAGGACAACGATGTCACCCGTAGGGAAACAAGCCGCATTAAAACCACCTTCATCTATTACAGGATCACTGTGAATCATCTCCAACAACACTGTATATTCAATGTCCCGAACAATTTATTGATCAGTAGAAAATCTATTTCAAAATAGAAAATAGTACATTTCATAAGGTAGTCTAATCATAACATGAGGCATGGCAGAGCTTCTCAACTGAGATTGATAGATGATTAGTTGTTCTTTAATATTTTCACTTTCTCACAAAATGAGTGTTATTTTTACGAGTCTACATCAGTGTGAACAAACATGGAATAAACATGGAAAATCCATACTGATAACTAAAAACTGACCTGGAAAATGCTCTCTGACCTCCACCAAGGAGGCAGGCAGTGCTCATACAAAACCCACAGTTCAACCACCAATGAATGAGTCCTGATCTCAACTGAAAAGTCCTGTTCAGAATACCAGGAGAAAAGAAAACTCAGTTTGAGACTGAATACAACAGTAAGCCAATGAAAATAAACCCAAGCAACATCTCTTGTGTCTGATGGACAGGCTTTGTCATTCTCTGACAACTCCAGAGTTACCTCCCATAGTCTGGCCAGTGGGCTGCTGGCGGCTCCAAGGAATGTCCAGCCAGGGTGGTTTAATGATGAGTCCACAAGAAGAGAGGATGGAGTTAGACAATAATCTCTTTCTGTAACAGGTAACTTTGAATTACAGACTTTCTGGCTCATCGTCAGGGGTTGGTAAGCTAATTAACGATCATTGTCAGGATGGACTGGATCTCTTCCGCTGGTGAAAATAACATTAGATGTGCCTATTTGAATGAATATATGCCTGACGGATGTGGTCTGCGGGCCACCAGTTGATGATCGAAGTGTTGGGCTTATCATTTGGTTCTGCTGTGGGCCGAGTCTGGACTTTAAGAAGCTCTGCCGTATACAATTAATATGTAATGTGGAACTAGGATGCTGCGATAGAGTTGCGTATCCACAACTGGTTCTGAATTGGCGAGGACTTCAATTTATAAATAGTCATGATTTCAGAGGTTTCAGGGTTGTACATATCAATGCATGTGTAGAATATTATAATATGTGGGAGTGGAGCAGCTTGGTAAAAGACGAATGACATAGATAACCAAAACCTTTCTGTACAAATAGTAATTCTGGTAAAAATTGTAATTACAGCAAGAAAGCCACTTCATGCTGTGGAGACCAGAACCAGCTAAGGCTAGCACATCCATGTTCTTTAAAAACAAGTGTAAAACAGGGAGCTGTGAACTCTGTCATAAATGGCAAGATGAAGAAAAAAAATATTTTCTCTATTTTACCTTTTAATAAAAACAGATCAGAAAAGAGAGAATTGCTTATGTTAGAGAGCAGTTTGCATCATCCTCAACTGTATTTTGTTTTCTCTTTTTATCCAAATAACATAACAGGATTAAATGGAAAGAATGTCCAGTTAGTCAGCAAGTCAGACACCATCTTTTTCTTCATTTAAGATGTTTCCTTAAAAACTTTAAACTTACTGACTGCTGAATATCTAATGTCAGCCAAATTAAATAATATCAGTACAATATGTAGGATCTGTCATCTGCATTGCTTTGTATTGTGTATGTATGCAATATCAAATAATGCAAAAGAGACAAAGATGAGGCCTTCAGCGCCTGCTCTCTTTAGTGTCACTCAAACTTGGTACAACTACACATCATAAGTACGCTGCTAATGTATTTACTTGGCGCATGAGTGCATATGCACTTACTCCCTTTCAGAAAAACAAAGACAAGTAGTTTTGCTGCTTAAAAACGGAGGGAAAAAGGTGACAAGCAAATTGGCAAGAGAAAGAGGAGAAAGGAGAGTATGAAAAGACTCAGAGTGAGAGAGAGAAAAAGGATGACAGGCAGGCCAGCTGCGATTCAGACAGAGAAGACACATCGCCTGCTGTATAAAGGACCAGCTCTCTAATCCTCTGTCAGAAGGAATGGAGCATGGGAGTGAAAAGGATAGAAAGGGCTTTCATTCCTGTTCTTCTTTCATAAGGCTTTTAATAACATTTCTACAAGAGGAATAAATAACTAATAACCCCTGAAAGGCTCGCTGAAGGTCTCACATCCACCTACAGGCACACATTTCCAACAAAGAAAAATGCAGACAAAATGATACTCTGCATTGTGATTGTCACACAAAGAATCTATATGTGCTGCATGTACCGCAGGGTGACAATCTGAAGAAGACCATACAGGAAAGCATTTTCCTGTCTGGAGCTGGTGGAGCTGGTGGAGAAGTGCACCCCTCTGGTTTCACAAGCAGAAATGGAGGTTGAAACAACTCGCTGCCAGAGGTTGTCATAGGCACAGGGGGAATGGCACAGAAACAGCTCTTCATTTCTTTTGACATGCTTTTAGCAGGGAGACAAATGCGCGCTCAGAGACTCATAATTACGCACAGGCTGACCTTCACCAACTTAAAGTCAGCTAGTGACTCAAAATCAACTGCACCAAAAAGAGCTCGGCTCACTGTTTAAACACTTTCACTTTCCAACGGACACAAAGCAAAAGATATTCAGGAGGTTTGACATTTACTGATCAACACCCAAACCCAAATACAGAACTCGTTTAATAGTTCAATGGTGCAAGAAGGCTGCTTTTCATATTTCCAACTAGAATTGCTAAAAGGAATTTTTGCAGAGCGTGAACCTGCCATTCATATATGATTGCATGACCATGCCTTTAATGCTTTACCTCATGTCACAAAGGAAACTGAATGCACTTATATTTCTAAGTGCCTCCAAAATCAGTGCCAAATTCACCCAAAGCTGTACTTCACTGCCTGTACTTTCCTACTGCATTCCTTTAGGTAATCATTGTGAATATACTCTGCTTTGGACTCTAAAAACTACTTTGGAAGATGTACTTTGGATCAGCTTGAACACGTGTTACAAACAACTGAAAAGGAAAACTGCATATGAAGATGGTCTGGGCTTTCCCTTTCAAAACCTCACTAAAGATGCAAAAAATACTCCCTTTTAAAATTGCTCAGCATCAAACCTTTAATAAACTGTCATTTAGTAAAGCCCCACTTGCATTACGTAATCAACTTCTAACTCAACTCCAGGATGAGTTCTTACAACCATTCGACCACATTTCCCATAAACCTGAATTTTGCTCTTTGTGCCCCCTCTCCCTCCTCTGTGCTCTCAAGAGCAAGATGTGAGAGTAAGAGCTGATGACTCATGGAGAGAACTCTGCCATCATGCTTTCCCTGTTTCATGGCTGTCCTCCATGTAAAAATGCCAGCATCTCTGTGAGCTTTTAGCTCCTCTTTGTTCAGGAGAACAGGGTCTTATACCGCACTTGTTTTGTGCTGCAAAGCAAATCCAACAGATGTCTTATCAGATGCTTCATGGTGGTTCACACTGTACAAAGCACTGCAGACGTGTGTAAAAAATGGCTACAGTCATTTAAATCAAAACTGACCATGAGATTCATTTTAAAAAAAAGAAAAAACAGTTTAAGAGTTTATGCACATATTATTTACCTGTGCTGCCTCCCAGCCCCACTGCCGATATTTGGGATCGTGAGTGAACCTCCACATGTACCAGTAGGTCTCGATGACCTCCGGCCGCAGGATGTAGTACTTCTCATTCTGCCGTACGGCCACCGCCTCCAGTCCACTGTCGAACTTAAAGGCCTCCGGACCAAGCTTCAGCACTTCAGGGAAGAAGACGAAGGTGGAGGGTGAGTACAGTCGAACAGAGAAATAGAGAGATGGAGGGCGGAAAGGAGAAAAGGTCTCATAGAAGGAAGGAAAGGACAAGAAGACAAGTGAGGCAACAAAAAACGAGTGATAGACAGAAAGGAGAGAGCAGAAAAGAAGCAGAAAATGAAAGTAATTGGACAGACAAAGGAAGAAAGTAAGGAAGGTGAAAGAGCGAGAGACGGATTAAGATAAGATGAACATAATCTTTTGCTTGTTTGTCTTTCTGGTTCAGCAGCTGGTGATTACGGGTCAGAGCTGATATGAATTAGTGCCTGTGTGTGTGTGTGTGTGTGTGTGTGTGTGTGCTTATGTGATAACGCAATGAAAAGCCTCCTACACCACCGACTCTACAGGGTTTTCATCTTTTTACTGAGAAGCTGAAGAGGTGGTGACAAGGATGCCTGAAATGATTAAAACAAACTGAAATACGCACGCACGCACGCACGCACGCACACACGCACACACGCACACACACACACACACAAAATGGTTGCCAGGAATGACTGCTCATTAAGACTCAACAGGCCAACCTCAGACAGTCTGACCTGCTATCAAACTCCCTGCCACCAACCCAGAAAGTTCTCTCTTCTCCCTCCCATCCTCCCTCTCTCTCTCTCTTCATTAGTTGCCACAGCAACCTCTTCTCTTTCTCAGTGCAACCTCACGCTTTCTGACTACGCACACAGACACACGCACAAGCACCCAGACTTGCACATATAAAATGATGCACGCTCACACACTGCTGTTGCTTTGCTGATAACTACTGATCCTCTCTGGAAAACATCTGACGCAGGTATTTTGAAAGGCCTCCTTCGAATCATGATGATACCTTTAGGCTTCCAGCAACTGAAACTGTAATACCTGCTAAAAAATTGTGACCACTCATTGTACCCGTCTCTGTGTTTTATTGCTTGTGATCCTATAAATCACAGCACCTGCTCCATGGATTGTGTTCAGGGGACAACATGAACTAAAAATAAAAGTCTGGCTTGATATTAAAGCACAAGTTAATTTTGAGGTCATAGGTGTGTCTTTACCGAGCATGGTAACAATAATGAGCAGCTATCATGGCTTAAAGGTAAGAGACACCACTGTAATCTAATGTGAAATCTCATCTTCAGCTTTTTGCCTTTAATAGTAACTTCTAACATTTGTTTACAGACAAATCTGTACTATAACACAGCACCAACTTCATTCATACCAGAAGTACGTGTGTGTCTGCATGTTTGTGTTTGAGCATGCTCCCTCGCCCTCACCTGTCCTGTCGTAGGACTCATGGCAGGTGTGCGCAATCTCAGCTCCCAGCTGCAGGTAGTGCCCGGCCTTGTCGTCGGGCGAACCATCAGCACCCAGCGCGAACATGCCGCCGGCGAAGCAAGCCAGGTGACCCATCTTCCTCTCCAGGTGGCCATTCTTCCACTCGCCAATGAATGTCAGGCCGCCGTTGGATTTGCGTATCAGGTGGCGCTCGATGGCCTGGACAAAGGGAGCGTGGGTGTTTGTGAATAAGTGGAATGAAGCGGTATGTTTTCAGTGGGAATGTGTGCAAATGAAATATGAGGTGCACATATGAGTGTGTGAGTATATGTGTATGCAGGTAGTGTGTGTTGAAATGTGTTTGGATGCGAGTGCGGAAGATATTAGGTCAGAAAAGGGGGAATGGCACAGTATTTATTATAGCAGAGGGTCGAGGTTATGAATGGAATAGTAAGTGTGTGTGTTTGTGTGATTGGGCATTGACATTGAGTGACGTGTGTGAGGGTGGGGGGGGGGGGGGGGGGGTCGACAGGAGAAAGCAGAACAGAGTGGTGGGTGCAGAATTGAAAATCCAGCCACATCCCTCACCCTTTGCTCTGTAGCATCTGTTCTACTCACTCTGTGACTCTCTTAATGACTGACAGACATCTTCATCAGCTACAGACCACTAACATCTGCCTCCTAATAAATCCAGCTTTACTTGAAAAAAAAAACAAACTCAACAGCAGCAACAACAAAGGGAGACATCTCTCTTTTCTACAAATTGGCAATGAAAACTGAAAACTGTGAGTTGGGGTTAATGTTTTCAAAAACAATGCTAGCTATTAAAAAAAGAAGAAGTGGTTACAATCACATCAGAGCTGTTTTTCTTTTCTTGCCAATAGGTAGCACAGATTGGACTGAGACTACAGATCTGAAACTGCTGGCTGTGCGGCTCAAAGGTATTTTTGTGTCTTTATTTATTCTATCCATTAATAAATATGAAAACGAGAAACAACAAACAATGCATTGACACTGTCTTCGCTGAATAACAAGCTGTGAATGAACAGACATGCATGTTTGTTGAATCACTTCCTGAAGGACATTTTAATTGTAAAGTAATGAAATTCTGACTTGGTCTTTGCTGTGATGGTTTCTCTCTCTCTCTCTCTCTCTCTGCAGCACTGTTTTCATGCAGCACAACAATAAATGGCTGCAAATGCTGCTGTCTTCTAGTGGAAGACATGAGTTTACTGAGTATGTGTACAGGATTTTTGTCTCTAGTTCACAATATGCACGCTGTTAAAACGGTGTGTCTCTTTGGTAACAGGTCAGCAGCTGGCATCTGTTGGAAAAGCTGTACAATACATACAGACAAATTTCTGACTGCACCGTACCTCGATGGCGTCATCATAGGTCTTGCGGGCTTCTGTATCTGTCTTATCTGACATGAGCCAGGCCTTCAGCAGGTACTCGTAAAAACTGTCGCCAAGTCCTCCGACAGAGGTGTGATCTGTAGAGGGGTGGGGGTAAGGGTTTGAGTTCAACACCGCGGATTGGGGGGGGCAGATCAAGAGAAAGAAGAAAAACAGTGAGAGGCGGACAAATGAGAGAGCCAAAAGGAATCGTTCATTGTTCAACTTTGCCTCAAAGTCCCTGGCAGAGCGCAACATATGGCATCAAAAGCATCTCTGTAGGCCCTGGGTGGCTTTTCTTCTCTACATTCACAATATACTGGCAGCATGTTTCCTCTCATTTCCCGGTTTGTTTACCCTTTCACTAATGTGCTCACATTTCAGTGTCCCCAGTCGCCCTCATGAGAGTTTACACAGCTTTCATGGCTGTCCTAATTTGCAGGACACCACATGGAGAGGACTGGACGCAGCCAGCACTCATTCTGATCAGACTAAGAAAATAACTTCTTTTCTCCAGAGGGAGTTTGGAGCCCGCTTGATCTCATTTTAATAGCACACTGGTGTATTCCATGGGCAATTTCACTGAGCTATGAAATATTATTTACAATATTAGCGAAAAAAAAGACATTAGTGCATCTACGAATTGCCAGAATATACCTGTACAGTGACAACAGTACAAATCCAAGATACTGTCAGTCCTGAACTTATCTAAAAATGACTGCAATAGTAAATGTACTGACAGCTACATTATTTGCAACAGTGCAGATTTTTGTTGGACGTGCGGGTATACAGAGTTACTTCGAACTGAACAAATTAAATCTAGACGTGGCAAAATCCCCCCGTTTCAGTCGGGAAATTTCAGTCTTTCCATTGGAGCTCCTCATGATCTCAAAAGTTGAGTTAGGGAAGCAGTCTTAGATGAAAAGAGGCTTATTTAGCTCTGACTTCACTGGGTAAAACTGGAATATTCCTCATCCTCTGC
Source organism: Chelmon rostratus (assembly GCF_017976325.1). Lineage (NCBI taxonomy): Eukaryota > Metazoa > Chordata > Actinopteri > Chaetodontiformes > Chaetodontidae > Chelmon > Chelmon rostratus. The sequence continues at coordinate 2,254,365 of NC_055670.1, forward strand.
ACAAAACTATCACTTCAGCTCCGTGTAATCACATGAGATCTCGGAGCAGATTGCTTTCTGTCTCATCTGAAGAGATTCTTTTCTGTATGTGATTAACATGCCCGCAGGTAAATGGAGGGATACACGAAGACGGGGAACGAGGAAGATGAAGAAGCAATGGAAGCAATGAATTATTCATCTTTTGACACAGAGAGATTGTGAACCCCACAAACAACCTTGGAGCCATGAGGGCATAGTGTGCTGGGGTGTGTTCATGCCTGTCAATATACATGTGGGTGACTGAGTTTGTGTATTTACACAGACGATTACAGGTGACTGAGCGCTTGTACGTATGAAACTGCATTAAAAGAAGCACATTGAGAATCATTCTTGTCACTGACTGGCACAGATTTACTCACATTTGGGAACATAATGAATGAATAAATTATGCAACTAGAGTTATGTAAATAACTCCATTTGGTAGAATAAAATGATGTACTATTGATGAGACAGCCAAAGAGAATCTAGCACAATAATGAAGTAGGAAGTCTGTAGGTACTGGCATTTTGCTTTCCACATGTTTTAGTAGGACTAAATCAGCTGCACTACAGCACTCATAATGACACAGACTTTCTCTGGGGTGTTGCAGCTTTCATTTGGCAGTTAATGACACGTGTTTGAAATTATGTTATTTCAATAATTACCCTGCTCTAAATACTACTCTATCCTGGGTGGAAAATAACAACCAGACCTAGATGAATGCTGGTATATTTTGTATTCATCTCGAGTATTTTCCCTCTGCCAGCCTCTGGCAGGTCACCAGCCCTCTTCTGGTGGCCCTGTTCTATGTCAAATTATCATACTTTGTCGGTGAAGTACCGACACTGGCATGTGGATATTTTTTTAATCTGGTAGCTCAAAATACTTCCTTATCTCGATTGTAACAGAATTGCATCCTGGTCATCATGGCTGACAAAGGGCATGTGTTCACCCAGCTCCTATAGCTTTGCAATCAGTCATTCTACTAACATACATGTTTTTGGTCATTTCCTTTACGGCACACACACAGAAGGGGAAGCTTCTATCAGGGTGCTGGAAAAGAGATTCTGATCAGCTGTTGAGTCTAATTTTCAGGAGGTACAATGATGCTTCAGACCTGGTAGCGGTGTCTTGCATGTGGACACAAGTGGAAGAAATGATTTTACATCAGAAAGCATCTGGGTTCACCTTTAACTTAATGTTGAGGAGCTCAGAAATCCCTAAGACATCAGTATAGAACCACTGGCACTTTCCTTAAAAAGGAGCCAGTTGAGGTGGCTTGGGTGATTAAACAGGAAGCCTCTCTGACCCTTCCACGTGGAGGTTTTCAAGGCATGTCCAACTAGGATGAGACCAAAGGGCCAATTCAAAAACCACTGGACAGATTTCAGATTCCATTCTAACATGAAGGGATGATGCTGGAGTATATGGTTGAGAAGAAAGATATTTGAGCTGCTTGATTTAGCGTGCTGCCACTGTGAAGTGACCCAGATAAGCAACAGAAAATAAATGGATGAGGGATGGATGCACAGTGCTGTATGCCATTATTATTATTTCTTGGACTTTGTTGATTCTGAGGTGTGTTTAGGATCATTGCCCTGTTATAGAAGTCATCCTCTTTTCATCTGCAGCTTTATTTTATTTTATTTTATGTTTTACAGACGTTGTAATGATTGATTGCAGACTATGCTGGCATCATTCTTTTCTCTACCAGTGAAATATTCCCTGTGCTGCTGGCTGCAACTCAAGAGCCCAAAGCATGATCAATCCACCCTCATGCGTTACAGTTGGAGAGGTGTTCTTTTCATGAAACTTTGCACCTATTTTCTCCAAACATATTTTTGCTCATTGCAGCCAAAAAGTTCGATCTGAAATTCAAAAATGCATCAGGGTGGTTTAGAGGTTCCTTCTGACGCTGAATTCTGTGGTGAGGAGGAAAGTTTTCTTCTGATGACTCTTCCTTGAAGCTCGTATTTACAGGTGTCGCTACACAGTGGAACAGCGAACCACTACTCCAGAGTCCGCTACATCTTCAGGAAGGTTTTAAAAAGTTTTCTTGGCCTTCCAGACCTCAACTTGAGTGTCACTGTTCCTGTTAATGGCCATTTCTTAATTATGTAACGAACAGAAGAAACAACTACCTGAAAACACTTTACCATGTTCTTGTATCCTTTTCCTGCTTTGTGGCCATCAAGTATTTGAATTTTCAAAGTGCTAGGCAGATGATTAGAGGAGCCCACAGCTGCTGATTGTTGGGACAAGATTTGAGGAGTGAGAGTATTTATAAAGCTTTGAAATTTGCATCACCTGGCCTTTCCTGACCATGATGGACAACATCATGGTCAGGAAAGGCCATAGCTCTAACAAGCTGATGAAGCTCTGAGACCTTGGTAAAAGTTATCTGAGGGCTCAAATCTCTAATGCATGATACTCCTTTCCTTTTCCTTTTCACTCCACAAGACGCTTTTATGTTCTTTTGAGTTTGTGTCTTTGTTTTGTTTTTTGTTTTATGAGTACTTGAACCCATGTCATAAAACATAACATGCAATTTGTGAAGTGTTTGACTGTTTAATTATGATCTTATTACTATGAGAATATCATCTTTACAAATACTGATAGTTTCCAGACACCGAACAACATCAGTACAAGCACCGTGTGTGCACGCAATGTACACTCTATACCTCAATGTACATATGACTGTTTGTACATGCGACGCTTCATACAAACTTCCTGCTCGCTGTCACACCGTTCACTAGCTTTGGTCAGAGGTACTTTTCTTTTTAAGCCTTTAAATAATCAGACTCTCATGTAGTTCAGAGGCTTTGAATAACTCTTGCTGTGCTCGTCTTGCATTGTCTCGCTATCTCTGTTTGCCAATCTCCTGGCTGACCGAGCCATTGTTTGATTTTTACAATAAAATATGCAAAAACACATCTGAAGCGATGGCACATGAAAGCAAAACCACTTGTTTCAAGCATGGACCCTGAGGTATCACAGGGAGCACAACACAAATAACAAGTCAGAGTGAAATCACAGAAAGTGGAAAACACAGCATCAGGCCAGAATAAAGATTATAAACACCACCCACAGCTCCAACTGCCCCTTTACACAGTACACATCTTGAATGTAGAGAGGAAAATAACAAGGCAATGCAGATTAAAATACAACTTGGAACAGGAAGAGCTCATTCAAGCTCTGTCTTTTTTATACTCTTTCAACTTAGCATCCACCCACACACTCCCAAAACTCCTCTCTTCTCCATTATTTTTCTGCCAATCAAAGGATCAGGGTCATGCAGGGAGTGCCTGTCAATCAAAGGTAGGGTCTTCTGAGGAGGCGGCCTCAAACGCACACTAAACCGCAGACAGAAAGATGCATGTACACAAGGAGACGTTTTCACAAAGCTTCAAACACACTCCTATTTAAAACACAGGTCACGGGCACCGGCTGCTGAGGTAATACTAATAACTTTTGTGCAACAATACAGCTCGTTTCTATGCAGCACCCACCCCAACGAGGAGGGCGACAGCAGAGATCAGCCGTGTGTTAGCTTCCACTTTCTGGATCATGTTCATGCAACACACTAGTCAATTTGACTTTCTAAAAAAATCATTATTTATAAATCCGGTACAGGTGTCAAAACATACCAGAATGGTGAGTAGGGGGTAGTGTGTTATCCTGGTTGAAACTGAGCCAAAAAAAGCTTTGCTGACGGGATTACAAATGCAGATATCCTTTTCCTGTGCCAGAGCCAGGAGATCAACACTACTACTGTGTACAAGTTGCTAAAAGTCAACTGACAGAAATCATTACTCTTAAAAATTGATAAAATTAAACACCCTCCCATTTAAGTATGAGTCTGACACAAATAATATCATACTACAAGGTTCTCTCTACCATTATAACACTGAGGTGCAGCGCCCAAGTGTTATCCCACACACACACACATGTGCACACGCACGCGTGCACGTTCACACACACACACACACACACACACACACACACACACACACACACACACACACACACACACACACACACACACACACACAGAGCAGACAGCGGACAGCAGAGCAGAGAGGCTGCGATGGACACAGTGAACCAGATGAAGTGAAGGTAATGTTTCCACTTGCTTTGTCCTCAGGTGTTGCTGTTGTTGTGCGTTTGTTAAGCAAATAGTGAGTTGTTACAAACAAGTCAAAAATAAAGCAGTCTGTGTGCAGCCAAGCTGTTTATTTAAGTTTGCCACAACTTTGTCAACTTAGCCACTGAGACAGCAGCAAGCCTCCTTCAAACCAGGAGAGCCAACCGGACAAAAATGATGAAGTGAAACCAAATAGAAACTTTGAACATCAGGCTCCAAAAAGACATCTATCAGCAACAAGTGCATTCAGAGTCAAAGGCTTCTTCTACTGTACAGTACTGTTTGTGCCTAAATACCTGCTGTTTGGAGACAGACGGTAGGACTTAAATTTTACCAGGCTGTACATGAGCAAAACTGAACCCCTGTAAAACACAAAGCTACAAATCAGACTGATTTCTGTTTCAGTACTAATTAATTTTGCTAATACAGAAATCCAGTGATGAAGACAGCAGTGTTTGACAGACTGTCGTGTTTATGTGTGAGCAAAGAAGAGTGCCAGTGAGCAGGTTAAAAAGAGGGAGTGGGTGGTGTGTGTGTGTGTGTGTGTGTGTGTGTGTGTGTGTGTGTGTGTGTGTGTGTGTAGGCAGCATGGTGTTATAGTATAACAGAGGAGTGTGTGGTAATAAGGCTGTCAGTCACAGCAGGATCTCATTAAGACAGAGGAGCACAGCCTCATTCCTCATTAGTCCGGCTTAACTACTGTCTACACACCTACACTCCACAATAAGAGACACACATAAAATGAATACACAGCGACACATTTGCACAAACTCCTGACACATACCTTCACCCTTAAAACACTTTACACTTTGTCTCAAACACAGGCACACTTTCACACACGTATATTTCTTAGCCAATGCTCAAATGTTCAGAATTCAAACACACAGTCTCTCACATACACCCACACAGACACAGACACACAGACACCATAAGGGTGCAAGACAATGTATTGCCTGTGCCAGGCAAGGTGGAAAAAATGCACTCTCAATTTTACAAACCAATTAGACTGTTTAAGAAGATAACAAACCTCCAAATAGCGGTTGTTTACCTGCCACAGCAGCTGATACAGTGGAGCAACACTCCAGCCGCAGGCAGATTGTGGCTGGAGGTTTATGTTCATTTTGTGCCCAGATACCAGCGCGCATAAATCAGGCCTGCTGCCTCTGTTCAGTCCTGAAAGCTAACTCTAAATGGTCCCGTAATGAATTTAAATGGATGTGGCGTGTCCCTGTTTCAGTTACAGGTGTTCAAAAATATGCACATAACAATCATGCTCCACAACCACACGTTTCACACGCTGCGTATTTATCTGAAAAGAGACTTTTAATGTGCTGTAATTTTCTGCCTTCCTGAATCTGTGAATGATAATCATGGCATGGCATGGCAGCGCTGTGAGCAGCCACTGGAAAGGATCTTTGGTGCTGCTTTATTAAAGTCTGTATTGTTGATTAAAACATGTTTAACAAGACAAGTGATGAAGTGACTTCCCCCATAATACAAATCCTGCCCACCTGAAAGCTCCCCATGTCCCTGGTGTTCATTTTAACTTGACTTCTTATTTGGTGAAAATTTAAATGACCAATAAGACAAAATGTACAAATGTATAGAACATTTAATGGGAATAAGTGCTATAGTAAAGTTAGCAAGCTAAGTTAACTAGTGGTATTTAACAGCACAACAAGTCCTCCAAAATGCTGACTGTTGCAAAGGGACAGATCACTAGCGACACTTCATGTCAGTGTCATGTAGGAACATTTGTAGGGGTATGACATGCTCCAGTCAGAAGCACACCACAGACGTTCACAGTGTGTCCCACAGCACTGCTGGCTATCAGATGGCAGTCAACTGTTCATGGGAAATGCTTGAAAACTTAGTGTTTTCACAAATATGTACAAAAACCCTCTTTCAAAAAACAGAAAACTGTGGAAAATATCTGAAGTGTCAATATAGTTTAAATAGTCCTCACAGGTTGACTTAATTATATGCTTACTGCTCTGGGGCGGAAAAATGAAGCCAACATGAAAGTGCCAAAACCTCGAATGACCACTTGAGGATGGCTCCAAAAGTGAGTCAATCCCCATAGACCCCCATATTAAAACCTTACTGCAGAAATAAACATGTTTACAGCCTTGTACAAAAATGGTTTTTGTCTAATTGACAACTGTACAGCAGGTGAATCTTTATCTAATTGTATATAGATTCTAGACATGTCATACATAATTATTGGCATGACTGCTTTGAGTGAAAGCTAGGCTTCACTCAGGAAACAGACTTCACTCAGGAAACCAGGCTTCACTCAGGAAACAAGGCTTCACTCAGGAAACAGACTTCACTCAGGAAACAGACTTCACTCAGGAAACCAGGCTTCACTCAGGAAACCAGGCTTCACTCAGGAAACAGACTTCACTCAGGAAACAGACTTCACTCAGGAAACAGACTTCACTCAGGAAACCAGGCTTCACTCAGGAAACCAGGCTTCACTCAGGAAACAGACTTCACTCAGGAAACCAGGCTTCACTCAGGAAACCAGGCTTCACTCAGGAAACCAGGCTTCACTCAGGAAACAGGCTTCACTCAGGAAACCAGGCTTCACTCAGGAAACCAGGCTTCACTCAGGAAACAGACTTCACTCAGGAAACCAGGCTTCACTCAGGAAACCAGGCTTCACTCAGGAAACAGACTTCACTCAGGAAACCAGACTTCACTCAGGAAACCAGGCTTCACTCAGGAAACCAGGCTTCACTCAGGAAACAGACTTCACTCAGTAAACCGGACTTCACTCAGGAAACCAGGCTTCACTCAGGAAACCAGGCTTCACTCAGGAAACAGACTTCACTCAGGAAACCAGGCTTCACTCAGGAAACCAGACTTCACTCAGGAAACCAGGCTTCACTCAGGAAACCAGGCTTCACTCAGGAAACCAGGCTTCACTCAGGAAACCGGACTTCACTCAGGAAACCAGGCTTCACTCAGGAAACCAGACTTCACTCAGGAAACCAGGCTTCACTCAGGAAACAGACTTCACTCAGGAAACCGGACTTCACTCAGGAAACCAGGCTTCACTCAGGAAGCAAGGCTTCACTCAGGAAACAGACTTCACTCAGGAAACCAGACTTCACTCAGGAAACCAGACTTCACTCAGGAAACCAGGCTTCACTCAGGAAACCAGGCTTCACTCAGGAAACCAGGCTTCACTCAGGAAACAGACTTCACTCAGGAAACCAGGCTTCACTCAGGAAGCAAGGCTTCACTCAGGAAACAGACTTCACTCAGGAAACCAGACTTCACTCAGGAAACAGACTTCACTCAGGAAACCAGGCTTCACTCAGGAAACAGACTTCACTCAGGAAACCAGGCTTCACTCAGGAAACCAGACTTCATTCCGCCCATTTTTGGATTAGCTGGAAGTTTGGTGGAATCATTACACAGACAGTTGAGATTTTTCTGCATTTTTTTTTATCTATACCAGATGGGTATCATATTATATGTGAGTAACTTTAAAAGGTGAATTTAAGAAGATATTTAGACCCCAGAGGGTCTGGAGACACCCTGTATTTAAACAAGATACAAACACTGCATGCAAAAACAAAACAGCCTGTCTTTGCCCATCAGTTTCATTTTCAACAAGACAACATGGACTGTTTTGGATGCTGTTTTGTCGGTATGAATACAGTGTGAAGTCCAGTTATGTTTAAAAGAAACTAGAAAACACATCAACTACTATTTTTCTTCTTTCCTTTTCTTTCTATTCTCTGGCTGTTGGAGCTGTTTGTGAGGATTCTGCATTTTCTTCTGGTGGTAGTGTAGTGGCAACATTTCCTTCCCCCAAAATGTTTTCTTTTCCCAGAATGCACAGCAAAGAGTCGTCCAGCTACAGGCGCCCACGGATATTATACAACGGACAAAGGTACAGCAGTCACATGATTTGACATGTATGCTTCAGAGCTCAATATATAAAGAGGTGAAATTAAGAAAAAAAGTTTACAAACATTCAATAGATTTTTTACGCTAAGCTCCTTCGATTCTTACAGTAATTAATTATACTAATCTTAACTCCCTCCCCCCTTCTAACAGTGTCATGCACCCTCTCCATGCAGCACTCAGGGTCACAACAGCAGGTCAGATTAGTTTCGGAGTAGCGATGACCTTTAATTAAAACCACTGCTACAGTGCTGTAATCAGCTGAGCTGGTTAAAGCGACAAGGTGAAATGGCAGCTAATTAATGTGTCCCAGCAGTAACTTCCAAGTAAACTGTATATGCAAACTGGAATGGTGTATTTGCACAGAGGCCCTGTTGATGTGCTCATGACAACACATGCAGACACACACTGATCCACAAAAAACAAAAATACATCCTTAAGAGTCAAACATACACAGGAAGAAAGACTCACTCTGTGACTCACACACATACAGAGAAACAAACATAAAACATCTATCATCACCTGCCCAGTCATGCAGCTCGCCAGCTAACCATCCATCTGTTAATGTACTCATCAGTACATCAATCAATCTGCCCTCCCTCCATCTTCCATCCATTTATTTTCCCTGATTTCGGTCCAAAGTCTGTGCATTTACAAGTACATCAGTCTGACTGCCAAGCCACCTATCCATCCATTAATGAGCCCCTCCATTTATCCATCCATCCATGAGTGCTGTCCATTTGTTTTGTACACGAGTAAAACAAATGAAGCAAGACTTCATCTTGCTAGACCACAGAAGCTGTTAAAGAAGAGTATTTTGTTTTAAGAGTGGTACCGTCTTCTGTTTTATTTTCTCCTCTGAGCATCGTCTATACATGTCTATTGCTCATTTCCCATGTATTTGAGAGTGTTGTAAAATGGAATAGATCTAATACGGCACCCCCTTACGAAGCAACTCATCCCCTTGGACAAATGAAAACAACACAATAAATTCAATTTTGAACAGATTCATCTTTTCATTTCCTTTCACCAAACTAAAGAGTAAACCCGAGCATCATATCTGACAGGCACAAACGCTCAGTTTAAAAAATACTTCTCAGCCAAGTGTGCACACAAAAAGGAATATTTTAAAATCCACAATGTTTCAGTGTTCAGCTAGAATGTTATGATAACAAATCCTCCACATATCTGTCATCCAGCATCTCAGTCTCAGCTAAACACGTTCTGAGCTTCAAAACTATCTGTTGAAAAACAAACAGGAAGGAAGGAATATTTAATATTCCCTTGCAATTGCTGGGGTGATAACTTGAAATATGCCACGTAATGTTAGAGCACAACCATTTTGACTCCATGTAGGAAAGAAAATGTAGATTATTCTGAATAAATGTTTGGAGGATGAATCAAAGGACTGACACCATGCTGTAGGTTAGGACAAACTCAGCAGAGTTAGGAACATCAGTCCACTCGAGCAATAATCATGTAAGCAGGCAAATAGCCAGCATCTTTAGGTCCTCCGGACTGCACCCCATTTACACCTGGTATTACAATGGGATCTGTGTCCAGATATGTTATCTGCATAATAAACGAACCAATCTTGACTTTGTGTTTACACCTGGTATTGTTAATGCACTCTCGTTGTCCTCATTGAGCTCAGATCTCTGTTCTCCAGAGCAAAACCTGCATGTGAATAATGTGAGGTGGCGACAAATCAGCCCCAGACTCCATTAAAAAAATCATGGAGTTGTTGAGTCAGCTGAAATTTTCTAAACTTTGTGAAAGCTGTCTACGACAAATTGTTTACTATTCGTCCCTGCTTGTAAATTTGGCAAATGTAATGCAGTAAGTTATTCCTTCCTTTGTATAAACACTATTGTGTCAGCTTGTCCTGATGTGTTGGCGGCTGCTCTGTGACTTGATAAATCTTATGGCTTGTTACCAGCAGATCAGCTGCTCAGATGAGAGCAACATGTCACACACACAGTTATTTCTTACTGAGAACCCATTGCATTTTTCATGCAATTCTGTTGAATAACACATCCTTCCCTTTCATGGAGCAGAGCAGATGCATAATTAGAGGCATATCTTTTTCAACCTTTTCATTTGCCCACTCACTAAATTGGAACAAAAGCCTATATTTTATATTAGCTAATAACAAATATCCGTATCATTGCTATGTTGTGTACAGATGGCAGCACGACTATACATTTTGC